>NC_059278.1:3317143-3327143 GCF_017591435.1 Portunus trituberculatus | reverse complement strand
GGTGGAGAGGGAGGAAAATGAAGGAAGGAATGTGAAAACTGTTGGATATGAATGATAAATGTTGGATATATATTTTTTAACTTATTTTTGAGTGAATATGGATGTGAATTATTAGTCCGTATAATCATTCTTAGTTACAGTACAAACATATTTAATCCGCATTACATTTGAAGATAAAGACGACGATTGTGACACCAAGGTAAAGCAACACCATCATGTACCGATATTCTTAAAGGCTTTGTTTCATAACGAATAGTTGCAAAGGTCACACACATGATTCATTGGCTTCACGGACTTGTCTTTCTTTTTCTTTTCTTTTTTTTAATTAGTGGTGTAAATTTCCTCGTTAACCGGTAAAGCATTTTTATAACCCACATATCTTCAACTTCGATCTTTCAACTAGGAAGAAACTGCAAAATGTATTCAGTTCCATCGCAAATGTTTTCTTAGATAGTTATAAAGATTCCGCGTGTTGTTTCTGGTGGTGGTGGTGGTGGTGGTGGTGGTGGTGGTGGTGGTGGTTGGTAGTGGTGGTGGTGGTAATTGTTCCGTGTCGCAGTGAAAGGGTTAAGAGTATCGTAAGTCAAGATGCAGAAACTCGAGAATATTAGAAGCATATCTCACACATACCAAGTTTTCAAATTTCAAGGAGTAAAAAAGTAAAGTTGAATATTTCTCTCTCTCTCTCTCTCTCTCTCTCTCTCTCTCTCTCTCTCTCTCTCTCTCTCTCTCTCTCTCTCTCTCTCTCTCTCTCTCGTTATTAGTCTTGCAATCTTATACAACGTGGTGGAGCAATGCACTCAAATCTCTCTCTCTCTTTCTCTTTCCGACAGGTAAGGCGAGAAGCGGCGTGAGGTGAGACAGGTAAACTTCACATTGGTAAGATACTGCCCACGTTGTTTATTTGCTTTCATGTTTTGGTGTGTGTGTGTGTGTGTGTGTGTGTGTGTGAGAGAGAGAGAGAGAGAGAGAGAGAGAGAGAGAGAGAGAGAGAGAGAGGTGTAAGAAATATGAAGATAATATTTAATGGTTGAAGTCGATCGCCAAGAAAGGAAATTTGACCATTCTCTCTCTCTCTCTCTCTCTCTCTCTCTCTCTCTCTCTCTCTCTCTCTCTCTCTCTCTCTCTCTCTCTCTCTCTCTCTCAAATGAATATATCACCACCTATTTATCATCTCTTGCTTACAAACAAAGCTTATGAGCGGCGCCTTTTAATCTCTCCCTTCACTAGACACCCCTTCTCCCTCCCTTATCCCCCCTCCACTCCCATCACTCCCTCCACCCCCTCCACCTCCCTCCACCTCTCTCCACCTCCCTCTATTTCTCTCCACTTCCGTCCCTCCGTCTACACCTTCACGCTCTCCACTCCCCTCCTCTTTCCTCCACTTCCCTCCACTTCCCCTACATTTCTTCCCTCCACTTCTATCCACTTTTCTTCACTTCCTCCACTTCCTTCCTCCATTTATCTCCACTTCCCTCCCTCCACTCCCTCAGCGTCCCTCACTTTCCTCCACATTCTTCCACTTTCCTCCACTTTCCTCCACTTCTCTCCACCTCCCTCCACTTTCTTCCACCTCCCTCCACTTTCTTCCACTTTCCTGCACCTTCTTCCTTTTCTCTCCACTTTCCTTCATTTCCTTCCACTTCCCTCCACTTCCCTTCACTCCTCCACTTCCCTCCACTTTCCTCCACTTCCCTCCACTTCCCTCCGTCCACACCATGACGCGCTCCTCCATTACTCATTCCGGCGGACTTTCCTCCTGCAACGCCTCAAGCGGCGGAGAGAGAGAGAGAGAGAGAGAGAGAGAGAGAGAGAGAGAGAGAGAGAGAGAGAGAGAGAGAGAGAGAGAGAGGAAAGAGAAAGGAGCTTGTAAACAGGTGAGCTATTGCGTCTACAGATGAGAGGGGAGGAGGAGGGGAAGGGTGAGGGGAGAAGGGGATGGGGGATGGGAGAGAAGGGAGTGTGGATGGGATGTGGGAGGAGGGGAAGGGAGAGAAGAGGAGGGAGGCAGGAGGGAGGAGAGAGGGGAGAAGAGGAGGAAAAGGAGAGAGAACGGGAAGGGAGAAGAGGAATGGGGAGGGGAAGAGAGAGAGGATGGGGTGTGGAAGGAGGGAAAGAGGAGATGGCGAGATTGGGGGTGGAGGGAAGGGCAAGAGAGAGAGAGAGAGAGAGAGAGAGAGAGGGGGGGTGGAGTGGAAGGGAGAGGGGAGGGGAAGGAGAGGGAAGGGGAGTGACTTGGTGATGGTTTGCGTGTCTCGGTTATGTTCTGGTATGGTGAGATTTGGGGAGGGTAGGGGAGAGGGGAAGGGGGGAGATGGGAGGGGGAAGGGGTGGCTTGGTGATGGTTAGTGATGTGAGATTTGGTACCGATTTTTTTTTTTTATTTACTTTTTTGTTTTTGTTTTTTGTTTATGGTTTGGTGGTGTTTTTTTTTATTTTATTTATTGTATTTATTTGTTTATTTGTTTATGTGTAGTTTTTTTGATAGGCGGTGATGGGTAGTCTCTTCTATTTTTTTAATGTCAGATCGGTAATTTTTTATTGTAAGATTGCTAATTTTTTTTTATGTAAGATATGCTGATTTGCTTTCATTTATTTGGTTTAATGCAAAATTAATTCCAGCGTTTATTTCTCTGCAGTAATACTAGTTGTTATCCCCGCAGAGTTGCTAATTCAGTCAGTTTTCATTCAGATAAACACACACGAGGGATACACATCATAGGTTAACCCTTCCACTGACACCTAACGAACCCAAACAATAAGAAAATGTACCAGGCCTTTATAATCGTACACAACAACAACAACAACTACAACTACTACTACTACTACTACTACTACTACTACTACTACTACTACTACTACTACTACTACTACTACTACTACTACTACTACTACTCTGGAACTCCCTCCCTGCTTCTGTATTTCCAACTTCCTATGATTTTACTCGATTTAAGAGGAAGGTTTCAAGACATTTATCCTTTTTTGTGGGGGAGGAGATGGCTAACTCTCAGACCTGTAAGGGAACTGGCAAATAAGTGGGCTTTTTCTTTCATTTTATATCGTCCATGGCCAACTTTTCCTTCTTGCAAAAAAAAAAAAAAAAAATAAATAAATAAAATAAAATAAATAAATAGACAAATAAAAACAAGGATTAATGGAGTAGATATAGGAATTCCTCGTGTAATGGTGTTGAATGTTGCTGTAAAATGATATAAGAAATGTTTGAGTGACTGGCGATCAAGGAAGGATGTGGCGTGGTAGTGAAAGGATCGTCTTATTTTGTAAGTACAGGGAAGACACGAGATTTCCTTAGCAGTGCCTGATGCAGCGTATTGCCCTGTGTCCTTGAAACAGTCCTCGGGTTTCAAGGAGGAGGACAAACAGAGGGAGGTTGAATATTCCTGAGTCTGCTTTTTTTCTCTCTCTCTCTCCCTCTCTTCTTTCCTCTCTTCGCCCCCCACGTGCTTCCTTGAGTGCTGTCTTTAATGTTACATCGTGTGTTGGTTCTGGGCCTTAAGAGGTTTGTTTGCGGTAAATACTCAAGCTGGGCATTGCAAGTGTGGCGTGTGTTCTTTCCAATTCAGGACGTGTTGCTTCCTTACTTTGCTTTGCCGCACAGGAGTCGCCAAAGAGCGCACGGAGAATAGAAGCTGAAGGAGAAGACGAAGAAAAACCTCCATTAGTCTCCACTCCTTAAAAAAAACTGACAGTCTAAGGTCTTACAATTGGAGAAGGGTAGAAAGAGCTTGGATTGAGAGTGGCCAAAGACTGCAAAGAGAATAAAAGAAAAGAAGAAAAACTCATTAGTCTCTATTCCCTAAAAAAAATTGACAGTCTTAGGTCTCACAACTGGTCCAGGAAAGAGCTTAAGTTGAGTGTGGCTAAAGACTACAAGGAGAATAAAACTTGAGAGAAAAAGACGAAAAAAGCAAAAAAAACTCCCATTAGTCTTCACTCCTTAAAAAAAAACTGACAGACTAAGGTCGTACAACTGGATAAGAGCAGAAAGAACTTGGAGTAAGAGTGGCTAAAGACTGCAAGGAGAATGAGACCTTAGATTAAAAAAAAAAGGCGTGGGGGAAGGGAAGGCCCATTAATTTCCACTCTGTAAAAAGCTGGCAGTTTAAGGTTCCACAACTGCCCCAGGATAGAAAGAGCTCAAGGCCGGGTGCTTGAAGACTGCAATGAGAAATGACTAGATTTAAAAAGACGGGAGGAAAAAGGCGCCACTAATTTCCACTCCCTAAGAAATTCAACAGTCTAAGGTCCCACAACTGCCCCAGAATAGAAAGAGCTTAAGGCCGGAGTGCTTAAAGACTTTCAGGAGAATAAGACAGATTTTAAAAAGACGAGAAAATAAAAGCACGATTAATTTCCACTCTGACAGTCTAAGCCACACTAAAGTCTCACAGTTGGCTTAGGGAAGAAAGAGCCTAGGGTAAATAGACACGATTAGAGGAGTTACGATAAAGAGCTTAGAAAAACCATAGAGTTTAAAAGGCTTGAAAATAGAGCTTAGGACATAAAAGACTTCAAACGAGGGGAAAATTTGTATTAAAAGGCCATTAGTTATAAAGGTTAGGGCAAAATGCAGTGACGTTTTAAAGACTTAGGGTAAAAAAAGGATTTCTTGGGTTTGGGATAAAAGGCCTTTAATTTAGGGGGAAAAAAAGGGAAAAAATAACGATGAAATATTTTGTTTTGCTAAACATATCCTCCAGTGTGTGTGTGTGTGTGTGTGTGTGTGTGTGTGTGTGTGTGTGTGTGTGTGTGTGTGTGTGTGTGTCGAGCGCGCGCACCCGGACCTACTTGATTGTGTGTGCATGCGTGTGTGAGCGGTGGGCATCGGGTCGTGGGGTGATCAGGAAAGGAGATTTGAACTAGATCGTGACTGAGGTGCGGGAGAAGGGGAGGAAAAAGCTGTCTTGGCAAAAAAAGGGAAAAGAAAAGATTAATAAAACACCGGAGAGAGAGAGAGAGAGAGAGAGAGAGAGAGAGAGAGAGAGAGAGAAACAGAAACAGAAACTAAACAAATACTAAAGAACATACACACACACACACACACACACACACACACACACACACACACACACACACACACACACACACACACACACACACACACACACACACGTGAATAAAAAGGCTTAACACTAGTAATACAAATAACAAAAGGATTTGATTAATTTATTAGGTACAATAAAGACATTACAAGGTATTTTAAGGGATCCAGATGAAGGAGGAGGAGGAGATGGAGGAGGAGGGAGCAGGTGCCCTCGAGGGAAGGCTGAAGGGGAGAAAGAGAGAGAGAGAGAGAGAGAGAGAGAGAGAGAGAGAGAGAGGGAAGGGTGCCAGCCATCTGTCCTCGAACGCCGTCCTCGCCAGGTAATAAGGCTGAGAATCCCTGTAATTAAGGGTTGATTTGCTACTAATTACCCTGTGGTTGGCGTGAGTCAGGGTAGGTAATGGCCTCTTCTGTCATGTAGTGGACAGATGGACCGCTTTCCCTGGAGGAGGAGGAGGAGGAGGAGGAGGAGGAGGAGGAGGAGGAGGAGGAGGAGGAGGAGGGGGGGGAAAGATGAGTGGGTGGAGAGGATAATAAAAAGAACCCTTGCCTGTCTCCTTAGTATAAGACGTAAAAGGAGAGGTAAACTGCATCAGTGTGGAGGTTACGAGGCACAGAGAGAGAGAGAGAGAGAGAGAGAGAGAGAGAGAGTGTGGTTTGTGAAAGGAAAAAGAAATGCGTGGATATTTTTCGTATTTCAAAATTGAGTGTTCGTAATTGAAGTAATATGATTCTCTCTCTCTCTCTCTCTCTCTCTCTCTCTCTCTCTCTCTCTCTCTCTCTCTCTCTCTTGTGTGTGTGTGTGTGTGTGAGAGAGAGAGAGAGAGAGAGAGAGAGAGAGAGAGAGAGAGAGAGACAGATATAAAATAAAGATATAAAATAAAGGAAAAAAAGAGAGAGAGAGAGAGAGAGAGAGAGAGAGAGAGAGAGAGAGAGCTGTTGTATGCACTGTTAAAAGTCACGGCTGGAGTTCACTGTCATCATTCATCACCACTCTCTCTCTCTCTCTCTCTCTCTCTCTCTCTCTCTCTCTCTCTCTCTCTCTCTCTCTCTCTCTTCCGTAAAAATAAGCGGAAATGCGAAAAATACTTCCTTCTCTCTCTCTTCTTTGTCATTTGTGGCCTTCGTTCAACACTCGCATTCCTTCCTTTCTTCCTCTCTTCCTCTCTTCTTCTTTCCTTCTTCTCCTCTTCCTCTTTGTTGTTTCTGTTGTTGCTGTTGTTGTTGTTGTTGTTGTTGTTGTTGTTGTTGTTGTTTTTGTTGTTGGTTCTCTTGTTCTCTCCTCTTGTGTTCTTTTTCTTTCTCTCTCTCTTCTCTCTTCTCTTCTCTCTCTCTCTCTCTCTTCTCTTCTCTCTCTCTCTCTCTCTTCTCTCTCTCTCTCTCTTCTCTCTTCCTCTCTCTCTCTCTCTCTTCTCTCTCTCTTCTCTCTCTCTCTCTCTCTCTCTCTCTCTCTCTTCTCTCTCTTCTCTCTTCTCTCTCTCTCCTTCTCTCTCTCTCCTCTCTCTCTCCTCCTCCTCCTCCTCCTCCTCCTCCTCCTCCTCCTCCTCCTCCTCCTCCTCCTCCTCCTCCTCCTCCTCCTCCTCCTCCTCCTCCTCCTTCTCCTCCTCCTTCTCCTTCTCCTCCTCCTCCTCCTCCTCCTTCCTCCTCCTCCTCCTCCTCCTCCTCCTCCTCCTCCTCCTCCTCCTCCTCCCTCCTCCTCCTCCTCCTCCTCCTCCTCCTCCTCTCCTCCTCCTCCTCCTCCTCCTCCTCCTCCTCCTCCTTCTCCTCCTCCTCCTTCTCCTTCTCTCCTCCTCTCCTCCTCCTCCTCCTCCTCCTCCTCCTCCTCCTCCAGCAGGTGTGAGGTAGCGGGGTGCGGGTGGGGGGGGCAGGGGTGGGGGTTGAGGTGTTGGTGGGTGAGGGATCATTATAGTGCAATAATTAATGAGTCCCAAGGTTGTAGGGTCTTTTGTGGTGTTGTTACTTGTAGTCCACCTGTCGCTCTCTCTCTCTCTCTCTCTCTCTCTCTCTCTCTCTCTCTCTCTCTCTCTCTCTCTCTCTCCTCGTGGAAATGGGAAGAGAAAAGAGAAAAAAATGCTAAGAAAATTGATGATAATGATTTTGATCGATTGAAATATCCCTGCTAATTATTATTTTCCCCTAACTTTCCTTACGTCACTTTTAGAATATTTACGTCTGATTTTTTTTTCATTTTTAATATTATTATTCTTACGTCCCCAGTTCCATTTTCTTCTTCGCTGAGTGTTCTTTGTGTTAGTTCACCAAAGTCATGCTCCTCTTATTTTGTCTTTTTTTTTTTATTTATACCATGTGGGCTTTTCACGGGAATTTGTGGGCTAAAGGGGATACTTTTTTGGGTAAACTCTTATCTCAAAGCCCACCCGCTAGGAAACCGTTGCCCCGAGTGAGGAAGCCCTACGTACACTCGGACTGTTGACAGGATTCGAACCCGTGCGCTTGGAGACCCCTCGGACCCCAAAGCAGGCATGGTTCCACTGTACCACGGCGGCCCCTTTAAAGATATCTGCTGGTTTTCTGTATTTTCTTTGTTTACGTTTTTTTTTTTTTTTCTATCCCCTTGTGAAGTTTTCCCGGTGTCAATTTCCTATAACACACTGTGATTATATGAATATTTTTCTTGTGTCAGTTATTTTCTGCAGTTATCTTTTCCGCATTTTTTTTACGTATATTTTTCTCCTTTTTCCTTGTGAAGTTAGTTACCCTTGTGTTAATTCCCTATAAGACACTAATATTATAAGTACTTCCCTTTTGCCAATTATCTTAAAAAATATCTACTGGGTTTTCTGCATCATTCATTTTTTACTTCATTTTTGCGTATATTTTTCTCCTTTTTCTTTGTGAAGTTAGTTTGTCTTTTGTTAATTCCCTCTAAAACAATAATATAATAAGTACTTCCCTTAAAAAATATCTCCTGGTTTTCTGTATCTTTTATTTTTTATTTCATTTTTACGTTTATTTTCTCCTTTTTCCTTGTGAAGTTAGTGTCTCTTTTGTTAATTCCCTCTAAAACAGTATCAATGCAAATATCTTTCCTTAACAATGCAAATATCTCTCCTTATGTCAATTACTTTAAAAAAATATCTACTGGTTTTCTGCTTCGTCTTTATTTTATGTGTATTTTTTTCGTTTTCCACATGAAGTTAGTTTTTCTTGTGTTAATTCTCTATAAAACAGTATCAATGGAAATATCTCTCCTTATGTCAGTTACTTTACAAAATATCTGCTGGTTTTCTGCTTCGTCTTTATTTTTTACGTGTATTTTTCTCCTTTTTCTTCGTGAAGTTAGTTTTCCTTGTGTTAATTCTCTATAAAACACTCTTATCTCACAAATACTTCCTTTATATCAATTACTTTAAGATTATATACTGATTATCTGCTTTTTCTTTTTCTTTTTTTTCCACTGACATTTTTTATTCTTTCGTCGTGTTTTCCTTGGATTAATCCTGTCTAAAACACGATAATACCATAAACTCATCCAATTTATGCGCATCTTAAATAAATCCTGTTTTTTTTTTTTATATATTCCTCTTCTTCTTTGCCTTTTGATCACTACGCTTTGTTCGTGAGGCATCTTTTTACGTCTTCCCTTTCCTTCTCTTTTCCTTGTGTTGATTCTGTATGTCCTATGCAGTATACCTTTCTTAAATAAATGATCAGTTTTTATATATAGTCCTCTTTCCTCTAAGCCTTTATTTATTTATTTTTATCAGCACGCTTTGTTCTTCAGTTATCTCTTCACGTCTTCCCTTCCCATCCATTCCTTCGTCAGGTTTTTCTTGTCAATTCCCTAAATCCTATTCCTTTCTTAAATTTATGCTGTTTTTTATATTCCTTTCTTCTTTGCTGTGTTTTTATCAGCACGCTTTGTTCTGCAGTTATCTTTTCACGTTTTCTCTTCCTTTCCATTTCTTCGTATCATTGTAACTCCTTCAGTACCGAGACGCACTTTTGCCTTGAGACTTGTGAACGATTAGACCATTTTATTGACATTAGGAAGGGTGTATGGAGGTCAGAAGATTAATGGCCAGAGTCTTCACTGTTTTAATCACCTACATGAGTTTCTGAAGGTGCACAATATCATCAAATAGTAAGCAGAATGAATATGGAATCGCGTCACAGTACTGAAGGGGTTAAACAAATGCCCAGGTGTTTATTTTTTTATATTCCCCTCTTTCTTCGCTTTTTTATTTCCACGCTCTGTTCTTGAGGCATCTTTTTGCGTGTTCCCTTCCCTTCCATTCCCTCGTTGAGTTTTCCTTATGTTAATTCCCTATGCCCTATACCCCTCGTAACCCCTTCAGTACCGTGACGCGTTTCCATATTCATTCTGCTTTCTATTTGGTGATTTTATACAGCCTCAGAAACTCATGTGGGGGATTAGAATAGTGAAGACAGTGGCCATTAATCTTCTGACCTCCATAGACCCTTCACAATGTCAATAAAATGGCCTAATCGTACACAAATCTTAAGGTAAAAATGTGTCCCAGTACTGAAGGGGTTAAATAAATGCCTATTTTTTCTTCTTCTTTATTCTTCGCCTTTTTATGACCACGCTCTGTTCGTGAGGCATCTTTTTGCGTGTTGCCTTCCCTTCCATTCCCTCGTATCCTTTTAATATCAAGCATCCCAAACGCTTCATTTTTGCATATTCATGATTTTGCGGGGAAAATATTCGCTGGTTATGCTGGAGAAAAATGTTTTAATCACGATGGAGAGGGAGACAGAGAGAGAGAGAGAGGAGAGAGGGTCACGGGAGGGAGTGGAGGGAATGGAGGGAGAGAAAGGGAGAGATGGAGGGAACGAAGGCGTGTTTTCTCCAAGGCAACAAGTCCATAAGGAGGTAATTTGAGTGAGACAAAGACTGTTCTTCTCTCCCTTCCATGTTTGTGCTTATCGTAGAGAGAGAGAGAGAGAGAG
>NC_059278.1:3309643-3312143 GCF_017591435.1 Portunus trituberculatus | reverse complement strand
ACTCTGTTTTCCTTCTCCACCCTCCTCACCCTCCCCTTACCTTCCCCTCATCCTAATCAGTCTCCCTTCAACCCTCCCCTCACCTCACCCTCGTCTCCCTTCCCCTCTCCCTTCTTCACTCTTTCAACTTTCACTCTCCCCTCACTGTCACCCTACCCTCACCCTTCCCTCACCCTCCCCTTACCCTCCTTTCACCCTCGTCAACCTCCCCTCACCCACCCCTCACCTTTTCATCCTCGTCACCCTCCTCTCACCCTCTCTCCCTCATTTTCCACTCACCTTCTCTTCGACCTTACCCTCCCCTCACCCTCCTCTCCTCACCTTTCCCCTCACCCTGAATTGCTGAGGTGTGTTGAAGTGTTGTCTAAGTCATTTTGGACAGCGAGGAAAATTGGCAGTGTTTTTTTTTTCTTTACTGTTTCATTATCTTCCCGCTTCCCATTCTTTATTCATGATTACCCCTTGTTCCTTGTTCTGTGAGGATTATTTTATTTTCTTCTTTCTTTTACCTTTCTCGTCTTCATTTTTCGTCTGTGTTTTTATTTCCTTTTCTTTATTGCCTCGTGTTTATTGATGTTTTTGTGAAGTTCTTAAATACTGGGACATTTTTACCTTAAGATTTGTGCACGATTAGACTATTTTATTGACATTAGCAAGGGTCCATGGAGGTCTGGAGGTTAATGGGCCACAGTTTTTACTATTTTAATTTAATGAGTTTCTGAAGCTGCATGAAATCACCAAATAGTCACCAGAGTGAATATAGAAACGCGTCATGGTACTGAAGAGATTAAGGAAAGTGTATGTAACGTGGGATTTATTGAGTATTATTGTTACTATTAGTGTTTTCTTTTGGCTTTTAAATTATTATCATGTTTTTATTTTTTCTCGTGATTTTTTGGAGACATTTTTGTGGGTTTGCTTACAATGCTTTTAGGATTTCTTTCTGTTTTATTATTTTTTGTCCAAACCGCTATAATCATTCTCTCTCTCTCTCTCTCTCTCTCTCTCTCTCTCTCTCTCTCTCTCTCTCTCTCTCTCTCTCTCTCTCTCTCTCTCTCTCTCTCTCTCTGTGTGTGTGTGTGTGTGTGTGTGTGTGTGTGTGTGTGTGTGTGTGTGTGTGTGTGTGTGTGTGTGTGTGTGTGTGTGTGTGTGTGTGTGTGTGTGTACGCTCTTGCGGTCATTTTGTCGCCTAAAAGTGAGAGAAAGATGTGGGTTGCCTTACTATCAAGTGTCCATCGTGGGTAATATTTGTTTCTCATTTCACACACACACCTCTACTTTCTCCCAACACACACACACACACACACACACACACACACACACACACACACACACACACACACACACACACACACACACACACACACACACACACACACACACACAATGAATCACACTGGTAAGCCGCCTGACCCAGACCAGGCTTCCACTGAGACAATTCTGAATAAAGGTTACATAAATTCATTCACTTCGAATCCAGTTTTTGTACACCTTGTTGCTAATTGTTGGAAATAATGAGCTGATGTTTGAGACCACCACCACCACCACCACCACCACCACCACCACCACCACCACCACCACCACCACCACCACCACCACCACCACCACCACCACCACCACCACCACCACCACCACTACTACTACTACTACTACTACTACTACTACTACTACTACTACTACTACTACTACTACTACTACTACTTCAAAATACTATACTTAAACCCACATATAATTTTAATGACACATTTAACTTCTTCAGAACTGAGACACATTTTTTACCTTGAGTTTTTGGGTACGATTAGACGATTTTATTGACATTAGGAACGCTTTATGGAGGTCAGAAGATTAATGACCTGAGTTCTCACTATTTTAATCCCCTACATAAATTTCTGAAGCTGTATAAAATCATCAGATAAGAAGAAGAATGAATATGGAAAGCGATTAACATTTCTACTGACAGATTAACAAGATTCCTACACTATGAACAGGAAAAACACACTTGAGAACACAGCTAATCATCTCTGTGGCCTTTGAAAACAGTCTTGGTGAGAGAGCAAAGCGTTTCTATATACCCTCCGTAGCAACCCAGTGTCATACCTTAGTGGTAATAATGTTAAGGTCAGGCTGGTAATTCTGAGATGAGAAGCCAAGGAGGATTGCTCTTGACCGAAGCCCCGCGTCTTACACAACCCACCTCCTTCGTCAGAGGGAGAAGGTGAGGAGGGGGAGGGAATGGAGAGGGTGAGATTAGTGGAGAGAAGAATAAGATAATGTCAAAGAAAAAGAAATAAAGGATCAGGGAATATAAACGAAAGAAAGAGAGAGAGAGAGAGAGAGAGAGAGAGAGAGAGAGAGAGAGAGAGAGAGAGAGAGAGAGAGAGAGAGAGAGAGAGAAGAGAGAGAACAGTTAAGACACCGAAAAAAAAAAGGTAAAACTAGAATAATGGAACAGAGAGAGAGAGAGAGAGAGAGAGAGAGAGAGAGAGAGAGAGAGAGAGAG
>NC_059278.1:3284643-3304643 GCF_017591435.1 Portunus trituberculatus | reverse complement strand
GAGAAGGGAGAAGGGAGAAGGGAGTGGTGGTGGCTTTAGGTACGAAAAATAAAACCAACCCAGTGTTTTTTTTAGTTGGAAAGACAAACTCGTTACATGACTAAGTGGGAAAGGTAAGGTGAGGGAGGGGCGGACTGGACAAATATAGGTAAGTGTGATTAATTAGTTAAATATCCCAGGTGAGAGAGAGAGAGAGAGAGAGAGAGAGAGAGAGAGAGAGAGAGAGAGAGAGAGAGAGATGCAGAATATTCCAGTGTTTGTGCATTTAATAACCAATAATTGCGTATATATTCAGTTTTTATCAGGTTTTCATTTATTTTTCCTGCTTGCTTCCACGGTTTCCAGTCACGCGGGAAAGGCTGTGTCAAGGCTGGCCGAGGAAAGTCGAGGGAGAGAGTGCATGGGCGAGGCTGGATCGCAGTAATGGGCTGCACTTTTCATTACCACTGCCTTTTTTAACCTCTTCATTACTGACACGCATTTTTACCTTGATGGGTGTGACTAGACGATTTTATTGATATTAGGAAGGATCTATAGAGGTCAGAAGATTAATGGCCACAGTCTTCACTCTTTTAATCCCCTACATAAGTTTCTGAAGTTGTGTAAAATCGCCATATAGTAACCAGAATGAATATGGAAACACGACATGGTACTGAAGGGGTTAAGTGTGTTTTTGTGTTCTGGGAGTGTTTCAGGGAGCTGTTTGTGAGGTGGAAAGTGTTACCAGGTTTAAAAGTTATGGTGGCTGTGTTTATTAGTGTTTTTTTGTGTTGCTATTACTGTTTTTGTTATGGTTCCAACACCACCACCACCACCACCACAAATACAGATAACAACACCAACACTTCCTGAACCACCACCCCACCCCCTCATCACCACAGCACCACTCTCTAACCAACTAATAAAAAAAAGACACCAAGGAACATCACTGAACGAGGAGCACAAGATTGGCACCAGGATATCCAGTAGCAACAGGGAACAGCGTCACAACAATCCATGGCTTCAATCGAATCAGCGAGACCGAACTAATGAACCTGAGTCTTTTGTTCCGGGTGCGAGGTCCATATAGAGCTGGCCAAACACACAGCAGGAGCGCCGAGACCCGTGGAAAGTCATGCCCGTGGAGGTCTTCGTGGTACGGGAGGGAGGGAAGGAAGGTGGAAGGGGAGTGGAAAGGGGGGGAGGGTAGATGGAAGGTAAGCTTAATTCCTCCCCACATCTCCCCCTCCCAACCCTTCCAACCGCTCCTCCCACACGCCTCTTCCTCCTCCTCCTCCTCCTCCTCCTCCTCCTCCTCCTCCTCCTCCTCCTCCTCCTCTCCATCCTTTATGCATATACTAGCCTCCTCCATCCTTCTCTCCCATGTTCTCCTTTTCCTTCTCTTCTACTGTCTCTTCTCTCTTTTCTCTTTTTTATCCTCTTCTACGTTCTATTCTCTCATATCGCGTTTTTCTTCATTTACCCAGAGAGAGAGAGAGAGAGAGAGAGAGAGAGAGAGAGAGAGACAGAATACTCACACGACTTTGTAAACATACGCAAGTTAGAGAGACGTGAAAGAAACGGAAAGAAAGAAAGGAAGACTGGAGGAAAGAGGAGAGAATGGGGAGTAGGTCAGCGGAATCGAGGGAGAGAAAGAGGGAGGAGGAGGAGGAGGAGGAAGGAAGGGTGGTAAAAAAAAAAAACGGGAGGGGCATTCTGAAGGGGAGGGAGGAGGGAGATGGGGATGGGGATGGGATGGGAGGCGAGTGAAAGTAGTCTAGTGCCATCTCCACCCTTCGTCAGTGGCCAGGTGCCCCGTCACGACCCTGCACCACCACCACCACCACCACCATCACAAAGGTCCGTATTCAAAAACGCGTTGCTCTCTCACCATGACTATTTTCCAAGGCCACAGAGATGATTAGCGGGGTTTACAAGAGTGTTTCTCCAGGTAATAATGTAGAAATCTTGTCACTCTGCCTCTAGAACCGTAAAAACACCTTAAAAACTCGTGTCAGTTGAAAACACCCTCTTCAAACGCTTTATTCTCTCACCACAACTATTTCCAATTCTACAGAGATAATTAGCTGGGTTTTCGAGAGTATTTCACCAGTTCATAATATAGAAATCGTGTCACTGCATCTAGAACCGTAAAAAAAACCCGTAAAACATCTTTAAAAACGCTATTTTCTCTCACTACGACTATTTTCCAAGGCCACAGAAATGAGCAGCGGGGTTTTCAAGAGTGTTTCTCCAATTAATAATATAGAAATCTTATCACTCTGCCTCTAGAACCGTAAAAAACACCCTAAAAAAACTCGTGTCAATTGAAATAAACCCTTTTGAAATAGTATAGGTGAAGCGCAGAGGTGTGAGAATACGAGGCAAGAATGAGGGACAGACAGCATGGTGTGGCTGAGTAAGGGTATGTAAGGGTGTTGCGAGGTATGCGGGGTAGTGGGCAAAGGGCGAGGTTGTCGGGAAGGGCAGGGAGATGTTGGGCGTCGGAGAGGAAGGGCGCGGGCGGGCCGGGGACGATCTCTGGCCAAGGGCGCCGCGTGAAGGGAGGAGACAGAAAGAGCGAGAGAAGGGCGTGAAGACTACTGAGGCTGAACGGTGTGTGTGTGTGTGTGTGTGTGTGTGTGTGTGTGTGTGTGTGTGTGTGTGTGTGTGTGTGTGTGTGTTCTTTGTGTTCGTGTGAAGGTGGTTTTGCTTGTTTCGTTTTTTTTTTTTTTTTTTTTGGGGGGTTCTCTGAAGATTTTTGTGTGGGTTGATTTGTGTTGTTGTTGTTGTTGTTGTTGTTGTTGTTGTTGTTGTTGTTGATGTTTTTGTTACTTTTTATCTTTTTTTCTTCATGACTTTTCTTCTTTTTATTATTATTATTATTCATCATCATCATCATCATCATCATCATCATCATCATCATCATCATCATTATTGCTATTGTTATTTTTACCACTACCACCATCTCTCTCTCTCTCTCTCTCTCTCTCTCTCTCTCTCTCTCTCTCTCTCTCTCTCTCTCTCTCTCTCTCTCTCTCTCTCTCTCTCTCTCTCTCTCTCTCTCTCTCTCTCTCTCTCTCTCTCTCTCTCTCTCTCTCTCTCTCTCTCTCTCTCTCTCTCCCAGTAGTCTTTCATTCCCTTCAGAGTGCATCTAATTAATCACGGTACCTCTCTCTCTTTTCAGGTGTGTAGAGTGCAACACATCGCAGGTTTGATGGAGATGCGGACAGGTTTGTTTGTGTGTGGCCTGCATGTGTGGCCTCAGCTGTTTTTATTTTTATTTTTATTTTTTTTTTTTTTACGCAAGAGCGGAGAATGAACAAGGGAAAAAAAAAAGTAAAAATAAGGCCCATTGGATTGCCATTTCCCTTTGAGTTATTAAGAGTTATCCAAAAGTAATGAACAAATGTCTTGATACCTCCCTCTTAAAAGAAGTCAAGTTATAGGAAGATGTTTGTGTGTGTGCGTGTGCGTGTGTGCGTGTGCGTGTCACAAAAAAAAAAAAAAACGGAATTCTCATTAAAAATAATTAGAATGCGAGATTTGGGTTCAATATTTTTTTTTATATATTTTCTTTCGTTTCGTGTCGTTTCGTTTTTTTTTTTTTTTTTTCATGAGGTGGACGAGAACACGAGGAGAAAGGAGACTCGCCACAAAGAATTGACAAGAAGAAAAGGAAGGAAATATTTACCCCGGCACCAAATGTCAAGGATTTTTGCATTTTCCGCTTGGATTCTCAAGAACGCTTCGGATTGTTTCGGATTTACATACAGCCCGAAGTGAAGGGGAGAAAAAACTCTTTCTTTTAATAGGCTTTTGTGTATCTGTGACCGGGGCCATTATCTCTCTCTCTCTCTCTCTCTCTCTCTCTCTCTCTCTCTCTCTCTCTCTCTCTCTCTCTCTCTCTCTCTCTCTCTCTCACAAATTGCTTCCTTTTTTTTTTTTTTTTTCTTTCTTTCTTTCTTTCTTTCTTTCTTTCTTTCTTTCTTTCTTTCTTTCTTCCTTCCTTCTTCCTCTTATGTTTACCTATCTATCTATCTATCTATCTATCTATCTATCTATCTATCTATCTATCTATCTATATGCCTGCCCGTCTACCTGTTTTTCTATTTCACCCACCTACCCTGACACACACACACACACACACACACACACACACACACACACACACACACACACACACACACACACACACACACACACACACACACACACACACACACACCCCATGCATGACAGAGGACATTATGACTTCCAACTTTCTCTTTAACTCGCCTGAAATAATCTCGGGTCCCTTGAGTCTCACCTTGGCTCACTTGGCTTCCGCGGGTCACCTTGGGTCACCTGTGTCCACCTGAGCCACCTTGGGTCTGTGGAGTTTACCTGTAGGGTTTACCTGTGGCCGTGGTGCGCGACGGAGATTAATTAAAGGAAGTGCTGCGCTTGTCACATTCAAGTTTGGTAATTTTTAAGCTTCCAAGGAGATTGAAATGGTGTGGGGAAGAGTAATGAAGGTAAAAGTTAAAGATCCGTGTGGTTTTTGACGGTTGTGTTTTTAGTTTCTTGTACAGGGAATATACAGTTGTTGTAGTGTTAGGTAAATGAAGAAAGAAAGTACCTGCGAGTTTGTATGAGTTGAGTCCATTACATTTCAGGCTCCAAGGATGTGTGTTCTTATATTATGGAACCAAAATAAATACTGCAAGATAGACGAAAGTTGAATATACTAATGAAACCTCACCTAACCCAATTCAACCTAAATTAACCTAGCTAAACTTAACACCTAACCCAATTCAACTAAACCTACCCTAACCTAGCTAAATTTAGCCTGACCTAACCCAATTTAACCTAAACTAACCTAACCTGACCCAACCTGACTCGACCTAACCTAACTCAATTTAACGTAACCTAATCTAACGTCTCGTATATATGTGTGTCTGCTTTCGTGAATCGTGCATTGCTTTCTTTCACTTCAATATTCATGGGAAGCTAACCGGATGTAATAACCTTAATGGAAGTAAAAGATAAGAAGATGCATTTGTATGTGTTTGTGATTGATGGTAGTGACTTTCGTGCATCCAAGATTCATGCAAGATTCAACGGACCTGATAACCTTGATTGAGGTGAAGCACAAGACTGTCTTTGTGATTCCGATAGAGTTTTGACCTGACATTGGCTGGGACACTTAGACAAAACGAACCTTGAGTCAGCATTGATTAAACACTAAATTTACGCAAGGATCTTTGTTGCTGCTTATAAAAGGAGCTGGACATTTGCATAATAAGACACGTCACCACTACCAAAGGCATTAATGTGGGTAGAGAACATTCCTGCTAACATTATACTCCTTCAAACAAACTCCTTCACAGACAAAAAGGTGGAGATGAAAGTTGTGGGGTTCTTGTGATTATAATTTCTTTAATGACCTTCTCTGTCTTTTGGGAAAATAGCACTACCCGGCCTGGAACGTAACCTGAAATCCTGGAACATCGTTAACTCACTGGAGGAACATCGTAGAGACTAAACGAAAAGCATGTAATAGCAATAAACCTCAAGAGTTCATGGTAAAAGTGACTCCAGAACAGAACCGGGATGCGTTTTCTTTGAGGAGGCAATATAGCAAGCAAGGAGAGGAGAGATAGCAAGTAAGTAGGAACGTCAGTGTAGCCAGATAAGGCGGTGACCTCTCGAAAAGAACGCAGCGCACTCCATCCACTCTTAATCTCTTCAGTACCAGGACGCGTTTTTCATATTCATTCTGCCTGCTATATGGTGATTTTATACAGCTTCAGGAACTCATGTGAGGGATGAAAATAGTGAAGACTGTAGCCATTAATCTCCTGACCTCCATAGACTCTTCCTGATGCAAACAAAATCGTCTAATTGTACCCAAAACACATGATAAAAATGCGTCTCAGTACTGGAGGGGTTAATCTCTTCAGTACCAGGACGTGTTTCCATATTCATTCTTCTTACTATTTGGTGATTTCATACAGCTTCAGAAACTCATGGTGGGGATTAGAAATAGTGAAGATTCTGGCCATTGATCTTCTGACGTACATAGACACCCAAAAATCAAGGTAAAAATGCGTCTCAGTACTGGAAGGGTCAAGACCACTCCTCTTTGAACCAGTTTTGATGTTTGGAATCGATTTGGAAACCTGTTCACTCCCGGTTCAGCACAAGATTAATGAGTCTGATGAGGTTTAGTTAGAAGACGAGTCAACCTGTGGCCATCAGTGACTCGCTTGTATTATGAGTGAGGGCCGCGATGTGATGGATGATGATAATAATGATGGTGGTGATGGTGGCGGTGGCTCTCGTCCCGCCCTCCTCCCTCAGCAGGCGTGTTTGGAATGCTGCTGCCTAAGAATTAATGAGTTGTGTTGGAGTTTATGAATGTTTGTTTTTTTGTGGCCCTTGTGTATGGATTGTTTGATGAGAGAGAGAGAGAGAGAGAGAGAGAGAGAGAGTAAAGATGTTTGGTGTGATTTACTAAAATGACATCTGGCTGAATGTAAAAAAAAAATTGCTCTCTCTCTCTCTCTCTCTCTCTCTCTCTCTCTCTCTCTCTCTCTCTCTCTCTCTCAGCCCTATTTTTTTCCTTCCTTCCTTCTATCTGTTCTTCCTTCTTTCTATCTGTCCTTCCTTCCTTCTATCTGTCCTTCCTTCCTTCCTTCCTTCCATCCTTCCTTCCTTCCTTCCTTCCTTCCTTCCTTTCCTCCCTCTCTTCCTCCCTTCCTCCCTCCCTCCCTCCTTTCTTTCTTTCTTTCTTTCTTTATGTTATGTCTGCCTGTCTATTTATCCGTCAGTCAGCCTCTCACCCTCCAACACACACACACACACACACACACACACACACACACACACACACACACACACACACGGGCCATAAAACACAAACAGGAATGCTTTATTGAACGGACCTCTTACGAACGTCTCTCATCCCGTATTAGGAAAGAGTGGCGGCGAGGGGGGGGGTGGAGGTGGAGGGGGGGAAGGATGGATGGAGGGAAGAAGTGGACGGGAAGGAGGAAAGGAGGGAAGTGAGGCGAGGAGAGAGAGAGAGAGAGAGAGAGAGAGAGAGAGAGAGAGTATAAGCAAACTTCTCTCACAACACCCTCGACCTGATAATTCTCTCTCTCTCTCTCTCTCTCTCTCTCTCTCTCTCTCTCTCTCTCTCTCTCTCTCTCTCTCTCGTTCAACACCGTACATTAAAATTCACAACAAACACAAGCTTCCATAACAAAACCACGTGTATTTGGAGCTAATTATGTATGCAAATCTATATAATAAAGGTGAGCTCTTTAGTTTTATTACCTCCTTGAAGACTAAGATCACCATTCTTTGTCTTGTCTGTTTATTGTCTCACTTGCCTGTTAAAAAAAAAAGAGATTATATACATTATTGATTCGAAACTCCCTCGTGATTTAAGTACTGACATTGAATACTTTTTAAGCTTCCATGGAGACTGAAATGGTGTGTGAAGAGTGATGAAGGAAATAATTTAAGATCTTTATGGAGGTAGAGTATAAATGGCCACAGTCATCACTAAGATTTGTGTACGATTAGACCATTTTATTGACATTAGGAAGAGTCTATGGAGGTCAGAGTATAAATGGCCACACTCTTTTCTATTTGAATCCCCCACGTAACTTTCTGAAGCTGCATACAAATCACCAAATAGTAAGCAGAATGAATATGGAAATGTGTCATGGTACTGAAGGGGTTAAGGATACATTGCAGGTCACACGTTACTTTACCTGGTCTTGACATCCTCACCACCACCACCACCACCACCACTTCTGCCTCTACCCTTAGTCCTTCCTTTTCTCTGTTCCCTCCTGACCTTCATTCTCACCCAATTCCTCTCCGACACCTCTTCCTCAATGCCCTGTCCGTCTGTACGGCGCCTGAGAGAGAGAGAGAGAGAGAGAGAGAGAGAGAGGGGGAGGATGGCAGTAAGGGGAACATGTAGGTGCCTGAACGTACGTACGTACGTGTGTGTGTGTGTGTGTGTGTGTGTGTGTGTGTGTGTGTGTGTGTGTGTGTGTGTGTGTCCGCCTCCTTCATGTCCGGGATACGTCTCGCCCCACTCAACGAGGCGCCCTGCAACTGGCACCCACTTCTCCTCCTCCTCCTCCTCCTCCTCCTCCTCCTCCTCCTCCTCCTCCTTCTTTCTCACCATCGTCCTCCTCCTCCTCCTCCGTCATTCTCTAGGTTAATAACAAACAGCACACACACAGAGAGAGAGTGAGAGAGAGAGAGAGAGAGAGAGAGAGAGAGAGAGAGAGAGAGAGAGAGATTCTTTAGCCTCATTTTTTCTTTTTCTTACTTCATTTCTCCTTCTCTATTTCCTTTCATATTCCCATTTCTCTCGTCGTTTCCTCCTTCCTTTCCTCCCTCTTACTTTTCCTTTTCCTTCTTCCCCTTCCTCCTTCCTCCTTCCTTTTCTTTCCCTTTCTGCTTATTGCATTGTTTTCCTCCACTTCTCTATTGTTTTTCCTTCTCTCTCATTCTTGCCTACTTTCCTGGAATTGGGTAACGTGTAATCTTGTTTGTCAGCGTCATAATCTCTCTCTCTCTCTCTCTCTCTCTCTCTCTCTCTCTCTCTCTCTCTCTCTCTCTCTCTCTCTCTCTCTCTCTCTCTCTCTCTCATTTTCCGCTTGGATTTCATTAGTTCTTTGTATTAATTTTATTTCTGCCTTTTGTATTCTCTTCTTTGTCTCTGTCTGTCTGTCTGTCTGTATGTCTTTGTTAGTCTCTGTATGTCTGTCTGTCTATCTATCTGTCTGTCTGTCTGTCTGACCGTTTGTTCATCTGTTTATTGACGTTTTTGTCTGTCTTTCTGTCCGTCTGTCTGTCTGTCTGTCAATCAATCAATCTATCTATCTATCTATTTATCGATCTATCTGTCTATCTATCTATCTATTATTTGTTTATTTTATGCCTGTATATCCATCTAGGTGAATTTCCCCCTCTCTCTCTCTCTCTCTCTCTCTCTCTCTCTCTCTCTCTCTCTCTCTCTCTCTGGTATTTTGTCATCGGGCGTCGCTAATGAAGGCGCGATACGTGATACATGTTACGCAAGGTCAGTCTCAATCTTGCCTCGCGTATCACTTTGTTTGCTTCATTTGCAGCAGGAATGTACCGTATCATCGTCTGCTTGTAGCCTTTATTTATTGACTCTCTCTCTCTCTCTCTCTCTCTCTCTCTCTCTCTCTCTCTCTCTCTCTCTCTCTCTCTCTCTCTCTCTCTCTCTCTCTCGTCTTATCCTTGTTCATCATCATCATCTGGTTCTTGTTTTTCTTCTTGTACTTCTTCTTCTTCTTCTTCTTCTTCTTCTTCTTCTTCTTCTTCTTCTTCTTCTTTATCACAGTTTTTTTTCCGTTCAGTTTCGTTATTTTTTTTTCTTTTTGTCTGCATTTTATTTTTTCGTGTATTTTTTCCTCGCTTTTCTTTCTTTTCCCAGCATTTCACTTCGTATCAGTCTTTGCTTTGATTTATTTTCCTCTTGGTTCTTCTTTCTTTCTTTTTTTCGGTTCCGTTTATGGTTAAGTCAGCGCCTTTATTTATTTATTCCCTTTCTCTTTCGTCCCTTTCTGTAAACCTTAGAGCTCGTTTTGTGCAGCATCGTGAGACTTATGGCAGTGGTTTAGTATTACTGTATATGTGTGTGCAGTGCAGCCTCTCCCTCCTCCTCTCTTTCCCTTAATCTGAAACGCTCTGCTCTCTCACCATCACTGCTTTCTGAAGGCTCCAGTTGAAGATACTCGTGTTTTTAAGAGTATTTTTATGGTTCTGGTGATAGATTGACAAGATTTCCAGTTTGTTAAAAGGAGAAACTGTCTTGAAAACCGGGCTAGTTGTTTCTGTGGCCTTGGAAAATCGTCGCAGTGAGAAGGGAAGGTGTTTCTGAATACGGAGCTCTCTCTCTCTCTCTCTCTCTCTCTCTCTCTCTCTCTCTCTCTCTCTCTCTCTCTCTCTCTCTCTCTCTCTCTCTCTAGTTTATTTTTATTTTGCTTTTTTCTGTGTTGTACTTGTTTCCTTCTCTTCTCTTCTCTTTCTTCTCTTCTCTTCTCTTCTCTTCTCTTCTCTTCTCTTCTTCCTCCCTTCCCTTCCCTTCCCTTCCCTTCCCTCCTCTCCTCTCCTCCTCTCCTCTCCTCTCCTCTCCTCTCCTCTCTCTCCTCCTCTCTCTCTCTCTCTCTCTCTCTCTCTCTCTCTCTCTCTCTCTCTCTCTCTCTCCATGCTTGGTTGACTCTCACTCGTCCCGCAGTCCGCCTCTTGTGCCCGCCTTGCTTCTCTCCCACCAGTCTCAGTTAGTGCCCAGCGCCCAGACCGTTCACTAGTCTACCCCCAACCACGCGCTGCCCCTCCCTCGCCCCGACACACCTCCCTCCCTCACTCATACCTGTGTCCACCATCCTCGCCGCTGCTGCTCGAGTACTGGCCGAGGAGGAACCGTGGAGTGACTTGAGGGAGTGTGGTTGTGTGCTAATGAAAAGAAAGCGGAGGAGGAAAAAAGTGTATGGATTCTGGAGTTCTGTTGTTGGTTGGTTGGTGTGCTTCCTCTCGTGGTGTTTTTAGTGACGAGTGCGTGGGTGTAGCAGTGGTTGCAGTTACCGGTGTTGTGTTTTTTTCTCTCCTGTGGTTTGGAAAAAGGAAAGAGGGAAAACTGTTGGTGATTTTGATTGATTTATTGATTTTTTTTTAACGTACTTGGTGACCGAAAGGAAAGGAAAGGAAAAATAAGGGAATTGTGATGGTGAAGTGCACGTGTGTGACTTTTTCGTGTTTTGGTGTTGATATTGACGGTGGTGGTGTTGTTGTTGATTGGTGATTTGGTGTTGTTTTGGTGTTACGAACTGCAAATATGGAAGGAAGAGGTGTGTGTGTGTGTGTGTGTGTGTGTGTGTGTGTGTGTGTGTGTGTGTGTGTGTGTGTGTGTGTGTGTGTGTGTGTGTGTGTGTGTGTGTGTGTGTGCGCGTGTGTGTGTGTGTGTGTGTGTGTGTGTGTGTGTGTGTGTATCAGGGGATGAAAATGAAAGGTAAACACAACAAACACTGGGAAGTTAGTGAAACCCTTACAACTCACCTCTCTCATTCTCTCTCTCTCTCTCTCTCTCTCTCTCTGGTAAAAGAAACAGTGAAGCATAGAAGGCTGGGACAAGGAGGGCTGAGGGGAGAAGTACTGGGGGGAGGGAGAGACTAGTGTTGGGGGGGGTGAGGGTGTGACGCGGGCGCCTGGGGGAGAAATCTGGTTGGTGCAAGTGACATATCGAAGCTCCCGGCCGACCCCTGGTGTGGGTGGACCCGCCACGCCCACCTCCATGACCACCACCCTCTCCTTACCTGACCCACGCCTACTCTTACTCTTACCTGCCTCTTACACACACACACACACACACACACACACACACACACACACACACACACACACACACACACACCTGCACTCTCATACCAGTCCACGCCGTCTCCATTATATTCAGAGGGTATGTCGCCCGCGCCCATACCAACACCTGCCCCCACAAATGTACTGCACACCTTTTTGTTTGTCGTGTGTGTGTGTGTGTGTGTGTGTGTGTGTGTGTGTGTGTGTGTGTGTGTGTGTGTGTGTGGTGAAGCCTTTGAAGAGAGAGGGAGACATGTGTTGTACCCGTATTTCAGGCTTTCCACTACCTGTTTTACGTGTGCGTGTGGACAGAGAGAGAGAGAGAGAGAGAGAGAGAGAGAGAGAGAGAGAGAGAGAGAGAGAAAGAATGTTTAACTGACGTAAACATTCTCGAAAGAAGTTGATCTGTGTGAAGTGAAATTATGACTCACACACACACACACACACACACACACACACACACACACACACACACACACACACACACACACACACACACACACACACACACACACACAGGAGCGGCTTTTTCCGATGCACTTCCTTACTCAATGTTATGTAGCTCACTGATAACAGATTCACGAACTTGGGTACCATACGATAAGAAAGTATTTATGCTGACAAAAACTACCGAGAGAGAGAGAGAGAGAGAGAGAGAGAGAGAGAGACTAAACCACGACCATATGCTTCAAGACAGCCCAGAATGAAATAAACAAGACAGAATTGAATGATAGAAAATGAAAATAGATAAATAAAAGACTAAACGAAGCAAAACACGCGGAAAACAATGGATCCAGAGAGAGAGAGAGAGAGAGAGAGAGAGAGAGAGAGAGAGAGAGAATTTTTATAATGAACCAAGGAAAACGAGAGTTCCTCCTTGATTGATGAGGGAAGGACAGGTGTGGTAGGTACAAATCAGGTAGGAACTCGCTCGCTGCCTCCGGGATGTGGCAGGAAAGTGAAGAGCCAAACAAAGGAGAGGAGGAGAAAGTGGTGCTGGCTCTGGCGGTGGTGATGGTGGTGGTGGGGAGAGAGAGAGAGAGAGAGAGAGAGAGAGAGAGAGAGAGAGAGAGAGAGAGATACTTGACTGGTCCTTCTGGCTTGTGCTTTCCTCCTCCTCCTCCTCCTCCTCTTCTTCTGTTTCTCCTCCTCCTCCTCCTCCTCCTCTTCTGCTTCTCCGCCTCCGCCTCGCTATCTTCCTCTCCGTGTTTTCCAGTTCCTTCTTCTCTCCTTTATTTCGTGCTTTCCTTGTTCATATCTTTCTTAATCTTCGTGCTTTCTTCTTCTTCCTCCTCCTCCTCCTCCTCCTCCTCCTCCTCCTCCTCCTCCTCCTCCTCCTCCTCCTCCTTTTCTTTCTCCTCTTTATCTTAATTTTTAAACTTTCTCCTGTTTTATAAATTTTCTTTTTTCTTCAGTTACTTGTTTCCTGAGTATGATCCTCCTCCTCCTCCTCCTGTTTCTTTTCCCTCTCCTCCTCTTACATCTTCGTCCTTGTGGTGATGATGGTGGTAATGGTGGTGCAGATGGTGACGGGCAGGGATGATGGTGGTGGTGGTGATGGTGGTGGTGACTTTGCATATTGACAAGGATAGTGATTGTCTTGGGTTTGGTTTGGTTGTTATTTTAGGTTGGGTTAGGTTAGGCTAGGTTAGATTTGGTTAGGTGGGATAAGGTTAGATAAGATTACACACACACACACACACACACACACACACACACACACACACACACACACACACACACACACACACACACACATTACATCACAGTCAAAGAGGAGAATGACTGGAAGACAACTGTGGTCTAGGAAGTTGAGAGAGGAAGAAGTAGAAGCTGAGTTAGGTTGAGTTAAGGAAGTTGAGGCACAAACATCAGAGGAAAGGTAAAAATATGAGACTTCTTGAATTGGAAGCGATTAAGGAAACTGTGAAAAAGGGAAGGTTAGTTCAGTGTACGTTAAAGAGGAGGTTATACAGGAGAGAAGTGACAAAACTGGATGAAAAGGAAATATTTAAGAAAGTTGAGAAAAAGAGGAAGATTAGATAGACACATCAGGAGCAAAAATGAAGGTAAATAGATGAATAGATAAATGAATCAGATGAAGAGGAGACATTTAAAAAAAGAATAAGTTAAACACAAACAAAAGAGAGAGAAAGAAAACGAAGCACTTGAATAAAACGAAGAAGAAATACGAATAAGATTAAGATAAGGTATACCAGGTTACGTTAGGTGAAAGTTAGGTTAGGTTAGGTTAGGTTAGGTTTGGTTAAACGGAACACTTCAATAAAACAAAAAAGAAATGGGGACAAGACTAAGATAAATTAGGTTAGGTTAAGATAGGTTAGGTGAGCTGAGGTGAGATTAGGTTAGGTTAGGTAACGTGAGGTTGAGATAGATTAGGTTAGGTTACGTAATTTAGGTTAGGTGCGGTGAAGTGAGGTTAGGTTAAGATTAGGTTAGAGTAAGATAGGTGAGGTGAGGTTAGGATAGCTTGGGTCGGGTTAGGATAGGTTAAGACAGGTTAGGTTAGGTGATAATGACAGCCCCATACGTTATCTTGATGGCAGTGGACATGGGCGGGCGGGTAAGGCCGTGGGTGGGTCCGCAGTGTTAAGATCAGGTAATATAATTGCTTTCCGTTATTTGGGCGGCGAGCCATCTGCCGCCAAGGACGCAGGAGGCTCCCCCGCCCCGCCGCGGTGGATGCCTCGCCCTTATACGTGGAGGAGGGACAAAAAACCCAGCGTCCAGAGTGAGAGAGAGAGAGAGAGAGAGAGAGAGAGAGAGAGAGAGAGAGAGAGAGAGAGAGAGAGAGAGAGAGAGGGAGGGAGAGACCTGACAGATAAAAAATATATAAAAAGTAAAGAAATAAATAAAAAGAAAACAGAGAGAGAGAGAGAGAGAGAGAGAGAGAGAGAGAGAGAGAGAGAGAGAGAGAGAGAGAGAGAGAATAATTTGTTTTCCTTTAAGCTTTCATTCTTTTCCTATTACTCTGCTTTTCATCTCCGTCCTTCAGCCTTTTCTTCTTGTCATGTACGTGTGTGTGTGTGTGTGTGTGTGTGTGTGTGTGTGTGTGTGTGTGTGTGTGTGTGTGTGTGTGTGTGTGCTTAGGTAGGTATATATTCATGAATGTATGAGTGTGGGTATGTATGTATGTATGTATGAGAGGAATCCCCAGCAAACGGCCTCGCTCAAGTTACATTCCATCCGTACACATGAGAAGATTCCTGTGTGTGTGTGTGTGTGTGTGTGTGTGTGACATGCAACGTAAACAGACTGACCAGCGGCCACATCACGAACTCATGTCGACACACACACACACACACACACACACACACACACACACACACACACACACACACACAGAGAGAGAGAGAGAGAGAGAGAGAGAGAGAGAGAGAGAGAGAGACTGCTCCAATAATAATTTGATTGGACACCAAAACTATTCGAGCAAAACAAAGTGAAGGATGCAAATGAGGCTTAAATATCACACACACACACACACACACACACACACACACACACACACACACACACACACACACACACACACACACACACACACACACACACACGTACATACATACCAATACACCCACATACGGTTGCATTTATTCTCTCTCTCTCTCTCTCTCTCTCTCTCTCTCTCTCTCTCTCTCTCTCTCTCTCTCTCTCTCTCTCTCTCTCTCTCTCAGACAAGAAGGAAAATGAGTGGCAATAAAATGGTGATAAAATAGTAATTAAAATAGGAAATGGGAGAGAGAGAGAGAGAGAGAGAGAGAGAGAGAGAGAGAGAGAGAGAGAGAGATGATATCATTGTTAACTCTATGAACTCAATGCACCCCCCCTCTCTCTCTCTCTCTCTCTCTCTCTCTCTCTCTCTCTCTCTCTCTCTCTCTCTCTCTCCACGTGCACGGCATCCTCTAGTAAGGGAAGAAAGAAAACGAGAGAGAGAGAGAGAGAGAGAGAGAGAGAGAGAGAGAGAGAGATGGGCCTTCCTTTTCGTCTTTTTCAATCAATATATCTTTTTGTTTTCATTTCTTGGGTACATTTTTCTCCTTTGCTTTTTTTTACTTGTTTTGTTTTATTTTATTTTGTTTTTCTACGTCTTGTTTTGTTTATTTTTTCCTCCTTCAGTGTTTTCTTCTTTGTCTTGTCTTTTTCTTCTTTCCTTTGTGTTTTTATTAGTTTTCTGATGAACACTTGATTCTTAATGGAGTGGAAATTCACACACACACACACACACACACACACACACACACACACACACACACACACACACACACACACACACACACACACACACACACACACACACACACACACACACATCATAATTGTCTTTTTATTCTTTTTATTTTCCCAACAAGTGTGTAAAGAAAGTTTTCTCCCTTCACTTTTCTTTTTGAATATTCTGAATGTAATTTGTAATGTGGAGGAAAAGTTTAAAAGTTAGTAAAAGCAAATTATTTAAAAGATAAGCACTGAGACGAGGATTTTTTGCCAGAGAGAGAGAGAGAGAGAGACTAGGCGTGGAGGGATGACGGAGGTACTTTTCAGCGTAGTCAAGCGTGCAGGTGGAGGGGTGGAGGGAGAGGAGAGAAAGGGAGAGGTGGGGAGAAAGGGAGAAGGGAGAAGGAGAAGGGGAGAGATTATTACAGTAATGGTGACTGGGTGAGGTTAACCCCTTCAGTACCATGACGCTTGATATAATTTCCGCTTACTATTTGGTGATTTTATATATCTAGCTCCAGATACTTATGTTGGGATTGGTAGAATAGTGAAGACTCTTGGCCTGTATTCTGAAACCCTTCTAGGCCGTATCTCCATTATTTCAAGAGGCTCTAGTTGATGCTACGATGGTTTTTAAGGGTGTTTGTACGGTTTCAGTGACAGATTAACAAAAATTCTGTATTATCAACGAGAAAAACACAAATGAAAACCCTGCTAATCATCTCTGTGGTCTTTGAAAACAGTCACGGTGAGGGAGTGAAGTGTTCCTGCATGCGAGTCCTGGACATTAATCTTCTGACGCCCATAGACCCTTCCTAATCTAAATAAGATCTTCCAATCACATCCTAAACTCATTGTAAAAGATGCGTTGTAGTACTGAAGGGGTTGAGTGGCGTGAATGTGGTGGGTAGGTAATGTTGTGGTGGTGGTATGGGGGATGGTAACGGTGTAGTGGTGGTGGTGACTGGAATGGTGACTGTTTTAATGCACGGTGGTGATATGTGTTGGTGGTGAGTGTGGTGGTGAGAGTAGTGACTTATAACGCATCTTACCTTACTTCAAATACAGTTAAATGGTAAAAGAAAGCTGTTTGTAATCCTAGAATGCTGATACGTGACATAATGCTTAGAATATGTACAAAAAAAAAAAAAACACTTAATCTCTTCAGTACTGGGACTCATTTTTACCTTGAGATTTGTGTACCATTTGACCATTTTATTGACATTAGGAAGGGTCTGTGTAGATCAGGAGATTATTGGCCACAGTCGTCACTATTTTAATCCCAACATAACTTTCTGAAGGTGTACAGAATCACAAAATAGTGACCAGAATGAATATGGAAACACGTCATGGTGCTGAAGGGGTTAAATGCATGGTAGTGTGTGTGTGTGTGTGTGTGTGTGTGTGTGTGTGTGTGTGTGTGTGTGTGTGTGTGTGTGTGTGTGTACTGTTAGTCATTGGGAAGTAGGAACACAAAGGAAGAAGCAGCAGCATACTTATTGTCCCTTGAGATGCTAACGTGTAGGAGAAGGGTAAAGGTTCAGGAGGAGGAGGAGGAGGAAAAAGAAGAAGAGGCCTTGAGGAGATAGTACTAGTAGTGATAGTAGTGGTAGACTATAGTGGTGGAAGTGGTAGTGGTAGTGGTGGTGGTGGTGGTGGTAAGGGCGTGCTGCTGTGTGTTAGGGGGAGGGTAGGGCGGGGCGAGGTGGGGGAAGGGTGCAGGTGAAGGTCAGGTGTGCAGAGAGAGAGAGAGAGAGAGAGAGAGAGAGAGAGAGAGAGAGAGAGAGGGGATGAGGAGAGAGAGAGGGTGGCGGGGATAGCCATTAAGTATATGCATTGTTGTAGCTGCCGCCGCCCAGGAGATGTTGGCTACCCACACTAATGCCTCCTCCTCCTCCTCCTCCTCCTCCTCCTCCTCCTCCTCCTCCTCCTCCTCCTCCTCCTCCTCCTCCTCCTCCTCCTCCTCCTCCTCCTCCTCCTCCTCCTCCTCCTCCTCCTCCTCCTCCTCCTCCTCCTGTTCATTTCTTTACCCATCACTTTTCCCTCCCTCTTATTTTCCTCTGTGTTTCTCCCTTTAGCGTTAACCTCACCAAGAATTAACACACTTCCGGCCATCTCTCGGCGATCGGGCTTCTGTTGTTTAGCATACTGTGCCTTTTTCGGAAAGGGGAAAGGGGGAAGTGTGTAGGACGGGAGAGGAAAGGTTGAGAGGAAGGGTTGTGCTATCTCATGTCCCTCCTCTCCTCCCATCTCCTCCTCCATCCCCTTCCTCTTCCTCTTGCCATTCTCCCATCCCTCCCCTCCCCTCCTCCAGCCTCCAGTTGATGCTTGAGGGAGGGACGCGACTGGGAGATGTTGATGGTGATTTATTGTTTGTTTGTGTTGTGTTTGGGCAGTGTTTGTGCAGCTCATAATAGGGTTTTGTGGAGTCACTGTCAGGACATCCTCCTACTCAAGGGTGTGAGTTGTGCGGGGAGTGTATGAATGCTGGTGAGTCGTATCCGTGTTTTGGTTCTCGTGTGGAAAACAATCGCGTTTCACCTTCAGGAAAGTTATTCCGGGAGGTGTCGTGGCTTTCAGATATTTTCTTACCTTTATTCTTCTCCTTTTAAAGCTTTCCGCAGCGCTGTACTTAAGGCCTGGCGCGCCTCGTGTTTGAGGGCACCGCTGGCGATACACGAGTGAATTATTTCTAGTATGAAACTACAAAGAATTTCAACAGACCACACAATTTATGAAGACTGCGGCTGTACATATTGGTCACCTGTGTGTGTTGGTGCCAGCGTAAGGAAATGTGTGAAAAAAAGTGAAAGATCCACACGAGTGAATGACACAATGGAAACAAAGAAATTTCTTGATACATGAGAGAAAGAGAAATAGAGAGAGGAAAAAAGGAGAGCCGTGAGTTACGCTTTTCACTTCACCTGAGACAGGTGACTCGTTAGTGGTGACGCACTGCACCTAATGACTGTAATCAGGGCGTGATTGGCGCCTGTGTGTTCCTCGCTGCCTGCATCAACCGCGCCACGATGCCGCAGAGTCCCATCTCACGCACGGAGGGCGGCTCCGTCTCGGCCATCAAAAATTTCCTGTTCGGCGGCGTACTGGATCCGAGCCGCCCCCACCCTGACGGGAGCGAGGGCGAGGGGCGGCGGATATTCAAGGTCCCGATCCTCAGGTCGCAGGTGTTCCGACCGCAGGTGTTCAAGTCCCAGATCGTGAAGACGAAGGTCCAGCGAGGCTGTGAGTACAAGACCGTGCACGAGATGGACGACAACTTCCCCAACAACCTGAGGTCAGGCTTCAGTCACGCCGCCCCCGCCCACCACCGCACCCACCTCCCCAAGCTCAACAACGTCACCTCTTCCTCCTCCAACCTGCGCTGGCCTGCCGCCGCGCCCCTCAACGTGGAGAGCAAGGAGCTGCCGCAGTACGCGTCCACACCCAACCTCTCCTGTGACCTTCAGGAGACGGGGACTGGCGGGTACAGGGGCGCGGGGGCGACGGGCACGGGCACGCTGCCCAGAAACCTTCACCTCGCCAGGACCCAGAGGTACCTCCCTGCAGTTCTCACCACCGCGCCCCTGCCCTCCTCCTCCTCCTCCTCGTCCTCATCTTGCGCTCACTCCGGGAACACCACGCTGGACTCTGGCTTCCTCTCCGACGCCACGTGGACGGACACGGACAGTCAGTCCCAACAAGAGGCGGGGGCGCCGCCACCTCAGGATGTCCCTGAGTACAGGCGGGGCAGTTGGGACGTGACGCCTTCGGTGCACGGGCCGCAGGTGCCGCCGAGGGGGAACCGCAGGAAAGGGAAACAAGTGAGCAGCGCCATCTTGAAAATAGAGAAAGGACTCTTCGCCACGGCCTCCAAAGACTCCACCTGTGAAAAACCTCCGCGCGGGAGAGACCGGCGGCCCATTGACCCTTCCTCCGCCACCCTGCCCCTGCCCCCTCTGCCATCCTCGCCCCCTCCTTCCGCTCCTCCCCCTACCGATAGTAAGGATGAGGAGAGAGGAGAGGAGGAGACCACGGCTGAATTCAAGACGGCCTCCATCACTCCGGGGGGAACCTTCTTGGCGAGGTGCGTCAAAATACATGACCTGTAAGTATTGACCCCTGACGGAGGCGCAAGGCCGCCGCCCTCCTGAAGGTGAGGCGCTCGTTGCCACTACTTATTATTATCACCATTGTTGTAAGGTGATGCTTGGTTAGCTGAGGAGGCGCAGGAGTGTGTTGATTATATTCTACTCTATTGTCACACCTTGTTCCTTCTTATCGGTATTGTGTTAACATTGGCGTTGGTCAGACTAGTTCCCCCTTTCCCCCAGCTAACGCCACCACGAATCTCAGGCACCACCACCAACAACAACAACAACACAAAAGAAAAA
>NC_059278.1:3274643-3277143 GCF_017591435.1 Portunus trituberculatus | reverse complement strand
TTATTTACATATATTTTTTCGTGTTTTTTTTTTTATTATCGAGTTATTTTTTCTATCAGGAATTAATGGAGAGAGAGAGAGAGAGAGAGAGAGAGAGAGAGAGAGAGAGAGAGAGAGAGAGAGAGAGAGAGAGAGAGAGAGAGAGAGAGAGAGAGAGTATAGAGAGGAAACAGGCAAAGAGAGTGGGAAGAGATACAGAGAGACGTTACGTAGAGAGAGAGAGAGAGAGAGAGAGAGAGAGAGAGAGAGAGAGAGAGAGAGAGAGAGAGAGAGAGAGAGAGAGAGAGAGTAATACTACATGAATTATAAAGAAAAGTACACTAAGAGAGAGAGAGAGAGAGAGAGAGAGAGAGAGAGAGAGAGAGAGAGAGAGAGAACGCCTTGAACTGAAATTCCCTGCATAGCTCCGTACAAGAGGTGACAAATAAGGTGAAGTGAGAGGGTCGGTGGAGGGACACTTGGAGGGGCGCTGGCCAGGACGGGACACGCCTTCACTCCTTCCTCCCTCCCTTCTGCAGCAGTAAATGAAGCTGAGTGAAAATTAGTCTCAGAAATCCTCCTTCATTTTTTAAGCAGGTGTTCATTTGTGGGTGGAAATTGAGTGAATGGAATTGATGACACAGAAGGAAGGTAAAGAAAGGGACCGCCGTGGTACAGTGGAACTATGCGCGTTTTGGGGTCCGAGGGGTCTCCAAGCGCACGGGTTTGAATCCTGTCCACAGTCCGAGTGTAGGTTGGGCTTCCTCACTCAGGGCAAGGGTTTTCTTAGCGGGTGGGCTTTGAGATAGGAGGTACCCCAAAAAGTAGCTCTTTTAGCCCATAAATTCCCGTGAAAAGCCCACGTGGTGTAAATTAGAAAAAAAAGGTAAGGTAAGGTCAGGTAGGGGAGAGGAAAGTTCAGGGAGGATAAGGAAGTTCATGGGAGGTTTAGAAGTTTATAGAGAAAGCGTAATAGTCAAAGAGAGTAAGAAATGGTGTTGAATATGGAAGTTGGTTGTGTGGAGTTGATAAAGCTTTGAAGTAAGAGTTGATAGATGTATTGTCAAGCATGTTGGGAAGTTATATTTATTTTTATACGTATTTCTGGCTTCATGCAACTTTCCTTATGAAATTATGTGTATCTATGTTTTTGTCTTTAATTTATGAAAGTCTTTTCTTTTTAATGTGTTTCTAAAGGAAGAATAAATAACAGGAGACAATTCTATTCATAATACTCCATACCGAGGACTGAATCGACTAATGGAAAAAAAAAAAACTCCACTTATATAATACAATGAAGTTTCCCCCGGTCCAGATAAAGACAAATGAAGAAACAAATAGAGACATACAAATACATGAAAAAAAGAGAAATAAATCAACACAATCCACCTCAGAAACCGAAGTGAATGTGAAGGGAAGGAGAGGGAAGAGGGAAGTGAATGAGCACAAGGAACTCAAATGAACTAAAAAACTGAAGTGAATGTGAAGGGAGGGAGAGGGAAGAGGACAGTAAATGAACACAAAGACTCAACTCAACTCAAAAACTGTGTGAATGTGAAGGGAAAAGAAGGGAAGGAGAGGGAAGGGGGGTGGGGGGGGGCAGTAAATGAACACAAAGGTTAAAGAACAACTCAAGTCATTAGGGAAGTGGAATGCAGTGGAATAACAATTGAGTTCATGAAGTGGACATAAAAGTGAAGGGACGCATCACGAGTGGCATTTGAAGTGTGGAAGAAGTGGAAAGATGATAGTAGTTGTAAATAACCGCAGAGATAATTAAGAAAAAGAGATGAAGAAAAGGTGAAGTGGAAAAGAGAAGCGAAATACAATAGAAAGGGGTGAGAAGAGAATAGAGACAATAAATGATGATGTAAAGGGAGAGATCGAGGAGAGGTGGATGAGAAATGCATGTGGGTTAATTTGAAGAAAGATTGAGTATGGATGAATAAGATGGAAGGAAAGCAATAAAGACGAATGGAGGAAGTGGATGAGAGAACAAGTTAATGAGAAGGATAGGAGGAAGAATGAGAGAATACGTGGATGGATAAGAAGAATAAAAGAATGAGGATGAGGAGAGTGGAAAGAAAGGTCGATAAATGAAGAGAGTGGATGAAGGTGGTGAGAGGAAAGGTGGAGGAGTGGAAGAGGGCGGCGGTGCGTGAGTGTGGATGCAAGAGAGAGAGAGAGAGAGAGAGAGAGAGAGAGAGAGAGAGAGAGAGAGAGAGAGAGAGAGAGAGAGAGAGGCAGGCAAGGTGACCAGGTATGAGGTAATGCCAGGTAAGAGTGAGACTGATGTAATTAGCACGGGTTTAAAAGGTGTGCCGCCAGGTGTGCAGTGTTACCTGGTCAGTCACTGGTAGAGGCCTGTGTGTGTGTGTGTGTGTGTGTGTGTGTGTGTGTGTGTGTGTGTGTGTGTGTGTGTGTGTGTGTGTGTGTGTGTGTGTGTTATTTAAAGATATTTTGGGATTATTTTTATCTCGGTCTTCTTCTTCTTCTTCTTCTTCTTCTTCTTCTTCTTCTT
>NC_059278.1:3259643-3269643 GCF_017591435.1 Portunus trituberculatus | reverse complement strand
ACATAGAAGGAATTATGGAAAATTATTGAAGTTAAGTAAGAGAAATAGAGAAAACGAGAAATACGAAGAGAGAGAGAGAGAGAGAGAGAGAGAGAGAGAGAGAGAGAGAGAGAACAAGCTAGTGGAAGATTAATCAGGAATGAGGAACTGAGAGTGGATAGAAGTGGAGTGAGTCCTTGTATTGTGTAGCGATGGACGTGTTGAAAGATAGTGGCTGATGGAGTGGACGAGGAGTGGTTGTCTCGGAGGAGAGAGGGACTCGGTGGAAGATAGTGGATGATGGAAGGCTGGAGATGGAATTAAGCTTTCGTGGAAGTACAAGACGAGGCAAGGTGTTTGGGACTTTTTCTTTTTCTTGTTTTTTTTTTTTTTTTTTTTTTTTGTCATGATTGGGTTATGGTACTACTACTACTACTACTACTACTACTACTACTACTACTACTACTACTACTACTACTACTACTACTACTACTACTACTACTACTACTACTACTACCATTACTACTACTACTAATACAGAAAACGGTGATCACATGCAGAGAGTTGGTTTTGAAAAGTTAATACATTTTTTTTCAACTTGAATCTGGAATAAAAGGGAAAATGGTGGTGTTGGTGTTGGTGTTGGTGGTGGTGGTGGAGGTGGTGGTGGTGGTGGTGGTGGTGGTGGTGGTGGTGGTGGTGGTGGTGGTATCAGTTTCATATTCAAACTTCACAATTTCTTTTTTCTCTTCGTGCAATTCCTCGGTTGATTTGGCGCAACTAATGAAATGTAACGAAAGTGAGCCAGTTTTCTTTTTCTCTCCTCGTCTTCATCCTCCTCCTCCTCTTCTTCTTCTTCTTCTTCTTCTTCTTCTTCTTCTTCTTCTTCTTCTTCTTCTTCTTCTTCTTCTTCTTCTTCTTCTTCTTCTTCTTCTTCTTCTTCTTCTTCTTCTTCTTCTTCTTCTTCTTCTTCTTCTTCTTCTTCTTCTTCTTCTTCTTCATTTTCCTCTTCCTCTTCCTCTATCGTTTTACCTTTTCCTTTCTCCTCGTGCTCTTTCTTCTTCTTTCACTTCTTGTTGTTGTTATTGTTTTGTTTTGTTCTTTATCTTCCGTCTTCATCTTCGTCTTCCTTCTTTTCTTCTTCTTCATCCTCGACTTTTTCTTAATTTCATTACTTTTCTTCATTACTCTTCCTCTCTCTCCTCACCCCTCTCCTCCTTTTTCTCTTTCTTTTCCTCCTCCTCCTCCTCCTCCTCCTCCTCCTCCTCCTCCTCCTCCTCCTCCTCCTCCTCCTCCTCCTCTAAAACTGGTTAACATGTCACTAAAATTACAGAAACATCCTTAAAAACCCGTGTCACTTCAACTAGAGCCTTTTGAAAATAGAGAAGGTGCTGTGAGGCGCGGAGGTGTTTCAGAATAGGGTATCTCTAAAACACCACTCCATGTCGAGCTGCGAGGTTCTCCGTTTTACACTATTCGCCTGCTCTTCGCCCCGCCAGATGGAGCGAGGGAGCGAGCTGATCGTTGCCAACCCGGCGGGGAAAAACGTGTTGTGTGTATAGTCAGTTGGGTGCAAATTAAATCAGGCGTGCCTATTACCTCTTGTTATTTATGTGGAGGTCATGATTACTATCGCCAGGAGTCCCCGCGCCACGCCTCCCCACACACACACACACACACACACACACACACACGTCTGCCCCCACGTCTCCCCCCACGTCCCTCTCCTAAGGCCACTCATCTTCAGTTCACCATCTCCTCTGTTCGTTTGTGAAAAGGTATCCTAGTATCCTTCACATTTTCCGTTATTCTTTTTCTCCCTATTCCTTTCCTTCATTCTCTTTTTCTATTCTTTCTCCTTTGTATTCTCTTCATTTCCTCTTCTCTCCTTCCCCATGTCCTCCGTTCGCCTCTGAAATGGTATTCTAATGTCCTTCACAATATCCTGTACTTCTTTTTTCTCCCTATCCTTTTTCTTAGTGCTCTTTTCCTACTCTCCCTTCTTTTCTTCCTCTTCTCTTCTTTCCCATTCTTATCTTCGCTTCTGAAAAATTATTCTAGTATCCTTCACTTATCCTTTACTCCTTTTCTCACTTTCCTTTTCCTTCATTTTCTTTTGCTATTCTCTCTCTCCCTTGCATCCTGTTTTCTTCCTCTTCTCTTCTTCCCTATTCTTATCTTTCCTTCCTCATTGTTATATTTGCTTCTAAAAAGTATCCTAGTATCCTGCAGTCTCTCTCGCCGTGTCCTTTCTTCTTATCCTTTCCCTTCATCCTCTCTCTCCCGTCCTCTCCTTTCTCTTACCTCTTCTTCATTGCATCCCATTCTCCTCCCTTTGTTTTTCTCACTTCATTTCTCATCTCTTGCAGTTTCCTTTATCTTACTCTCCTTCGTTTCCTCTTTATTGTTCTTTCTCTTATCTCGTTTTCTTCATCTTTCTTATATTCTTAACCCCTTCAATTATATTTTATCTTCTATCTCCTTTGTGATTACTTTCTCCTCCTGTCTCCTCATCCTTTCCTTTTACCTCTCCCTGTCCTGTTCCTTCTCCCGTTCCCCACTTCCCCATCCCTTCCATCGCATGCTTCCCTCTATCCTCACCCATCAAAACCGTCTCTTTTCTCTCTATTTCTTCCCCCCCCCTTCTCGCCTTTCTCTTAACCCCTTCCTTTCACCTCTCAAATCTTGTCCTTTCTCTCTTATCTCCTCTTCACTTTCCCATCCCTCATCCTCTCCCTTCTGTCCTGTAAAACCATCCTATTTCTTACCTCCTGGTGTTTCCTTTCACTTCACCCCTTCCTTTCACCTTGTCCCGCCCTATCCTGGCATTATATAATCTTTATGTTATGCTAATACTAAATTGACTTGCCTTTTTAATCCTGTCCTTTCTTCTCCTTTCCCTTCAAGTGTTCATCTGTCCAGTCTATCCACGTCCCCCTCTCCTTCAGTACCACAGGGAAGGGAAAGAAGTGTTTGGGACGTGTGTTTAAGGATGTTTTCTTTCATACATCTGATTTGAGAGTCGTGGCAATTTCAAGTATTTGCTAGAGGTTTTATAAAGTCTAGATGAAAAATGTGTGGCCATTGATTTGTTTAGTGCGTCTCAGGGAATCAGTTGTTAAAAGGAGAGTTTGTAATGAAAAGTGTGAAAAATATTGGTAAGTTTTCCTTATCTAAAAATTATGACTTTTTTCATAATTTGGCCAAAAAAAAAAAAAAAATTGTCCTATATGAAATTGGGTTAAGTGCTTACCAGTTTCTATTGGTAAGCGTACGCGCGCGCGCACACACACACACACACACACACACACACACACACACACACACACACACACACACACACACACACACTAACCGAAACTCTGGGCGTGCTGACTTGTATTAAGTTTCTCAGTTCATGAATGGCCTTGAGACAGGGAGGTTTGTGTGTGTGTGTGTGTGTGTGTGTGTGTGTGTGTGTGTGTGTGTGTGTGTGTGTGTGTGTGTGTTAGGGCAGCAACCAATTCATGAGTCTTGCATCGAATCTTATTTTTACACTTTTCGAGTTCTTGCTACACACACACACACACACACACACACACACACACACACACACACACACACACACACACACACACACACACACACACACACACGGTAGTAGTTTAACAAGTTTCTCATTATTACACTTCAAAAAAAAAGTAACAAACCAAACATATTTTTGAAGCACTACCAAACCAAATACAGAACCAATAAAAACCTGTAAAATTCTCCTTCCTTTCCATAAAAAAAAAAAAAAAAAACTGCCCCCAAAAAATCAGAAAATAATAAAATCACACCTGTATTATAACATTCCTCAATACCCTGACCTAAAATCAACCCTTCTTTTTCTATTCTTACATTCTAACTTTTATCTTACATTCAGGCTTTCTTCCCGTCTAACATTACGAACCCTAACGACATTGTGATATTGTTCTCTTATTTCTTCCCCTCGTCCGCCCTTCGCCCCGCGCCTAATATGTGAAGAATCCAATCCAATTATGCAACGAATGGTAAAAGTGACTGTGAGAATTCTGGGTCCTTTTGTTTTTCCTCTTAAGTTTTTGGTCAAGGTTGAGGCGTTGGAATGGTGTGTGTGTGTGTGTGTGTGTGTGTGTGTGTGTGTGTGTGTGTGTGTGGCATTTGTGTGGGCGATCTAACGTGTTTTTACATTTTTTCCTTCATTTTTTTTTCTCCTCGTTTATTGTTAATGAAAGTCTCCTTGAGGTTCTGTGTAGGCTCATTTTGTAACGGTAACTAGGCCTACTGTATATGAGTAAGAAAAAGAAGAAGAGGAGGAGAAGGAGGAAGAGGAAGGAGAGGTAAGGTCAGAGGTCCGAAGAGTGCAGAGAAAACGAGGCATGTGGAAAGTTTAGCTAAGTTAGTGATGTATGATTCCGTTTTCTTTGATTTGGTGTATCGGGGAGAGGGACTATAGTTCAAGGCTCTCATGTCCACCTTTGCTATAGAAATATAATGCGTGTCTTTGCCTCCCTGCACGATGAATACAAGCCAGTGTTTCTTTGCTCCTTGTGTCCCGCGTGTTAGGTGTGTTGGTGCGTTGGTGTGTTGTTTTTCGTGGCAGTCTTCGTGGTGTCATTCACGTCTTCAGGGTCATTATCAATTTTTTTTTCTTTCCTATTTTGGTTTAAGAATTTTTGTTGCGCATGGTGATGAATTAGTAATATTAACTGTTTTTTCTTTTATATTACAAATGTTCTTTACTACTACTACTACTACTACTACTACTACTACTACTACTACTACTACTACTACTACTACTACTACTACTACTACTACTACTACTACTACTACTGAAGCTCACATTACTTCTTCCCTCCCGCAGAAGTAACCACGAGAGCGGCGAGGACGGCAGGGACATCGGGTCGCCGCGGCACGCCCCTGAGCGGCGGGAGAGCGGCCGCTTCCCCTCCGCTGCCCGACTCCTGCGTTCCCTGGGCCGCAGCAATCGTGATGACTCTGGGAGTGGGGCGCAGGGCAGGGATTCTGACGCCCGGCTGTCCCGCGCCAACCCCAGCTACCACTCCGAGGGCAAAGGGCTCAAGAAGAAGAACAACTGGACTTCTGAGAGGGAATTAAACCACTCCCTGAGCCCGGCGCAGAAGGAGAGGAGCCACAGCTTCTGCGAGAAATCTAACAGCGCCTCCAAGCGTCGCTACTCCTACCATGACAATAAGACTCTGCGGGAGGAGACCAGGGGGCGCCTCGAGCGGCAGGAGAGCAATCATGGTGGCTCCAGTACCTTGGCGTCCCCCACACACTCCCTCGACCAGTCTCACCCGCCCACGTCCACCCCCCTCTCCTCCCATCCACCACAGCCGCCCATTTCTACATCCGCGACCACTCCCCCGCCATGCACGCCGTCCCCCGCTGCCTCATCCTCCTCGTCCCCTTCCTCCTCCTCGTCCTCCTCCACCACACCCACGCTACCCAAGTCGGTGTCCTCGCAGCCTCCCTCGCCCATAGACAACTCCCAGACCGAGAACATTTACGAGAACCTTCCCCCACGCAAGGTTAAAAATGACACTGCAAATAACGACGGCGAGGGCGGGCACGGGCGAGTCGTGGAGCGTGGAGAGCGTGAGCGGAGGTCCTCGAGGAAGCTCACCAAAGACTCTGGATATGAAACCTCGCCGTACAGTGAGAGTGACTACGCAAACATTGACTTGTACTCCGAAGTGGATGCGTCGGGTGAGGTGGAGGGCGACGGGGACGACGTGACTTTAGCGCCGGAGTCTGAGTTGGCCTCTCCGCCCTCGCCATCAGTCCCCCGCCACCCTGACCCCGGTGCAGCCCCCTTGCCACCGCGGCCCCCGACACACCACGGCAGAATGAGGTGAGTACTATTTGTGTTTCTTTTGTCTTGTTTGTATGTGGAGTTGAAGTGGTGGGTTATCGTGTGTGTGTGTGTGTGTGTGTGTGTGTGTGTGTGTGTGTGTGTGTGTGTGTGTGTGTGTGTGTGTGAGACTGCTATCGCGCGGAATGCTCTTGTTACTAATCTTTCGTGTCAAGGAGAATTTTTACACGATGACTAACTGCAAAGACACATTCAAACGCGCACTTACTCCAATAATGCATTTTCTTTCGCCTAAATAAACATTGAGGACGAAAATAACCTGTACGACTACACACAGAACCAAATAAAACCTAAATTACGGCGCACAGAGAGGAGGATAGAGGAAAGAAGAAGAAGAAGAAGAGGAAGAGGAAGAGGAGGAGGAAGTGGCGGACGTGGTAGAGTTGGAGTTATCGATAAGAAGATACGATAAGATAAAGATGCCACGACGCTAAGGTTAGACATCCTCAGTCATATGTTACCCGTGTTGCTGAAACGTGAACCAGTGACACCCTAGTATCTCCCTCACGTCACTTCACAAAACCAACACTTTTCCCTGTGACCTGTGACCTGACGGAGGGTTTTCACGGCTCGCATTATGGCCAGGTCAACAGAGCAGTGCCTCGCGTCAGCATTACAAAGGTGTGGTGTTTCCTGACGATAAGAAGGCTCGGCGTGTGAAGTATTGGAGGAAAATGGATCGGCCACGCGTGAAATATACTGTCATTCTGGGCCAGAGAGGCTGAAAGGAAGCGTTAAGTCGCGTGTGTTAGCTTGAGTGCAGGTTACCGTGGGGTCAATCAGAGGGAAGGTTGCTCGCTTATGTATCCTATGGTCTTTTTTTTTATTATTTCCTTGTGTTCATTCAAGTTCCTGACGTCTGCAGCCTTCCGTGTCTGAGCGGGACATGGCGTGAGGGAAGTGGAAACAATGATTTGTGGTCGTGCATTCAATTCCTGGTGGAGATGTGGAGGATGTGGTGTTTTTATGCAGTTTGTAATATATTTTGAGGTAACAGTGAAGAGAGGCTTTCATCACTGATCTGGGCGTAACTCATGTGAAGTGCAATAAAGATAGAAAGCCTTTTACTACTACTACTACTACTACTACTACTACTACTACTACTACTACTACTACTACTACTACTACTACTACTACTACTACTACTACTGCCAAGACCAAGGAGGAAAAAGATTGCTCATTATGTTGCTCCCTGAAAGTTATTTGTGCATGAAAATTCTAAAAGAGTTGACCAGTTTAGTGTTGAAAGTGTCTTGATACTACTACTACTACTACTACTACTACTACTACTACTACTACTACTACTACTACTACTACTACTACTACTACTACTACTACTACTACTACTACTACCACTACCACCACTGCCACTACTACTACCACAACTACCACCAACACCACTACTACTGCTACTACTGTGCCACGACATGCTCAAGTGGAGGTACGACAGGAACACAGTGCCCAAGGAGAGACGGCGCCCGAGGTCGTTCATGGAGTGTGGGTGCCAGAGAAGGTAAACAAACAAAAGCACGTGTCAACATTCGCCTCTTTGTGCCTCGTGACTCGTGCATTCCTTACACGCTTGGTGATTTTGGTGTGGTGTGATGTGCAGTGGTGTGGTTTGGTGTGTGTGTGTGTGTGTGTGTGTGTGTGTGGTGTGGTGTGGTGTGGTGTGGTGTGGTATAGTGTAATGTGGTGTTAATTGGTGTTGATTTGCGTGGTGTGGTGTTGATTGTGTGTGTAGTGATCAGCAACACTCGTCCCTCTTGTCTTTGTGTTCTGTTTATTGGTTATTAGTTATGTGCACGCCAGGTGGTTAGGCGTTGATAAGAGAGGTTCGATGACACACACACACACACACACACACACACACACACACACACACACACACACACACACACACACACACACACACACACACACACACACACACACACACACACACACACACACACACACACACACACACACACACACACACACACACACACACACACACACACACACACACACACACACACACACACACACACACACACACACACACACACACACACACACACACACACACACACACACACACACACACACACACACCTGTTTTCAGCGCTTTAGATAGTCTCCAGGTCTCACAAAAGCACAATTTTTTTTTTTGTCTCTTTGTAGTATGAAAGACTTTATATAATAGTCTTTAACTCCTTCAGTACTGGGACACATTTTTATCCTGAGATTTGAGTACGATTAGACCACTTTAGCTACATTAGAAAGGGTTTATGGAGGTCAGAAGATTAATGGCCAGAGTCTTTACTGTTTTAATCCTCCACATGAGTTTCTGAAGCTGTATACAATCACCAAACAGTAAGCAGAATGAATAGGGAAACGCGTCACGGTACTGAACGGGTTAATGTCGTGAGCTGGTACATATCTCACTGAAAGGGTTAAGTAATGGTAGTGGATGGGTTAATACGTACCACTGATGAGCCTCACCTGTCCGCCACACCTGCCCAGCCTCATGACATCACGCCCGCTCCCCTTCCTGAGTGAGGCGATGCTACGAATTAAATGTGGCGCGGAGAACATCTGAGTTTCTGTATAACTTGTATTCTCAAACACTTCTTTGCTTCACCTCTACTATTTCAAAACGCTTTTATTTGAATTTATACGAGTTTTTAAGGTGTTTTTATGGTTTTAGAGGCAGAGTGACAAGATTTATACTTTACTATCTGTAGGAACACTTGAAAATCCCGCTAATCATCTCTGTGGCCTTGGAAAATTGTCACGCTCGGAAAGAAAAGCGATTTTTAAGGGTATTTCTACTGATCTAGAGGCAGAGTGACAAGATTTTTACTTTATTAGCTGTAGAAATACTCTCGAAGGTCACGCTTAATCATCTCTGTGGTCCTTGAAAATAGTGGTGGTGAGAGAGCAAAGCGTTTCTGAATACGGGCGTAAGTCTTTCTGTTGACTGAGTGTGTGTTGTTTGTAAAGAGGAAAGGCGCTAGGACTGTTACCCCTGCCAGGACTGTCCCCCGTCAAGATTGTTACTTGTATCCCCGCAAAGATTATTATTTGTACCCTCCACCAGGACTGTCACTGTTACTTGTACCCCCACCAGGACTGTTTTACTTGAACGCCCAACATGGCTGTTACTTATACCCGCGCTAGAACTATTACTTGTACCCCTGCCAGGACTGTTACCCTCGCTAGAACTGTTACCCTCGCCAGGACTGTTTCCCCTGCTTCATCACAAGGGGCAAGTGTTCGCCTCACAAAGTGGTCCTCGCTGCGTGCGTGGCGGGGTGGCGGCTGCTCCTCTCCTTAGTGGGCGTGTACCGTAAGATGCCTCGGTAATTTTCCCTCGTAAATGTTCCACTCACAAAGATTTTTCCGAAAAGTTGTGCCTTCTATTATAGATTTTGCTGGATTGTTCATTAATTTATGTGTGTATGTATGTATTTATGTATGTATATTATTTTTTACATGTGAAGGAAGCTAATGACGAGAAATCGAATAGAAAAAAAACTCTTTAAATTACAGCTCACCCTCGAAAAAAAAAAAAATGAAATAAAACACGTTAGATCACGAAAACTGGTCGCAGAAGAAATGATTTTAGTGGAGAATTTTCATGGAGGAACCTTCGTGACTTGAATTAAGAGTTGATGTCACTCATTGAAATCCTGAATAGTGAAGCTTTGAATCCGCCAGCGATGACATTCGATACTCCAACACTGCCGAGGGTGCTTGCTGCTCGGGATCTGATAGGATGGTGATGGTGAAGGTGGTGACGGTGGTGATGGTGGTGAGGGTGGTGACGGAGGTGCCCTTGGAGCCTCACCTCGTGCTCACCTCGCTCCTCAGGGTTGCCGCGTGTCCGAGACTACTTAAGCTCCTCAATACTGGGATACATTTTAACCTTGAGATTTATGTACGATTAGACTATTTTATTGACATTAGGAAGAGTCTATGGAGGTCAGAAGATTAATGGCTAAAGTCTTCACTATTTCACTCCCCCCCACATGAGTTTCTGAAGCTGTGTAAAGCCACCAAGTAGTAAGCAGAATTAATACGAAAACGCGTCATGGCACTGAAGAGGTTAACCCGGTGCAGGACAAAGGGAAGATCACA
>NC_059278.1:3247143-3254643 GCF_017591435.1 Portunus trituberculatus | reverse complement strand
CATTTGCTTGTCTATTTTTGTCTCTCTTGCTTCATATGTATTTGCCAATTGTCCAAGTGTGTGTTTGAAGTTGTGCCGTCCTCACTGTTTCGAATGTTGTGCTGGATCTTACCTGACCTGACCTGACCTGACCTGACCTGACCTGACCTGACCTTACATTACCTAACCTTACTTTACCATACCTTTATTTACCTTACCTTACCTTACCTAACCTAACCTAACCTTACCTTACCTATTGTAACTTAACCTCCCACCAGATTAACCAGAATCCTTGGTATGCATGCAATCAACCTTCCTTTTTGACACCTTCAGTACCATGACGCGTTTTCATATTTATTCTGCTTACTCTTTGTTGATTGTTTACAGCTTCAGAAACATATGCGGGGATTGAAATAGTGAAGACTCTGGGTTATTAATCTTCTGACCTCCATAGACCCTTCCTAATGTACGTAATATCGTTTAATCCCACCCAAAACTCATGGTAAAAACGTGTTCCAGTACTGAATGGGTTAATATATCAGTTATTTAGCGGACATTCATCTCTTTACACATCACCGTCTTCTTACAAAACATCCCTCTCAACGTTCACTGATAAACAAACACTCGCCTTATTCTCACTATTTGGAGACGTTCTTCACAGCATTAGAGGGGAAAACAAGACAGGAAATAATTGATACCCTGAATGTAATCAAAACTATTTCCTACAATGTAAATATATTGATAGTTTCGTTAAGAGGAAAAAAAAACAGACCCCCTTGGAAATTCCTTTGTGTGTGTGTGTGTGTGTGTGTGTGTGTGTGTGTGTGTGTGTGTGTGTGTGTGTGTGTGTGTGTGTGTGTGTGTGTGTGTGTCCATCCACCCCAGCCCTTCTCGTACATCTTCTGCATATTATCACGTTCCAAGTAAGGAGGGAGGGAGGGAGGGAGGGAGGGAGGGAAACAGAGAGGAAGGAAGGAAGGAAGGAAGGAAGGAAGGAAGGAAGGAAGGAAGGAAGGAAGGAGGAGGAGGGAGGGAGGGAGGAGGGAGGGAGGGAGGGAGAGAGAGAGAGAGAGAGAGAGAGAGAGAGAGAGAGAGAGAGAGAGAGAGAGAGAGAGAGAGAGAGGAATGAAGGAGAGTGGGAAGGAAGGACATAGCGAAGAAGAGAAGGAAGTAAGTAGGAAGAGTATGAGTGGGAGAAGGAATGAGGAAGGGAAGGAAAAGAACGATGAGAGAGAGAGAGAGAGAGAGAGAGAGAGAGAGAGAGAGAGAGAGAGAGAGAGAGAGAGAGACAGAAGACAGAAGAGAAGAGAAGAGAAGAAGAAGAGAAAGCAACGAAAGGCGAGAGTGAAAGAGAGAGAGAGAACAAGAGATATATAAGGAAGGAGTGAGAGGAAGGAAGCGTGAGAGACAGAGAGGGAGGGAGGGAGGGAAGGAGGAAGGGAGGAAGAGAAGGAATAGTGGTGAGCCTCTTGACGTGGTGGTGGAGGGTACGTGTTTGCAGTGTCAGCACGTCAGCGCCTCAGCACGTCCTGAAGGTGTGAATTACCTGACGAAGGCGAGCAATCATGACGAGCACACCTGTGAATCTCGGAACCAATTAATTCCAATGATTGAGGTTTTTTCCAGAGAGAGAGAGAGAGAGAGAGAGAGGAGAGGGAGAGGGAGAGGGAGAGAACAGCCGTTAGCGTCAGTTCGGGGCTTCATCGTCACATCCGGATTGGCCTGAAGGAGCAGTGGTGGTGGTGGTAGTGGTGGTTATCCTGTCCCCGCTGACGGCAGGAAAGTTGGCAGGTTTCAAAGCGAGCATATGGTGTCTCCTCTGTATGGTTTCATTTTCCTCTTCCATCGTCTAAAGAACGTATTATTTTTTTCCTCTCCCTTGTGTCTCTTGCTTATCCTCCTCCTCCTCCTCCTCCTCCTCCTCCTCCTCCTCCTCCTCCTCCTCCTCCTCCTCTTCCTCTTCCTTCTCTTTTGTGTCTGTTTCTATTTTTTTCCCTTTGTCTGACTTGTTGTTGTTGTTGTTGTTGTAAGTGGTGATGTTGGTGGTCTTGTGTGTGTGTGTGTGTGTGTGTGTGTGTGTGTGTGTGTGTGTGTGTGTGTGTGTGTGTGTGTGTGTCTGATTGATTAATGAACACGTGACCTTTGCCTGTTCTGTTTGTGGCTCATTCATCATTCATTAGAGGTGAGTCTCTGCGGTAATCACTATTCACAATTAGTTTTATTAATTACTTGACATTTGAATTAATTATCATATTCAATGGCACCAATCGCGATCTGTGTAGTTTTATTGTTCGCCAGCTGGTTTAATTCACAAGTTGGTCCTGCCTATCGCGCCGAACTGTCGCTCTTGTGGAAGCCCTATAAATAAAAAAAAAAAAAAAAATATATATATATATATATATATATATATATATATATATATATATATATATATATATATATATATATTGATATTGATATTGATATTGATATTCATGCCTACATTCCTCATAATATAAACGTTTGGTTATTTCACTATGTGTCTGATTGAAAATGACATAAAAATATGCAAATATAATTTCCTAATGGTGCAAAGTATGAATATACCAGTGTCCCATCAAAATATTTTTTGTAAGTCTAATAGTACATATATACCTTATCACAAAATTGTCAGAGTTTCAGCATAGGATAATGCTCCTCCACTCAAAAAGCGTAGAGCAAATATCACTGAGTAGCATTTGCAAAACCGCACGCTTGACTCCGTGCATCATGCTGGTGTCCGCTTGGCTACGGGTGCATTTCGGACATCTCCAATACCTAGCCTTCTAGTGGCCGCTCGACCTCCGGCGCCAATCTTCGATGCTTCGATGTTGGTTTCGCACCCACTGTCTTCCTGATTCTGTCCCTTGTCTGTCAATATTGCGGGACTCGCGTTCGCAGGCGAATGTCACTCGACCGAGTCTACCTAAACCTTTTGGCCTTCGAGTGGCAAACCTCATGATGGATTTGTCCATCGATCCCACTCCTGTCTACTCTTTCCGGCTCCCACGAGTTGGTTATTGGCAGCTTCCGGTTGTTTCATTATGCCCTCCTGCCATGGATGGCAAGAAGGATTTTCTGCCAGCTCTGTCCCACACACGATTTTTAGAACTTTTTTTATTATCCTCTCGTGCATCAGTCACCCATCACCAGTCACGCACTAGTCACCAGGCATGTCACCCATCACTCACATCACCAGTCACACTCATACATCACTAGTCACTCGCCAGTCACGAATCACCGGTCATCTAAGCACGTCACGCAATTTTCACACATCACCAGTCACGCTCACCCCATCACCAGTCACTGAAACACGTCACACATTACTCACACTCACCAATCATCCAAGCATGTCACTCATCATTTATCAATCACCAGTCACACGTCACCCACCAGTCACCCATCATTCACCCAAACTCATCACCACTCACCCATCACCAGTCACCCAAACACCTCATCCACCCCTCATCACTCCTTACCCATCACAAGAGCACACCCGTCACTTCAGCCCGTCACTCACCTCTCAAGACTTCCCTGTAATCAAGTCATCCATCACCCAGCCAGGTAACACAACACCTATGGTCGTCCAGGCATCACTCAGCCACCCGTCACGACCACTTCTCCCCGTCACCACTTCACCAGACAGTCACGGCTCTGCGCAGCGTCTCTACTACTCCAAAATGCTCTGTAGAGTTGAATTTAAACGTGTTTTGTATTTGGAAGGGTGATTTTATGATTCTATTGGCGGATCAATGAGATTTTTTTTATTATTAACTCTGTGGCCTTCGAAAATGGTAGTGGTGAGAGAGCAAAGCGTTTCTAAATGTGTGTGTGTGTGTGTGTGTGTGTGTGTGTGTGTGTGTGTGTGTGTGTGTGTGTGTGTGTGTGTGTGTGTGTGTGTGTGTGTTACCTAGTTGTATTTACCTAGTTATAGTTTTACAGGGCCTGGGTTTTACGCTCGTGTGGCCCGGTCTCCATATCTACACTTATCCAATTTTTCTTTTAAACTATGCACACTCGTTGCTGACACCACTTCTTCACTCAAACTGTTCCAAGTCTCAACACATCTTTGCGGGAAACTATATTTTGTAACATCTCTGTGTGTGTGTGTGTGTGTGTGTGTGTGTGTGTGTGTGTGTGTGTGTGTGTGTGTGTGTGTGTGTGTGTGTGTGTGTGTGTGTGTGTTTGCTATCATGTCACAAAAAGAGAGAAGAAGAAAAAGATGTCAGGATTAGCGAATTCTCCAGCTCTCCTCGTTTCCCAGCATCCCCTTGGCAGCTCTTTCACTCAGCTGACATGATGTGTGAATGAAAATATAATCTAAACTAACCTATTCCTAACTTCTAACCTAACAACAACTAACATAACCTTAAATTCAACCTACGTAGATTAGGTTAGGTTAAAATTGGATTAGGTTAGTTTTGGTTATATTTCCATTCCCCACGTCAAGTCAGCTGAGTGAAGAGCTGCGAAGAGAGCCGGGAAACGAGGAGAGCTGGAGGGTTCGCTAATCTTGACTTCATTCTTTTTTTCTCCCCTCTTTTTGTGACATAATCGTACACACATTTAGAAACGTTTTGCTCTTTCTCTCACCACGACTGTTTTTAAAGGCCACAGATTTAGTAATACAAAAAAAAAAAAAAAACTTTAATCTGCCACTAGAATTATAAAATCAACCTTCAAAAGACAAAACACGTGTCAATTCAACTCTACAGATCCTTTTGAAAGCAGTGAAGATTCTGCGCAGAAGTGATTTAGTCGTCTTCTCTTGCGCACGTCACCCACAGCACGTCCCCGACCACCCCAGGAGACACAGACAGTCCCCCGTGTCGTGTTAAGCCCCAGGGCACGTCTCAGGTGTTCCTTGACCTCCCAGCGGGCCGTCCTGTTATGCCTCGCAATACCTCACGTCACTGAGCTATGAATAGATGTAAAGAAGCTCCAAGGAAGAACACGTGGCTACATCCTTAGCTTTTTCAGTACTGAGACGCATTTTTATCATGTGTTTTGGGTGTGATTGTGATTGACATTAGGAAGGATCTATGGGGTCAGGAGATTAACACCTTCAGTACTGGGACGCATTTTTATCATGAGTTTTGGGTGTGATTAGACGATTAACATTAGGAAGGTTTAAGGAGGTTAGAAGATTAACCCCTTCAGTACTGAGACGCATTTTTATTATGTTTTGGGTGTGATTAGACGATTGACATTAGGAAGGATCTATGGGGGTCAGGAGATCAACACCTTCAGTACTGAGACGCATTTTTGCCATGAGTTTGAGTATGATTGGACGATTTTATTTACATTAGGAAAGGTATATGGAGGTCAGATTATGTACTGTACACCTCACCATATTTTCTCTTTCTTTTACTAACTCTGCTGCAAGTTTTTCAGATATTCAGTGGTATTTTCTTAACTGTAAATGAAACAATGTCAAAAGTCCTCTGCATTGCCAATAAGAAAAGAGACAAAGGGAGGCAAAAGAAGAACAAAGGAGTGGATTTTCAGAGGTTCCAGTGTCTTGTTTGTATTTTTAAGACATTTTATTGCAAGTTATTGGCTTTTAACCCCTTGAGTACCATGATGCATTTCCATATCTATTCTGGTTACTATTTGGTGATTTCAAACAGCTTCAGGAACTCATGTGGGGGGATTAAAATAGTGAAGACTGTGGCCATTAATCTTCTGACCTTCAAATACCCTTCCTGATGTAAAGAAAACACTCTAATGGCACACAAATCTGAAGGTAAAAATTATGTCCCAATACTGAAGGGGGTTAAAGGGTATTTTTACAATTTCCTGCATAAAGTTGAGGTATTTTTACATCACCATTGGGAAATAAACGAACCCATCTCATCATTTTCTTTGTTTTTTTGTGGTTTTTAGAGAATGTGGAGGTAAGAAATTTTGCATCAGACCTGTTGTCCCTTACGAGGCTGGTAGTGATAAGCCCCTCTGTTTAACGTAAAGCAAGGATGTTAGTTGTGTTCGTTGACCCTTGTTTGCATTTTGAAGAACAGGTATTACTTCTCTCTCTCTCTCTCTCTCTCTCTCTCTCTCTCTCTCTCTCTCTCTCTCTCTCTCTCTCTCTCTCTCTCTCTCTCTCTCTCTCTCTCTCTCTCTCTCTCTCTCTCTCTCTCTCTCTCTCTCTCTCTCTCTCTCTCTCTCTCTCTCTCTCTCTCTCTCTCTCTCTCTCTCTCTCTCTCTCTCTCTCTCTCTCTCTCTCTCTCTCGTAAAGAAAAAAAAATATATTGTAAACTGACTTTGATTGCATTTTCATGACCATTTTCTTTTTTGTGTATCCTGTGTGTGTGTGTGTGTGTGTGTGTGTGTGTGTGTGTGTGTGTGTGTGTGTGTGTGTGTGTGTGTGTGTGTGTGTGTGTGTGTGTGTAATGAAGAGAAAGGTTTTAGTGGTAATGAATAAGACAGCAAAATTTTCTTCCTTCACGCTTTCTAGTGATATTAAACATTTTCTTATCATCTATTTTCTTCTTCTTCTTCTTCTTCTTCTTCTTCTTCTTCTTCTTCTTCTTCTTCTTCTTCTTCTTCTTCTTCTTCTTCTTCTTCTTCTTCTCTTCTTGTTCTTTTTTCATTTTCTTTTTGTTTTATTTTCTCTTCTTTTCATTCTTCTTTCTTTTAATTTTCTTTCCTTTTTCTTCTTTTCTTTCTCCTTTTCTTTTCTTTCTTCTTCTTCTTCTTCTTCTTCTTCTTCTTCTTCTTCTTCTTTACTTTATTTAGCGTTCTCATCTGTCTCATTCTTCTTACCTTTCAGTATTCCACGTTTTCCTCTTTCGCTTCCATTCTTCCCATTTTCTTTTTTTTCTTTTCTTTCATCTTTTTTTTTATTCTCTTTGTGTTATTCTTTTTCATACATTGAACTTTCTATCATTCTTTCTTACTTTGTTAACCTTGTTTCTCTTTCAGTCTCTTCTTTCTTTACTCCTTTATTTATCATCCTAATTTCCCTTCCTTTATTTTTTTTCCTTTCACCTCTCTTTGTTTTCCTTTCTTCTGTTAATCCTTTTCCCATTTTCTCTACTCCTTAATCATCTATCTCCTTTCTATCCTTTGTCTCATTCCCTCTCTCTTTTCCTCCTCCTCCTCCTCCTCCTCCTCCTTTCCTCCATCTTACTCACTCCTTCCTCCATCCTTTCTTTCACTCCTCTTTCCACCTCCTTTCTTTCTCCTTTCCTCTTTCACTTTTATTATCATTCTCTCTACTCCTTTCCCTTTATCTAATCTATACTCCTTCTTTCATTTCTTCATTCCTTTCCTCCATTCTTTCTTTCATTCCTTTCTCCACCTCCTTCCTTTCTCCTCTCCTCTCTATCACTCCTCTCATCCTCTACGCCTCTCCCTTCATGTAGCCTCGTATTTTCTTCTTCCCTTCTCCATCCTTTTTTTTTTTTCACTCTGTCCATCTCCCTATCATTCTCTTTTCCTTTCCCTTCATCTAGTTTCCTATTTTTTTCCCTCTATCATTCCTCCTCCTCCTCCTCCTCC
>NC_059278.1:3229643-3242143 GCF_017591435.1 Portunus trituberculatus | reverse complement strand
GAACCCCCTTGAGTGTCTTATTCATTTATTTACCAGGTGACTTAATGGACTGTTAATTAGACACGTACATACTTGCCCTTACCTGTAGACAGAGTAAGCGGGCCCTGTATACTCCATTGGCATTCCTCTATAGTGTTGTAATGATGTATACGCTGCTGACTATACCTGAGCACCTGTCCTTACCTGTGCATAGAAAACGTAGGCTGTGTACGTACCTGTCGCTTGCTCGTCTCACCTGCCGGGAAAATGTGGATCGCTATTTGATTCACCTACGCCTTACATAATTTATTTTTTTTTTCTATTTTGTCCTTTTAGTTTTGTGATTGATGTGTCTTGAGGTGGGCAGACTTTATGGAGGCAGTATATGTGTAGATTTTGTTTGATTTGACGTGTTTGTGTGTCATTTCTCTCTCTCTCTCTCTCTCTCTCTCTCTCTCTCTCTCTCTCTCTCTCTCTCTCTCTCCTGTGTAGCTCTTTTTTCATCTTAATGCATCTGCGTGATGGAAAACGATTCGTAATGATGTGAAGTGACTTGCTTCGAGACCAGCTGACGGAAAGAAACCTTGTGTGTGTGTGTGTGTGTGTGTGTATGTGTGTGTGTGTGTGTGTGTGTGTGTGTGTGTGTGTGTGTGTGTGTGTGTGTGTGTGTGTGTGTGTGTGTGTGTGTGTGTGTGTGTGTGTGTGTGTGTGTGTGTGTGTGTGTGTGTGTGTGTGTGTGTAATTCACCACCACGATCGCTTGCTGGTCACCCAGCCAGTCTTCCCCATTACGGAGCGAGCTCAGAGCTCATAGACCGATCTTCGGGTAGGATTGAGACCACAACACACTCCACACACCGGGAAAGCGAGGCCACAACCCCTCGACTTACATCCCGTACCTATTTACTGCTAGGTAAACAGGGCTACACATTAAGAGGCTTGCCCATCTGCCTTGCCGCGCCGGGATTCGAACCCTGCCCTCTCGATTGTGAGTCGAGCGTGCTAACCACTACACTACGCGGTGTGTGTGTGTGTGTGTGTGTGTGTGTGTGCGTTTGCAAGTGCTTTATTTAAATTCCGTATCTTATCTGTTTCTTGCATGTCTTCTGTGTGTGTGTGTGTGTGTGTGTGTGTGTGTGTGTGTGTGTTAGAGAGAGAGAGAGTGAGAGGTGCACGTAATCTCACCCACCGCTCTAAGGTTACGTGGGTGAAGCAGAAATTGTGGTCACCCGTCCCTGCTTCCCCCTGTGTCCCCTTCCTCCTCTCCCTTCATTCCCTTCCCATCCTCCCCTTCCCTTCCCTCCCCTGTGTGGCTCATTTTTTTATCCCCCTTCATTGTTGCTGGCAGCGGTGGTGAGTGTGTCTGGGTGTGTTGTGTCCGTTGTTGTGTTAGTGGTGGTGACAGTGGTGGTGATAGCAGTACTGGTAATGGCAGTAGTATTAATTGTAGTGTTTGTGTTGATTTTTCAGTGTATTCAGTTTATCAGTTTTCCTCCTTTGTTATCGTCCTTTTCTTTTTGTCTGAGTCTTTAGCGCTATTTAGTAATGGTAATATTAGTGATAATAATGTTTGTTTATTTAACTTCATTTTATTTTATTTTCGTTGTATTCATTTGTATTTTTATCATGTTTTTTCTTTCCCTCATTCGTTATCGTCTTTTTCTTTTCTTTTCCTCTTGTCTTTTTTTTTCTTTTCTCTTTTGTCTTTTCTATTTCTTTTCTTTTTCCTTTTTTTTCTGTTCGTCTTTGCTTACTCGTATATATTTTTAAACACTTTCTCTTCCTTTTATCCCTTATCTCTCTATTTTCCCATGCCTTGCTCCTCCTCCTCCTCCTCCTCCTCCTCCTCCTCCTCCTCCTCCTCCTCCTCCTCCTCCTCCTCCTCCTTTTTTCTCCACGTTAGGCCGGAAGGAGTTAAACTTGAGATGGTTCGCTACTTATCTGCTTTTTCTCAAACTTGGTGAGAGAGAGAGAGAGAGAGAGAGAGAGAGAGAGAGAGAGATGAGAATATCCCTAAAAAGTACATATAAATACTGATACCTATGAAAAAATACCCATCTATTTTCTCTCTCTCTCTCTCTCTCTCTCTCTCTCTCTCTCTCTCTCTCTCTCTCTCTCTCTCTCCACACCACCACCACCACCACCACCACCACCACCACCACCAAACAAAGACATATAGGTACTGGAAAGCTTAAGCCACACACACACACACACACACACACACACACACACACACACACACACACACACACACACACACACACACACACACGTGCTGGCTTAGTGGCTTAAGGGCGTGTAGACTCAGCTGCCGGGTTGGCCTTGAGTGATAGGCTGGCCAGAGATAACATCATAACATCCTCCTGAGCTCAGAGCGATGGAACATTCCCCTTAGAGACTCAGAAACCATAGCGTGTGTCAGAGGAGGTGATAAGAGAGATAAAGAGGTTGATAAGAGCTTCTTCTTGTTCTAGTTCTTCTTTTTCTTTTGCTTGTTCTTGTTCTTTTCTTGTTCTTTTTCTTCTTTTCACCTGTTTCACTTTGTATACCTGTAGGTTATCACGTCTTCTTTTCTTCTTCTTCTTCTTCTTCTTCTTCTTCTTCTTCTTCTTCTTCTTCTTCTTCTTCTTCTTCTTCTTCTTCTTCTTCTTCTTCTCACCTGTTTCGCATTGCATTCCTGTAGGTTATCACGGCTTCTTCTTCTTCTTCTTCTTCTTCTTCTTCTTCTTCTTCTTCTTCTTCTTCTTCTTTTCACATATTTCGCTTTGAATCCCTTGTAGGTTATCACTTCTTCTTCTTCTTCTTCTTCTTCTTCTTCTTCTCTTCTCACCTGTTTCGCATTGCATTCCTGTAGGTTATCACGGCTTCTTCTTCTTCTTCTTCTTCTTCTTCTTCTTCTTCTTCTTCTTCTTCTTCTTCTTCTTCTTCTTCTTACCTAGTTCGCTTTGTATCCCTTGTAGGTTATCACATCTTCTGTCCTCTATCACATACACGTTGGTCTATTTCCTTCACTGAGCTGGAATCCTTGCCCTTATCTTGAGCCATAAGTCTGTCTACTCTAAAAATAGCTCCTGGATTATTGATCACGTTGTTTATTTGATGTGAATAATACTTGTTTTCTGTTGATCAACGCACTTATTACAAGAACAGCTTACGGTTTTCCTCAAGATCTGACAACCACGCATTCCCTGGGGCACCATTCACACTGAGACCCAGAAGCCACTTTAGAGTAGACTATAGCAGGTGAGACAGTAAGCCTTGAGAACTGTATATCTGCTGACGTATGGTAGGGGACTGTACTCTGAAATAGATATGGGGTGTGTTTCTTGCAGGGACTGACTGCCACGTGTATACTGTGCAGTCCTCATGGCTTCTTGCAGCTTCCCTTATCTTCTTATGTTCTTACGAGATGAGCAGTGACCTTTTACGTTATGCAGTGGCACTCTACGATAGACGCTGTACCTTTACAATAGATAGGCACCAGGGATTGATTGCTCTCAGAGGCGGCTGGCACTGGCTCTACTATTGCGATAAACAGTGGCACTTTTCAATAGATACTGCTACTTTTTTTTCATGCAAGAGGGAAAATCAGCCAAGAGCAACAAAAGATTAAAAAGAAAGACCCACTTGATACTAAGAATACTGCCACATATCACTAGACAAAGGCACCAGCGATAAATAGTGGCCCACAGGTGATAGATTTTGACCCTGAGCAATGAAGTGGCACCTGATAGACAAAGGCACTGAAACGATGAATGGTGCCACTGGAAGAATAGATAGTGACACTTAAACCACAAACATGGAGTGGTATAGGTAGATTTTGACCTTTGGAATAGATACAGACGATAAATGGCACTATATGGATAGATAGAGCCACTCAGGGCACATATACAACCTTTTATACGAGACAGGCAGTGATTTAAATAGAATAGAAGTAGCAGCCATTACTATTTTTACCCGATAGGCGCTGATAACGATAGATACCGACACGCTGCGATAGATAAGCGGCACAACAGTAGTAGACAGTGCCGCAGCGATAGACTGTGGCACTGTTCTCGGCCTCAATGTGAAGAAACGTGTGAATTCAGGTAACACGCCACCTGTGTGTTTGTGTGGCTTCCCTAGATTATCTCCCAACCCACAGGACCTTGACTACCCCTTCCATCCCCCTTGCATTCCCATTCCTTCCCCTTCCTTCCCCCTCCCTCCCCTCCCGTACTTTTTTTCTGTCTCCAATCCCTCCCCTCCTCTCCTCCCTTTCTCCTTCCTCTCCTTTATTCCTTTCTCCTTACAAGTGTTCCTCTCCTCCCCCTTTTCCTTTTTTTTTTTTCCTTGTTCCTTTCGTTTTTTCTTCCCGCTCTTTATTTTCTTGTTTCTTATTCCTTGTATGTATTGCTCTCTCTCTCTCTCTCTCTCTCTCTCTCTCTCTCTCTCTCTCTCTCTCTCTCTCTCTCTCTCTCTCTCTCTCTCTCATAAGCAGTAAACGTAATTACAATGTAATTTATGAAGGGAAATTGTGACCAGTACCTCAACTATTAAGAAAAATGTTATCGTTTTGCCACTCGTTAAAAGAAAAGTTTGGCAGGAGAGAGAGAGAGAGAGAGAGAGAGAGAGAGAGAGCAGTGTATGATATTTCTTCCTGTAGTTTAGCTCTCCAGTGCCAAGACGCGCTTCCATATTCGTTCTGGTTATTATTTGGTGATTTTACGCAACTTCAGAAACTTATGTGGGAATTGACATAGTGAAGACTCCGGCCATTAATCTTCTGACCTCCAAAGACGCTTCCTAATACAAGTAAAATCGTCTAATTACTCGTACATCCAAAAATCAAGGTAAAAATGCGTCTCAGTATGGAAAGGGTTAAGTAATTGCAGGTAAAAAGTGGCGGAAAAAAAAGTGAGTGATTACAATAAGCGATGTTTCTGAACTTTTAAAACCCGAAGACGATGATCCTTCCACCGTGTCGTGTCGTGTCGTCTGAGCTTAAGTGTCCCTCGTGAAATCCTCCTTCCCACACACGGTCCAGGAAAATACCTCGCACTTTTCCTAGCTTCACCGTGTTGCCGCATCGCTTTTACGACCATCTTCAGGTTCAACAAGCACAAGTACACGCTGTTTTCCTCGTGTGCTCAAGTCCTACGCGGCCAACACACTCCTATCCTCTCCAGTACCATGACACGTTTTCATATCCATTCTTCTTACTATTTGGTGATTTGTAACAGCTTCAGAAACTTATGTGGGTATTGAAATAGTGAAGACTGACCTGCATAGACCCTCCCTAATGTCAGTAAAATCGTCTAATCGTTCACAAATCTCAAAGTAAAAATGTGTCTCAATATTGAAGGGGTTAACCTCTCCAGTACAATGACACGTTTTTATATTCATTCTGCTTACTATTTGGTGATTTTAAACAGCTTTAGAAACTTATGTGGGGAATGAAATAGTGAAGACTCTGCCCATTAATCTTCTGACCTCCATAGACCCTTCCTAATGTCAATAAAGTCGTCTAATCACACACCCAAAACTCATGGTAAAAATGCGTCTCAGTACTGAAGGGTTTAATACAAAGTGCTGCGGGACTCACTCGTTTTTCCATCGGGGCAGTGTAACCTCGTGCGCTGGACCGGTTCGCTTCACCTCGGCACCAAGAACGAGGCAAGGAGGCAGGCAGGGAAGCAGGCAGGTCGGGTCGGCGTGGTGGTGTGTCCGGCGTACCTCAAGGGAAGTGTCGGAGTCTGTGGTGTTCCTGTTTTGACGCCTCGTGGAAGATATTGGGCGTCATGCGGCTGTGAATGAGGATGTTGGTGAAAAAGTGTAATGTGCGAGTGAATCTTTTAACTGTAAAGCGAAGGAGAGTGTACCGAGGGGGCCCTGTTGCATACTGATGAGGCGGGAGGGAGGCGGGAGGCGAGGAGTCGTGATGTGGATGCCCCAGAGCCCCAGGCAGGCACCTCCCTCCCTCTCTCCTTCCCTCCCTCCTCCTCCCCATCCACCTCCTTCTGCCTCCCTCTTCTTCCCTCCGTCTGATTCCTCTCTCTCTCTCTCTCTCTCTCTCTCTCTCTCTCTCTCTCTCTCTCTCTCTCTCTCTCTCTCTCTCTCTCTCTCTCTCTCTCTCTCTCTCTCTCTCTCTCTCTCTCTCTCTCTCTCTCTCTCTCTCTCTCTCTCTCTCTCTCTCTCTCTCACACACACACACACACACACACACACACACACACACACACACACACACACACACACACACACACACACACACACACACACACACACACACACACACATTGTTTCATGAGAAAGTTAGAGAAATTTATAAAAAGGCATCAAGATAATCATTAATATTTATCGTCTTCGTATCGTGTCACCTGCGCGTCACCTGGCCGTCATTAGTTACCAGGTTGCGTCATCGTCTCGCTCGCCACACACATACACGCAAACTCACGCAGACACGCAGGTATAAGTGTTAGCTCTGGACTTTCATGTTATTTAGCATCTTCGGAATCTCGTGGCGGTGCTAAACGTGCTGGAACTGCTTGGTGTGCGTTGAAAAGTGGTAGTGTTTCTTTTTTTATATATATCGTGTAACGTGCGCATTTTCCCGGTTGGAGTGAGTTTGGACAGCCGATGACTGCTTTACGTAACTGGCGATCTTCTTGTCATATTTTCTTCTATCTTTTATTTTATTCTATTTTATTATATTTTTTTTGTGTGTATGTGTTTTGATGTTTGGTTTGTGTTCAGATGTTGTTGTTGTTTTTTTGTTTGTTCTTGTATTATTTTGTTTGGTGTTTTTTTTTATTTTTTCACTTATTTTTTCTTGTTTTTTTATGTTTGTTTCGCGTTCAGCTGCTACTGTTGCTTTAAAATACGTATTTGTATTATTTTGTTTGATTCTGTTTGATGTTTTATTTGAGTTTTTTTGTTTTTCTTCATTTTCTTGTGTTTTTTTTTTGTTTGGCTCATGTTCACCTGTTGCTTTTGTTGTTCTCTAGAATGTTATTGTTCGTTTTTTTATGTTTTTTTTTCTTTAGTGTTTTTAAGTTAGTTTTGCTTTTTTTCCAGTAATTTTCTTGTTTCTGATGTTTGGTTCTTGTTCAGTTGCTGTTGTTCTAAAAGTTATTGTTTTTTTCTATTTCCTTATTCATTTATTTATTTAGGGTAAGATTATATGTAGTATCTTTATTCATTACGTGTGATTCTTGTCAATAACTTCCTTGTAATTGAATTGTTTGTGCACTGTTGAGGAAAAATTAGTAATGCAATTTTTTTTTTTTTTTTCTTTTTTTTCCTATTTTTCTTTATTTTCTCGTTTTTTTTCTTTTCCTTTTTCCTTTTCCCTATTTTTCTCTTCGTTTTCTTCTTGTTTTTCTTCTGTTAATTTTTCCTTTTTTCCTATTTCTCTGTTTTCTTCTTTTCTATGTTTTGTTTTTATCGTTTCTTTTTCTTTCTTTTTTTTTTACTTTCGGTGTCAATTTCTCGTTTTTACACACGTTTCCTGCTTTTCCTGTTTTTATTGTTGTTTTTTTTCCAGTTTTTGTTTGTCGTGAGTCAGTCATTCATGCTTTTCTTATATAAAAAAAAATTCTCTCTCTCTCTCTCTCTCTCTCTCTCTCTCTCTCTCTCTCTCTCTCTCTCTCTCTCTCTCTCTCTCTCTCTCTCTCTCTCTCTCTCTCTCTCTCTCTCTCTCTCTCTCTCTCTCTCTCTCTCTCCCCTTGGTAGTTACCCGCGTGTCTCATTTTTCACTTTTCAGTCAGCTGTTTTTTCTGTGAAGCATGAGTCGCCGGTCTGGCAAGTGTGCGTCTCCCTGCCACACTCCCGCTACAACAGGACGCATCTCACTGTCCACCTTGTATTCACTGCAGGACCGCACTTCCGCTACTTCCAAAGGGTTCTAGTTGAGTTTAAAGGGCTTTGATTGAAATGACGCTGGTTTCAAGGGTGTTTTTTTACGCTTCTTGTGGCAGATTAACAGGTTTCTTATGTTAGTAAGTGGATAAATGCTCCTTACACCTTCATTTTAGCTTCCAAAGGGTTTTAGATGTGTTTTAAAGGGCTTTGATTGAAATGACGTTGGTTTCAGGGTGTTTTTTAGGATTCTGGCGACAGGTTAACAAATTTTCTATATTAATAACTGGATAAATGCTCCTTGTACCTCCATTAACAATTCAAAGGGTTCTAGTTGTATTTTAAAAGCTTTGATTGAAATGACGCTGGTTTCAAGGGTGTTTTTGCGATTTTTGTGACAGGTTAACAGGTTTTCTATATTAGTGATTGGATAAATGCGCTTGAGACTCGGTGTGGTTGTCTCTTTGGCCTTTAAAGATAGTCGTGGTGAGAGAGCAAAGAGTTTCCTTGTACAGCAGCAATTTAAGTACCGCGTCGGCCTTGTGGGGCACGCCTGATGATGGGAATCGCTTTATTATGCCAATACGAAAGCCTTGAGGTGATGAGGCGATGGTTTTGTTGAGTTTGTCAGGTTAGGTTATTGTGTAGCATGTATAGGTTGGTTAAGTTAGGTTAGATTTAACCCTTCGATACTGGGACACATTTTTACCTTCAGATTTGAGTACGATTAGACCATTTTATTGACATTAGGAAGAGTCTATGGAGGTCAGAAGATTAATGGCCAGTCTTCACATAAGTTTCTGAAGCTGTATAGAATCACCAAATAGTAAACAAAATGAATATGGAAACGCGTCATGGTACTGAAGGGATTAGCTGTTGTGAGGTTAGATTTGGTTGCATTATACTATATTGAATGAGATTATGTTAGCTTATGTCAAGTTAAGTTATGGTGTTAGTTTAGGCCCTAAGGGTAACTTACTGTGCGCTGTGTTAAGTTAGATGAGGTTAGTTTAGATGGAATTGAAGTATAGGTTAACCCTTTGAGTACCATGACACGTTTCTACATTCATTCTGCTTACTATTTGGTGATTTTATACAGCAAAAACATATGTTGGGGCGATTGAAATAGTTAAGACTAGAGCCATCAATCTCTATACACCCTTCCTTATGTGAATAAAATGGTCTAATTGTACACAAACCTCAAGGTAAAAACTGTGCCCCAGTACTGAAGGAGTTAAGTTAGTCTTGCGTTTAGAATGAGTTAGAATAGGGTTAAGTTTGGTTTGATTTTGTTTGATTTGGTTTTGGTTAGGTTAGTTTGGTTTGGTACATTACGGTGTTCGCGTTCCGTGAGTCGTGAAGTTGTGACTGTTGTGAAGTAAAACGTTTATGTCGGGAAGTGAAAAACGTTAAGGTCACGGCCGCCTGCCTCTTAAGAACAAACGTTTTATGACTCACTGCTGCTTCGCTTCCGCCTTGCCAGCGAGGAACTGCCAACTTTCTGTGGAGACTTAGGTGCGTATTCAGAAACGCTTTGCTCTCTCTTTTCCAAGGCCACAGAGATGATTAGCAAGGTTTTTAAGAGTATTTCTCCAGTTAATGATGTAGAAATCTTGTCATTCTGCCTCTAGAACCTTAAAAACAATAAAAAAACTCGTGTAAACAAAAATAGAACCTTCGAACAGAGTGCAGGTGAAGCACAGAAATGTTTGAGAAGACGAGCCTTAGTGTTATAGCAAGGGCGTTATGGTTCCCCCTTTATCCCTTCACCCATTACACTCACGCCCTTCCACCTCCACCCTATCCCACTACCACATTCTCACCCATTCCTAGTACCCCCCCAACCCACAAAATTCTCTCCCTCCCGCACCCTACCGACTTCAACCCCGCCTTACTCCCAGCCATCACTCTCAAACCCACCCAGCCTTGCCCCGCCCCGCCCCGCCCCGCCCCGCCCGGCCTCATGACCCACGTTGCTCTCACGGACTCTAAATACAGTCATTAGCTCGCTCCAGTCGTTCAGATCCGCTAAGTTCAAGTCCTTTCTCTGCCTCTTTTCTTTCTTTCTTCCTCTGTTTTCTTTGTGTGTGTGTGTGTGTGTGTGTGTGTGTGTGTGTGTCAGTCAATAATGAGTGTATCTGAAGTTTTACTCTTTTGTGAATCTCTCTCTCTCTCTCTCTCTCTCTCTCTCTCTCTCTCTCTCTCTCTCTCTCTCTCTCTCTCTCTCTCTCTCTCTCTCTCTCTCTCTCTCTCTCTCTCTCTCAGGAAGGAAGAAAGCAAAAGGGCAGGACGTGACATAAATAATTCCCGGATGTAAGTTTATAAAATGGCGAGAAAATACATAAATCGTAATAATCCTCACCAATTTCCATTCCAAAGCGAAGAACGTCTCCCCTGTGTGTGTGTGTGTGTGTGTGTGTGTGTGTGTGTGTGTGTTGTCGAAAACTGAGTCGTGCAATTTTGTCGTGACACGGATATATTCTCTCTCTCTCTCTCTCTCTCTCTCTCTCTCTCTCTCTCTCTCTCTCTCTCTCTCTCTCTCTCTCTCTCTCTCTCTCTCTCTCTCTCTCTCTACCACGCATATTGAGAGCAAACGATTCGTGGGAAACCTACACACACACACACACACACACACACACACACACACACACACACACACACACACACACACACACACACACACACACACACTCATTTGGACACACATCACGCAACCTTCACCTTCACCGCCCACCACGCTGCTAATCTCCCCCTTCCTTTCCCTTCCCTTCCTTTTATCACTGACTAACGCAACGGTGGTGAAGTGCGTTGGGCTGATGACCAAGGTGAGGTGAGGCGAGGAGGGCATAGGACACCGCTAAGGCTCGTACTCTCAAACACTTCTTTGTTTTATATCCACTATTTCAAATGGCTTTATTTGAATTGACTCAAATTTTTTTAAGGTGTTTTTGCGGTTCTGGAGGCAGAGTTACAAGATTTTTATATTATTAACTGGAGAAACATTCTTGAAAACCCCGTTACTCACCTCTGTGGCCTTAGAAAATAGTCATGTTGAGAGAGAAAAGTGATTCTTAAGGGTTCTTATACGGTTCTAGAGGCAGAGTGACAGGATTTCTATATTATTAACTGGAGAAACACTCTTGAAAAGCCCGTTACTCACCCGTGTGGCCTTGGAAAATTGTCGTGGTGAGAGAGCAAAACGTTTATGAATTCAGACTTTGACTTTGACTTAAGTAAAAAAAAATAGTGAATCAAAGAGGGAAAGAGTTAAAGAAAGGTGTTAATTAGAGGTAGAAGATAGAGAAAAATGAGCAAATTAGGGTCAGAAATGAAAGAAATCAACGAATTAAAGAGTTATGAGTTGAAAGAAAGAGTAAATCAGAAAGTGAAAAATGAAAAAGGGTGAGTCTGTTTAGAGAACACAGAGAAAATAAAAAAACACTAGATAACACCATGAAAAAAAAAACCTAGAGAATACCAGAAACACAAAAACATCAGAGAAAATAAAAAACACTAGAGAACATCAGAGAACATCACAAACACTATAAAACATCATAAAAAACACTAGAGAACATCCGAGAACATCATAAACACTATAAAACATCATAAAAAACACTAGAGAACATCAGAGAACATCATAAACACTAGAGAACATCAGAAAATAAAAAAAAATTACTAGAGAACAGAGAAAGTAAAAAAAAAACACTAGAAAACATCAGAAATAAATATGAAAAATTAGAGAACATCAGAAACACTTAGAGAACATCAGGAACACTACCAGAGAACATCAGAAATAGATATAGAAAAATTAGAGAACATCACAAATAAATATAGAAAAATCAGAACATCACAAAAAATATAGAAAAATCAGGGAACATCAGATACACTACCACAGAACATCAGCGCCTTGCCCGGAGTGTGCTTAGGGCAAGAGCGATGTGCGGCCTTACCTTCCCAGCCTTTGTGTGGGATAAGGCACGGTAGAAAGCGACCTCAAACAAGGCCACCGAGACAGAGAAAGAAAAGAAAGGTCCCCCTCACGCGACTTTGGGCCTTACTTGTGTGAGAATTAGGGTCACTTTGGTCTGTTTCCTTGGCTTTCTTCTTGTTATCGTTATGTGGTCTTGTTTTTCTGTGTGTGTGTGTGTCTCTCTCTCTCTCTCTCTCTCTCTCTCTCTCTCTCTCTCTATAGTTATGTGTTCTTGTTCTTCTGTGTCTGTCTCTCTTTTCTCTTTCTTTTTTCTTTTTCTTTCTCTTTCTTTCTCTCTATCATTATGTGGTCTTGTTCTGTGTTTCTTTCTCTCTCTCTCTCTCTCTCTCTCTCTCTCTCTCTCTCTCTCTCTCTCTCTCTCTCTCTCTCTCTCTCTCTCTCTCTCTCTCTCTCGTTTATTTGTCTTTGTTATCGTTGTTATTTTCTTTTTATCATCCGTTTTTTCTCTAATTTTTTCGTTTCCATAGTAATTGTCAGTGTTCATTCTTCTTCTTCTTCTTCTTCTTCTTCTTCTTCTTCTTCTTCTTCTTCTTCTTCTTCTCATTCTCATTCTTCTAATTCTCCTCCTCGTTCTCTTCCTTCTTCATCTGAACAGTCCTCTATACTGATTAACACACACACACACACACACACACACACACACACACACACACACACACACACACACACACACACACACACACACACACACA
>NC_059278.1:3217143-3224643 GCF_017591435.1 Portunus trituberculatus | reverse complement strand
CGGTCTTACCTCCACCTAACCCTGCCCCGCCCTGCCTCCCCCACTCCCCTTCCCGCCTCTGACCCATCCCTACACCCATCCACACACACCTGTCTCAGAAAACCTGCCGTGGCCTCGTTATCTCTGTCAATATCATCTTTCTCACTTTGCTCCGAAAATACACGTAAATTAGATTGTTTTTATTTATTTGTGTATTGTATTTATCTTTGCTAACGTTATTTGTGTTATTTTTCTCCTTCGTTTCCTTTGTCTTGCTTTATATTTTTATATCCTAGTTTATTTTATTCATATTACTTATTCACTTTCCCATTAATTTGCTGTGGTTTGAAGTTCTCGTTTATAACATAGAAAAAGCGTTTATTTATTCTTTTTTTTCAGTTTTTTTTTCTTAGCTCATTATTTAACCCCTTCAGTACTGGGACACATCTTTATCTCGAGATTTGCGTACGATTACACCATCTTATTGACATTAGGAAGGATCAATTGCAGATCAGAAGATTAATGGCAGCAGTCTTCACTATTTTAATCACCCCACATGAGTTTCTGAAGCTGAATAAAATCACCAAATAGTCACCAGGAAGAATATGAAAACGCGTCATGGTACTGAAGGGGTTAAGCTTAGTATGAAGGAAATTAGGTGAAAATATGAAAAGAAATGAATGTTTTGAATGTTTGTTAAGAAGGAAAAGAATTAAGACAGTTACCCCTTTCTTTTAGCTAACTCTAACTCTCAGACCTGCAAGGGGACTGGCAACTAAGTGGGCCATTTTTTTTTTTTTTTCATTTTGTTGCTTTTGGAATATGAAGGAAGGGAGGAAAGGAAGAAAGGAAGGAGGAGGGAGGAAGGGAGGAAGGAAAGAAGGAAGGAAGGAAAGGAGGGAAGGAGGACGAAGGAGAAGGAAGGAAGGACGAAACGAAGGAATAAGTGGATAGTTTATTAATTTTATGTTGTCTTTAGCTGGTTATGAAAAAAAAAAGAGAAGAATGACAAGAGCAACATTTCGTCAATATAATGAACCACAACCGTAAACTTTTGGTTCGTCATCTCCTGAACGAAATTTTCCTTAACAAAGACTCATTAGAAATTTATGTCATCGCTTCTTGCACTCTCGTCTCCTTCAGGTATACTTTTTTTCTCTCTCTTTCTCTTTTCTGTCTGTCTGTCTGTCTTTGTCTGTCTGTAACTATCTATCTATCTATCTAACTATCTATCTAACTTTCTATCTATCTATCTGTCTGTTTGTCTATCTGTCTCTATCTATCTATCGATCTATCTATCTGTCAGTCAGTCAGTCTATTTCTCTCTCTCTCTCTCTCTCTCTCTCTCTCTCTCTCTCTCTCTCTCTCTCTCTCTCTCTCTCTCTCTCTCTCTCTCTCTCTCTCTCTCTCTCTCTCTCTCTCTCTCTCTCTCTCTCTCTCTCTCTCTCTCTCTCTCTCTCTCTCTCTCCCTTCCCTTCCCTTCCCCTTGCTCCTCCTCCTCCTCCTCCTCCTCCTCCTCCTCCTCCTCCTCCTCCTCCTCCTCCTCCTCCTCCTCCTCCTCCTCCTCCTCCCTCCAGACAAGAGCACCACAGCCTCTTGATTAATTACCCAGTCTCTCCTCTTACTCTTGATATGCAGCGGGTGAAGATTCAGGTGACGGGCTTCAGGTAATTGCATCCCACGCTCCACCTGCCCACCTGCTCACTCCACCTGTGTGTGTGTGTGTGTGTGTGTGTGTAATTTTCGTTCTGTTGTTCTCTAATTCTCTTTTCTCCGTGTCTTTGTCTAGTTTCTTTCATTTCTCTCTCTCTCTCTGTCTCTTTGTGTCTCTCTCTCTCTCTCTCTCTCTCTCTCTCTCTCTCTCTCTCTCTCTCTCTCTCTCTCTCTCTCTCTCTCTCTCTCTCTCTCTCTCTCTCTCTCTCTCTCTCTCTCTCTCTCTCTCTCTCTCTCTCTCTCTCTCTCTCTCTCTCTCTCTCTCTCTCTCTCTCTCTCTCTCGTGTGTGTGTGTGTGTGTGTGTGTGTTTGCAAGCTTTAGTACAGTTCCCCTTCCAGATACATATAGTAATTTTCCTTGACACACACACACACACACACACACACACACACACACACACACACACACACACACACACACACACACACACACACACACACACACACACACACACACACACACACACACACACACACACACACACACACACACACCGTAATACATAAGTGACATTGGGAGCTTGAGGCATCTTGTTCCATTGGCTTGAGTATGCACTGAAGCCCTTAGGAGGAGGAGGAGGAGGAGTAGGAAGAGACACTTATCGCGATGAAAGTGTCAGCTGGCGACGACAATTGTTATCACTGACCAGCTGATGATAGTGTGACTCGGCTCTCATTCTGGTCACTTGAAGAAATCGTGCAAACATCTTCTATTATTGAGTTTTGGGACGTTATTCAAGGGTCTCTCTCTCTCTCTCTCTCTCTCTCTCTCTCTCTCTCTCTCTCTCTCTCTCTCTCTCTCTCTCTCTCTCTCTCTCTCTCTCTCTCTCTCTCTCTCTCTCTCTCTCTCTCTCTCTCTCTCTCTCTCTCTCTCTCTCTCTCTCTCTCTCTCTCTCTCTCTCTCTCTCTCTCTCTCTCTCTCTCTCTCTCTCTCTCTCTCTCTCTCTCTCTCTCTCTCTCTCTCTCTCTCCTCTCTCTCTCTCCTCCTCCTCCTCCTCTTCTTTGTCGGTTCAAGAGGTAATCAGCCAATTAATTAGTCCCTCAGTCAGCCAGTCAGTCAGTGCGTCAGTCAACTCCTCAATCACTCATGCTTGTTGTTGTTGTTGTTGTTGTTGTTGTTGATGAGGTTGAGGTTTCTGCGGGAATTCCCCATTTTCATAAGAAATATTTTTTGTTTTGCGTGTTTATTTTGTACTTGAGAGAGAGAGAGAGAGAGAGAGAGAGAGAGAGAGAGACAAACATCACCACTTCAAACTCCTAATCCAGTTATACCCATCCTGCGTTCTTGTGTGTGTGTGTGTGTGTGTGTGTGTGTGTGTGTGTGTGTGTGTGTGTGTGTAGTGCTTTGTGATGGAGCATGCCCCTTGTAGTGGATCTTGCCGGGGTAGGGGAGAGGATATTGGGGTAGGGGGGGGGCAGTTTTGGACGCTTTCCAGGTAGGGACCATTAGCTCCACCACCACCACCACCACCACCACCACTCCAGTCCAGATTCCACCTAAAAAAAAAAGAAGTGATATCCCAGAAAGCTTTTATTTATATCTTGAGTCTCCAGGCGGAAAATTCATCTTAGAAACGTCCTTTTTGAGGGAAGACGTGACGCGGCCCCTTCAATCTCAGCCTGTACAAATGTGTTGTTTGGGTTCCTCTCGTGGGAAGTTGGATTAGTGAAGTCATGTCTTGAAATTTGTCTATGTGGTGCGTCGTGTATTGTTGTTGTTTTTGTTAGTGGTGGTGGTGGTGGTGGTGATGTTAGTAGTAGTAGTAATTGTAGGAGGAGGAGGAGGAAGAAGAAGAGGAGGAAGATAGGTATTTTTTGTTCCTGATGCGATGGTAATGGAGGTGATAGCAGCAGCAGCAGTCGTAGTAGTAGTAGTAGTAGTAGTAGTAGTAGTAGGATCACACACGTAAACTCAAACATCACCACAAATATCTTAAACACAAAATCAACACAACTCAAAAACCGTAGAAATAAAGCAGAGGAGAAGAAGAAGAAGAAGAAGAAGAAGAAGAAGAAGAAGAAAGAAAAAAAAACTCATTCGCTTTACTGCATATAACAAAGAAAGAAACCAGCGAATGAGAACACAACACAACACCAACACAACAAACTTACTTACTCACTGAAACCAACACAACTCACACTCACTCCAACCAACACACCAACCCAAGAACACAACACCAACACAACACAACACAACACACATTCTCACTAAAGCCAACGCAACTCATACTCACTCAAACCAACACACCAACACAAAACAACACAACACAACACAACACTCACTGAAACCAACACAACTCATACTCACTCCAACCAACACACCAACCCAAGAACACAACACCACACAACACAACACAACACAACCCAACCCACATACTCACTGAAGCCAACACAACTCATACTCACTTCAACCAACACAAGAACACAACACCAACACACCAACAACACATCCTCATTCAGGCCACGTAGATACAAACAAGGGAATCAATAGTTAAATCGGTCAATTTGCACTGTGCACTCTTGACCCCCGCGGAGAGGCGAGCCAGAGGTCACCTGCTGACTAACTACACCTGTCCTCCCCTGACTGGCCCGCCCACACCCTGGCCTGCTTGTTGCTCTCTTGTCTCTGCCTTGTTTTCATCCCCTTCGAATCCCGCCCTGACCTCGCCGAGAGAGAGAGAGAGAGAGAGAGAGAGAGAGAGAGAATAGTAGAGTGGAGAGTGGAGAGAGAGAGAGAGAGAGAGAGAGAGAGAGAGAGAGAGAGAGAGAGAGAGAGAGAGAGAGAGAGAGAGAAGAATAATAGTGGAGAGAGAGAGAGAGAGAGAGAGAGAGAGAGAGAGAGAGAGAGAGAGAGAGAGAGAGAGAGAGAGAGAGAGAGGGGGAGGGGAGGGTGAAAATAATGAAGGAGGGGGTCATAAAAGTAAGTGCGTGGGTGAATTGGGGTTTTAGAGAGTGACCACATCGCCGGGTTATCGAGAGGAGTCGCCCCCACACTGTCCTCTGTATTACTTAAGGGAGGAGAGTGGCCGCTGCTCTTTGTTTAATGCCACCCTCGATATAAAGGTAAAAGCTCCAGATACCAGTAATAGGAGTGCCCTGTATGCTCTCAGACCCTTTATAGTACATCTGTGTATCGTTTTTGTGTATGTATGCTATGTGATCGTTTTATGTAGTACCTGTGTGTGTGTGTGTGTGTGTGTGTGTGTGTGTGTGTGTGTGTGTGTGTGTGTGTGTGTGTGTGTGTGTGTGTGTGTGTGTGTGTGTGTGTTTTAATTGTCTTTCTATCATTTTGTCCAGTGATGTTGATGTATCTGTCTGTCTGTCTGTCTGTCTGTCTGTCTGTCTTTTGTGTATATGTATGTATGTATGTGTATGTATATCTATCCTTATGTATGTGTATTTATTTTTTTTTATGCAGGAGGGACAGCTGGCCAAGGGCAACAAAATATGGAAAAACATAAAGGCCCACTGTGTTTCCAGTTCCCTAAAAGACACGAGAGTTAACCAAAATTCAGGAACAAATGTCTTGACACCTCTCTCTTGTGTATCCTTCTTATGTGTGTGTATGTATGTGTATTTTTGTGTACGTGCCTCTTTTACCTGTGTTTATGTATATTTTGGTGTTTTTCGTATTCTTTTTCCCCAGATTGAAGGTTTACGATGCATTTTGTGTGGATAGAACTAGTGTGTTTCAAAATGGTGTGTTTTTGTTTACATTTACACTTCATAGGATAGAGATTCTTATTTTTATTTGTTGTTATTGTTGTTGTTGTTGTTGTTTTCTTGTAAAGTTCAGACCAGTTTCCACTTTTTGTTTGTGGAAGACTGACCGCTGCGCTACACTTTTTTTTTTTCTCTTTCTTTTTCTGCCATAAGTACACAATCTCGCTCGGCAGGCTGGCAGTACTACCCGGAACTAGTGGGCAGCTGCATTTTGTACACGTCCACACACACACACACACACACACACACACACACACACACACACACACACACACACACACACACACACACACACACACACACACACACACACTCACACTCACTCTCTGACCAAGCTCTCTCTCTCTCTCTCTCTCTCTCTCTCTCTCTCTCTCTCTCTCTCTCTCTCTCTCTCTCTCTCTCTCTCTCTCTCTCTCTCTCTCTCTCTCTCTCTCTCTCTCTGGCGCAAGGTCAAGCACCAGAGAACAGAGGTCAAAGACATTCCAATCCTCACCTGACCAGCCGCACCTGTACCATACCGCACACACACACACACACACACACACACACACACACACACACACACACACACACACACACACACACACACACACACACACACACACACACACACACACACTCCATTCAGGTTTTTTTTTTAATCACAGCTTGCAAAAATTTTAACCTCCCATGAAAATGAATAAAGTCAAATAGAGAGAGATAATTTTCTATGCGACGCCTTGCCACTGTGCGCTTGTCCCTCCCCCTCCCGCCAGCCGTGCACTATAAATAATACCGCATTCCTTCTCTCTTCTCAGGTACGTGTCTTGAGTGTTGACCTGAGACACCTGGCAACCCTCACCTCACCTGTAAGTAAGCCTCATTAGGTCACAGGTATGAAACTACCAGTGCTTCTCTTATCGTTTGCCATGTAAGTCATCTGTCGCTCCTTCTCTCTCTCTCTCTCTCTCTCTCTCTCTCTCTCTCTCTCTCTCTCTCTCTCTCTCTCTCTCTCTCTCTCTCTCTCTCTCTCTCTCTCTCTCTCTCTCTTCCTTACGTAACCCTGAAAACGTGACGCAGAGATCTGGAAAGTTAAATATTTGTAAATGGAGTAATTCTGAGTAAGGAAGAAGAGAAAATAATTAGTGAAAGATGAGGTAAAGTAAAGAGATCAATTAAAGTAAAAAGAGGAGCGCTGAGTAAAGAACAAGACAAGAAAATGAAGTAAAAGTAAGAGTAACATTGAATAACGAACAAGACGAAATGAATAAAGAATGAAGAGGTGAATGAAGAAAAAAAAGTAAGTGACAAAAAAAAAATCGGTAAAAAAAAAAAGTAAAGAAAAAGTAAGAGTAAAGAAAAACCTTAAAACAAATAAAAAAAAAACTCAAAAACTATGAAAAACCCTAAAAAAACTCAAACAACTCAAAAATCCTTAAAAAAAAAAAAAAAAAAAAATCGGTAACAAATAAAGAAAGACTAAAATGAAAAAAAAATGAACACTAACACAAACAAAACTCGGTTAAAAAGCAAAGAAAAAGTAAAAACAAAGAAAAAGTGAGATAAAAAGGAATAACACTAAGAAATCACAAGAAAATGAGTAAAAACTAAAGAAAAAATTGAAAAAAAGAGTTTCCAGGGTTTAATATTGCAAAGTAAGATGATATTTCTGCCATACTCATGTTCACCTCACGACGGACATCACGAGAGAGAGAGAGAGAGAGAGAGAGAGAGAGAGAGAGAGAGAGAGAGAATGAGTGGAGAGGAGTGGAGATGAGTTCAGTTCCCCCTATGCTCATGTTCACTTCACGACGGACATCACGAGAGAGAGAGAGAGAGAGAGAGAGAGAGAGAGAGAGAGAGAGAGAGAGAGAGAATAGGTAGTGAATAATCTAGAATACATGCATAAAGGTCACAGATCCAGAGAGAGAGAGAGAGAGAGAGAGAGAGATGAGTGATGAGTCAAATTTCCCCCCAACTTTTCCTCTTCTTACCTCTCTGTCCATACCTTTGCTTATATCCTACGTTTTTTTTTTCCTTTTTTTCCCTTCTGTCTTTTCTTATTTAATTATTCTCTTTCCCTATCATCTATCTCCTTTTCTATCT
>NC_059278.1:3197143-3209643 GCF_017591435.1 Portunus trituberculatus | reverse complement strand
TGGATATGATTTGACGATTTTATTGACATTAGAAAGGGTTTATGGAGGTCAGAAGATTGATAGCCGGAGTCTTCACTATTTCAATCCCCACACAAGTTTCTGAAGCTATATAGAATCACTAAATATTAACCAGAATTAATAGGAAAAAGTGTCGTGGTATTCAAGGGGTTGAAGATTGTGTTATGTTTATTCACTTTGGGCATTATATTTAACGCTTTGTTGTCCTGATTCTAACAAAACGATGTGGTGCAAATAAATGTAAAGCAACGAGGGTATTGAAGTGTTGCAAATATTCTAGTACTTGTGGTTAGGCTAGGTGAGGTTGGGTTAGGTCAGGTCAGGTTAAGTCAGGTCAGGTTAGGTTAGGTTAGGTTAGATTAGATTAGGTGAGGTGCAGATATAAAGCAAGGAGAGTATTAAAGCTGTGTAAATATTCCAGTACTTGTGGTTTTACTTTGACTCAATGGCATCGTCTCGGGTTACTCAGACCGAACGGCAAGTGTCACCGGGCCAGTGGCAATAAATGGATTAGCGCAGCCGTCGCTCAGAATTATTACACACGCAGTTCACCTTGAGTCAGAAATACAAGTCGTAAGATGTGGACAAAATGGAGCGCGTTCACTACAAATTATAGCGGTGTTTAGCAAGATTAGAGGACGCAACATCCGCTGTGTCACTGGTTATCTCTCTCGTGGCGAAATATTAACCCACTTCTTTTGGATCTCTCTGGTCGTACAGTGTCCAATTTACGAGCAGTCTTCCCTCCATTAAGAGCGGGAATCTGGAGGAACGCTACCGGTGCGGGTGGGCAGAGCTGGGACTGTCCGTCATGATAGTGAGAAAGGGGGTGGGGGGGAGAAGTGATGCCATGCTGTGAGACGAACACCAGCCAGGGAGAGACGTGAAAGGAAGGTTGGTGTTGATGCTATGGTTTTGTCTCCACTGCTTGTCCTCCCGTCTTTCTCTTTTAACCCTTCCTCGGTCTCTCTCAGCCTCCTGTGCTATTGTCTCTCCCATTAACCCCTTCAGTACTGGGACACATTTTTACCTTGAGATTTGTGTACCATTAGACCATTTTATTTACATTAGGAAGGGTCTATGGAGGCCAGAAGATTAATGGTCACAGTCTTCATTATTTCAATCCCCCACATGAGTTTCTGAAGCTGTATGAAATCAACAAATAGTAAGCAGAATGAATATGGAAACACGTCATGGTACTGAAGGGGTTAATAGCGAAGAATAGTTACCAAATAGTCTATTGAGGGACTTTGGGTATGTTGCTTTCTGGACTTCCTTTGTATTCCTTTGTATTCCTTCCCTTTTTTACTCTTCCCTGCATCTCCTCCTTATCTCTCAACCTTTCCTTCCACTCTGCCTGCCTTCCCCTTTCCCTCCCTCATCTTAACCCTTTCTCTCTCTCTCTCTCTCTCTCTCTCTCTCTCTCTCTCTCTCTCTCTCTCTCTCTCTCTCTCTCTCTCTCTCTCTCTCTCTCTCTCTCTCTCTCTCTCTCTCTCTCTCTCTCTCTCTCCTTCTGCTCCTCTATCTCACTGCTTACTCTTCTCTCCTCCTTTCCTCTGACCCTTTCCTCTCTCTCCTTCTCTCCATCCTTACCAGTTCATGTTCCCTCCCCATATTTCTCTGTCCTTCTCATCTTTTGTTTCAACGTTTCTTTACCTCTCCTCTCCTTGTCTCCTCTCCTCTCCTCTCCTCTCCTTCTTCCTTCCTCCTTCAGTAGCGAAAGACTAAAGAAGAGACATCCTTGAAAATTAATGTGAGAAATACTCTACGTTTGTCTGATTACTTTATATTTTATTGTCTCTTGCGTTCCTCCTCCTCCTCCTCCTCCTCCTCCTCCTCCTCCTCCTCCTCCTCCTCCTCCTCCTCCTCCTCCTCCTCCTCCTCCTCCTCCTCCTCCTCCTCCTCCTCCTGTGGCGATTATTCATTGGTTATTTTTAGACATTTCTTTTATTATATTCCTGAGTCAAAAAGGGGGAAGGGATGGATTTTCTCTATAAGGTTATCAGTTGACTTTGTTGGCTCATGTTTAATATATATATCTCTCTCTCTCTCTCTCTCTCTCTCTCTCTCTCTCTCTCTCTCTCTCTCTCTCTCTCTCTCTCTCTCTCTCTCCTCGCAATTCTCTCAGTACATTAAACATATATTTTTTTCCCTGTGGTGTCTGCGTCGAGTGTTTGACAGACAGGGGTGAGCCTTGAGATGGAGTCTGCAATTATTCTCCTCGTTAATCCATCCTCTTTGCACAAGCTCCTCCTCTTATCAATTTCAGGAAACACAAGAAGCTGACACGACATTCCCCTCCGTGATAGTAGTAATGGGCCACAATTAGGGGAGATAAGGTGATAGGCAATCTTTAGACCAATTCGTATGCCTGGAGAAGAGGAGGTAGCGGGGGCGACAGGAGCAGCAGGGGCAGGGTTGGTGTATAGATGAATACCTTGAGGCGTGCATGGGTCATTGCTTTCAGGTGACAGATGGCCGTTGTCTGCTGCAGCGGGGGAGGAGAGAGACGGAGAGGGAGAGAAAGGGAGAGGAGGAAGGGAGTGAGAGAGGATGAAGAGAGAGAGAGAGAGAGAGAGAGAGAGAGAGAGAGAGAGAGAGAGAGAGAGAGAGAGAGAGAGAACAATGGAGTAACGAAATGAGGGAGAGATATTGTGGGCAAGAGAGAGAGGACAATGGAGTAACGAAATGGGGAGAGATATTGTGGCAAGAGAGAGAGAGAGAGAGAGAGAGAGAGAGAGAGAGAGAGAGAGAGAGGGACAATGGAGTAACGAAATGAGGGAGCGATAATGTCGGAGAGAGAGAGAGAGAGAGAGAGAGAGAGAGAGAGAGAGAGAGAGAGAGAGAGAGAATATATAAATATGAATAAATACAGATGAATTCAAAATGAAGAGGGAAAATAGGTTACATGATATGTGTGTGTGTGTGTGTGTGTGTGTGTGTGTGTGTGTGTGTGTGTGTGTGAGAGAGAGAGAGAGAGAGAGAGAGAGAGAGAGAGAGAGAGAGAGAGAGAGAGAGAGAGATAATAGATATATTCATGACATGGCGAGTGAGGTGAGCGGGTTAGGAGAGAGAGAGAGAGAGAGAGAGAGAGAGAGAGAGAGAGAGAGAGAGAGAGAGAGAGAGGAGTGTGGAGGAGGACAAGGACAAGGACGGAGGACAAGACAGAAGCAGACAGGAGTGGACGAGGGTGTGACGGGAGGTGGAAGATGGAAGGTGGAGGTGGAGGTGGGGAGCGGAATCAGTGCTGGGTGGTGGGAGGTCAAGAGGTGGACAGGCTCACTAACCAAAGCATCAGAATTAAAAGGATTATTCGTGATAAGGAGAAGGATTAATTTGCCCACAGTTACGAGAATTTGAAGTCATTGTGGAGACGTGAATGCAAAGTGGAGGGGTTGTTTGAGGGTAAATTAGGATGATGAGTAGGTGGAAGCAGAGGGGGAGGTGGAGGAAGGTCGAAGAGCAGAGGAGATGGAAGAAGGTGGAAGAGCAAAGTATCTCTACTCATTTCTTTTTCAGGATCGTTTCTTTTTCTATAATCCAAACTTGAAAATAGATAACAATTATGAGTAGTTGAGTTGGTGGAAGTAGAGGAGGAGGTGGAGGAAGGTGGAAGAGCTAAGTGTTTGTATTCCAGGCCAGTTTTTTTTTTTTTTCTGTAATCCAAACTTTCGAATCCCTGAAAACGATTGGATTCAAGTTTTTTTTTATCTAAGAATTTTACTCGATAACAAAACTGCCACGAAAAAAAATATATAAATAGTTTAAGCTTTTTTTTTTCTAAGGAGCGAAAATAATTATCCTTTTCTTTTTATATACATGTAATTTTTTATTTTTATTCTTTTGGGTCGCAAGTCTCTCTCTCTCTCTCTCTCTCTCTCTCTCTCTCTCTCTCTCTCTCTCTCTCTCTCTCTCTCTCTCTCTCTCTCTCTCTCTCTCTCTCTCTCTCTCCTCTCCTCTCCTCTCCTCTCCTCTCCTCCCATTCCCTCCCTCTCCTCCCTCCTAATTCACATAACAAATAAAAATCAATAAATACCAACTGAGAATCCAACACAAAACTTAAAAATCAAGAGCAGGTAATTGAGAACAACTTCGTTATGAATTTCACCGTCTTTTAAGGTCAGGGAAACAGGTGACAGCGACCTGGCTTAACGACTCCCCCCCCTCCACCATTACCCAGCAGTGTGTCATTAACCCAGAATACCGCTTGTTTTGCTAGCCAGTCTCTTGTGTGTGTGTGTGTGTGTGTGTGTGTGTGTGTGTGTGTGTGTGTGTGTGTGTGTGTGTACGAGTCAAATACATGTTATTACACACCTTGATCGATTTGGCAAAGGTGAGAGAGAAGTGAGTAAGTAAGCAAGGAAGTAAATATGTGAGAGCGAAGTAAGTAAGGAAGTAAATGTTTAGACGTGACCAAAGAGAGACACTACAGGAAAAAAAAATGTTTAAATGAGAGAATTGTGCGAGAGAGAGAGAGAGAGAGAGAGAGAGAGAGAGAGAGAGAGAGAGAGAGAGAGAGAGAGAGAGGATACATTAGATTATCAAGGAAAAAAAGACTTACTCCTGGAACTTGCGTGGCTTGTATGCTCACTCACTGGATCACTGAACATTGTTATTATTATTATTATTAGTAGTAGTAGTAATAGTAGTAGTAGTAGTAGTAGTTGTTGTTGTTGTTGTTGTTGTTGTTGTTGTTGTTGTAGTTGTAGTAGTAGTAGTAGTAGTAGTAGTAGTAGTAGTAGTAGTAGTTGTTGTTGTTGTTGTTGTTGTTGTAGTAATGGTAGTAGTAGTAGTAGTAGTAGTAGTAGTAGTAGTAGTAATAGGATTAGGAGAAGGAAGATAAGTAGTAATGGTAGCAAGTGTGTGTGTGTGTGTGTGTGTGTGTGTGTGTGTGTGTGTGTGTGTGTGTGTGTGTGTGTGTGTGTGTGTGACGTGGTTTATTACAGATTAGCGGTGATGAACAGACGGTGCTTAAGGCAAGAGTCTAATGAACTTCCTTAGAGTTAACGAGTGACGTTGTTGTTGTTGTTGTTATTGTTTCTTTTATTGTTGTTGTCCATGAAAATATCTACAATTTCCTACACACACACACAGAGAGAGAGAGAGAGAGAGAGAGAGAGAGAGAGAGAGAGAGAATCACCATCATCATCACCATCACCATCACCATCATCATCATCATCACCATCACCATCACACTTCCACCTTCTTCATTATTCATCATCTCCTTCCCAATTTTGGCCTGTTGCTAATAAGTTGGCTCGGGGCGTGGCTTGGCTGTGGCTTAGGCTGTGTCGGAGGTGGTTGGGGGGTGGTGGAGACTGTGGCTGGGGTCAAGGTGGGGGAAGACTGTGCCTGTAGTGGGATAGGGTCTTTGTGGCGGGGGATGGGAAGGACTATGGTGGAGATCAAGGTGGGAAAAGCCAGGGGTGGGAGGGAGTCTTTGTGGGGCTGTGTGTTGGGGGTGGTGGAGGCTGTGTGGCTGGGATCAAGATGGGGGAAGGCTGTGGTGAGGTTTGCAGGGGTGGTGTGTGGCGGGAGTGGGAGGGGGTCTGTGTGGCGGGGTTGGGGAAGGCTCTGTGGCGGGGTCAAGATGGGGGAAGACTGCGGTGGGGGTGGGGGTGGGACTGGGGCTGTGTGGCGACTGTACTTCGTTAACCATGGTATAATAGATTCGGGGCGTGCTGTGTGTCACCTGTGATTGTCTGAGAGATGCTGGGGGTTTCTCAGTTAAATGATGATGTTAGTAGTAGTAGTAGTAGTAGTAGTAATAATAATGATAATAATAATAGAAATGTTAATAATAATAATTGGAAGAAGATAAAAAGGAATGGACAATAAAATCTATACAATAAAACAGGAATATAAAATCACCTAAAAAAAAAAAAAAACATCATCAATCTTGAAATGAAAAGCTAAACATAAGAAAAATCATCCAAACTGTTGAATTTACATATACTAATGACAAACAGGAGTCACTGAAGCAAGCCGTCAGTGCACGCAGCGAGTCAGTGCCTGCCAGTCAGTGATTAGCCAAGCCCTGATCACCGCGTCGCCAAGAACGTGCTTCCTCAATCCGGCGCGTCACCTGATGGCAGCGGGACGTCACACTCCGCCACGCAGCGCCACGTAATGCCTTCCGGAGGGCGTGGAAAGTACCGCCGCCTTGTGTCCATTTCCTTGTCACCAATTATATGAAGATGGAGGAGGAGGAGGAGGAGGAGACAAAGGATTGGAAGGAGAGAGAGAGAGAGAGAGAGAGAGAGAGAGAGAGAGAGAGAGAGAGAGAGAGAGAGAGAGAGAGAGAGAGAGAGAGAGAGAGAGAGAGAGAGAGAGAAGGTAACTGTATACTGAAGGTTACAGATCTAGAAAAATGGAACAAGAAAATAAAATAAATTAGAATGAAAGAGAGAGAGAGAGAGAGAGAGAGAGAGAGAGAGAGAGAGAGAGAGAGAGAGGTAAACACATGGTATTTTAGACTTATTTGGGAAGTGTGTTGCGTCATGGAGGAGAGATGGAGGAATGGATCGGGGGAGGAGGAGGAGGAGAAGGAAGACAGCAGCTGACACACAGGCGACAGTGGTAAGGTTTCTGGCCGGAATTCACTGCATCGGCCAAGACAGCAGCGTTTCTTAGTGTGTGTGTGTGTGTGTGTGTGTGTGTGTGTGTGTGTGTGTGTGTGTGTGTGTGTGTGTGTGTGTGTGGGAGGGAGGAGTTGATAATATTGTGGGAGATAATGAAGCAAACATCCTTTTTTTCCTGTTTTCCTCCTCCTCCTCCTCCTCCTCCTCCTCCTCCTCCTCCTCCATCTCCTCCTCCTCCTCCTCCGTAAGTCAGCTAGCCACACCCTTCCGTCACCTTTCACTCCTCTTCACATCTCCACCTTCTTTCCTCTCCCTCTCTCTCTTCTCTTCTCTTCTCTTCATGGTCTCTATATTTTTTTTCCTTCATGATTTCCTCCTTAACATTGTTCCCTTCCTTTGCATTGTCTTCCTCCTCCTCCTCCTCCTCCTCCTCCTCCTCCTCCTCCTCCTCCTCCTCCTCCTTCTCCTCCTCCTCCTCCTCCTCCTCCTCCTCTTTCATCCTTCTTTTTCTTCTCCGTTCCTTATTTCTTCTTTTTCCTGAACACGCCCAGTCCTCTTTTAAATAATTCAGGTTTTTATATTCTTTTTGTTCATTATTTCTGTTCTTTTTCCTTTCTTTTCTCTCTTGATGCAGAGTCACGCACGGGAAGCATAAAGAAAATTGCAGTGTAGAGTTATATTTATGTAAAAAATATGACTTTATGCTCCTTTTTTTGTCCACGTAAGTTTTTAAAAAGTCACGACGATGAGGGTGGTGGTGGTGGTGGTGGTGCTGGTGGTGCTGGTGGTGTGACGATAATGATAAGGGAAGTGGAGCTCGTCACCACCACCACCACCACCTTCCCTCACCTCCACCTGTCACGTCACGCCCCTCTCACTCTCCCCACTCTCCCTCCATCAACACCTCCACCCTATCGTGCCTCGCGCCTCGTCTTGGTTCCTCTTCCCTCCTTCCCCCTCCCTTCCCTCCCTCCTCTCCCTCCTCTCCCTCCGCCGCCCCTCCCAGGCAAGTCTTTATAGGGGTTTAATGTTTATAGGTCTTTTTTTCAGAATAGGGCGAGAGGAGGTGGGTGGGAGGTGGGAGGGACTGAGGAGGGAGGCGAGGCGGGGTTAGTAAGGCTCTTTACGGTTCTGGTCTGAGGAATTCCTGTCCAAGTATTTTTAAAGACGTGTGGGTTATCGAGGGTCAAAGATTATCGTTAGTTATTGAAGCGTCATTATTGAAGCGTCTCTAGTTGGTTGTTGTTGTTAGAATGTGTTCTCTCTATTCATTATTTCTATTACTTGTACACTGAAAATATTAACCTTCTTTTGCAATAGATAACATGAGGTGTCACACTCAGAAACGTTCAGAGCAGCACACAAAGCTAATAAAGTCACTGTGTTACTTGAGAATCCACGTCGCATTCACTGAGCTACGTAACACGATCACATACACACGCTTAGACCCATATTCTGAAACACTTCTGCGCTGCATCTTCACTATTTTCAAAGGGGTCTAGTTGAAGTGACACAAGTTTTTCAGAATGATTATGTAATTCTAGTAACAGTTTAACAAATTTCCTGCATTATCAAATGGTTCTAGTTGAAGTAACACGGGTTTTTAAAGATGTTTCTGTAATTGTAATGACATGTTAACAAGTTTTCTGCATTATCAACAGGACAAATACTCTTTAGAACTCGGCTAATCGTCTCTGTGGTATTTAAAAATGGTCGCGGTGAGAGAGGAAGCGTTTCTAAATATGGCGCTTACATACACATTATACACAGAGACACACGCAACACCCGTAACAACATCCGCTGCTTCATGTCTATATAAGAATAAAGTCATTAGAAACCCTTTGGACGTCACCTCGCGGAGCCATCCATCGGCTGATGTGCATGGCGAGTGAGGGGACGAGCACGGCAGGAACGCGGCATCCATGCAAGGGACAGACTGGGGGTGGACGGCGACAGTGGCGGTCTGAATGGTCGGGGTCGTCGGCAGGTGACAGGCGGAGGCAGGCGGTGGCAGTGACCTGGGCAACGTATTCAGACGCGTTTTGCTCCCTCACCACGACTACTTTCCAAGGCCACAAAAATAATAAGCGGGGTTTTCAAGAGTGTTTCTCGAGTTACCTCTTTATTACCATGACGCGTTTTCATATTCATTCTGCTTACTATTTGGTGATTTTATACAGCTTCAGTTACTCATGTGGGGGGATTAAAATAGTGAAGATTCTTGCCATTAATCTTCTGACCTCCATAGACCCTTCCTAATGTAAATAAAATCGTCTAATCTTACCCCAATACTCGTGGTAAGAATGCATCCCAGTATTGAAGTAGTTAATAATGTAGAAATATTGTCACTCTGCCTCTAGAACCGTAAAAACATCTTTAAAAACTCATACAAATTCAAATAAAGCCTTTTGAAATATTGGAGGTGAAGCACAGAATTGACAGAAGTGTCTGAGAATACGAGCCTTGTAACGACAGTGTGTGCGAAGGGCTGAGATTATACTATGCAAGGCGTGTAGAGATGCAATTGTCAGAGGTGTTGAAAAGAAAGAATTAGAATTAGCGAATAGTTTATGGTGTTGATTAAAGAAAGATAGAATCGTTTGAGATGTTGAGGTGCACTGAACCAGAAGGCGTTAGAGTTTTGTTATAGATGTACTGAAAGCCACCAAGACGAGATGGTACGTAGTGAGAAGCGTTGAAAGAAAAAAAAATGAGGAATTAGAGAGTTATTTAAAGAGTTGATAAGAGAAACAACGAGGATATGGAGTTTTAAAGGTAATTAAGGAGAGAATAAGAAGTTAAGAGTTGTTTGTAAGATAATGAGAGAAAGAGAACGGGGCGATGAAGTTGTTGAAAGATGTCGAAAGAAAGAAAAATACAATTACTTCTCCTTTGTCGTGTTATTAGCTGCCCTTTCATTGTGTTCTACCTCCGTTACGAGAAGAAAAAAAAAAAAAACTGCCGGAAGAGAGGAAGTGGAATAAAAGGAATAAGTGAAAGAGAAGGGTTGAAAATAACATAATTACTGATATCTTCCTTTCTCTTGTTAGTATTTCTTTGTTGTCCTATATTACCTTTTATTCTCCTCTCTCTCTCTCTCTCTCTCTCTCTCTCTCTGGTCGTATGAGAAATAAAAAATAAATAACTGGCAGATTTCTATTCCTTTCTCTTGTTATCTGTTACTCTCTTACTCGTACTTTTGTTCTTTTAACTGTTGATTCTTTTTTTGCATTATGTTAAGTTTGGCATTAAGTTCAGTCTGTTTATTCTTCATTACTTTTTTGTGCGTTCCTTGTTCGAGTTTCTCTTCCAGTTGTTCGTTGCATTCTGGTCAGTGTTCAAGTAATATTCTCGTCACCTTATTTCCCACGAGTATTTCCAGTATCTGAGTGGCCGAGGCAGGTGTGAGAGAGAGAGAGAGAGAGAGAGAGAGAGAGAGAGAGAGAGAGAAAGTAATTAATCAAGGCCCTGTTACCTTCTTGACGTGTGTGAGAAAGGGGAGAGGAAGATTATAAGGGGTAGATAGTGTGGCGACCGTGTGTGTGTGTGTGTGTGTGTGTGTGTGTGTGTGTGTGTGTGTGTGTGTGTGTGTGTGTGTGTGTGTGTGTGTGTGTGTGTGTGTGTGTTTGCATAAGGGCGAAGTTGTTTATTTCTCGAAAGCTTTTGTCTGATAATTTTATCATCTGGGAGAGATCATATTTCTCTCTCTCTCTCTCTCTCTCTCTCTCTCTCTCTCTCTCTCTCTCTCTCTCTCTCTCTCTCTCTCTCTCTCTCTCTCTCTCTCTCTCTCTCTCTCTCTCTCTCTCTCTCTCTCTCTCTCTCTCTCTCTCTCTCTCTTTTTACATGATGCAGGTGTAAGTCAGACCATAATTGTAAGACAGATGAGAGGCGTCTGTTGCAGCTTGGTAGGCGAGTGGATTAGTGCAGGATCTTGAAGAGGAAGAGAGAAGAAGAAAGAGCGAAAGAAAAAAAAGAAAGAAATGCTAAAGGCAGAAGAGAATTAGGGAGATGAATTAGGACAAGGATTACTACATTAGAATTAAGAGACAAACAGACAGAGACAGAGACACAAGACAAAAAAAAAAAGGGAGAGTAAGACAAGCTAACACAGTCTCACCACTTCCTCATCTCCTTCCTCCCACAGCATCCTTCCTCTTCCCTCCCCAGCCTCCCCCGCCTCTCATTCCTCCTTCCTCACGCGACCTCTACAAGGAAATTCAAGGTTACGTGCCTCACAAAGCACCTCTATGCACAAGGAAGCTCAGACCATCAAACTAACTTACGCTCGTATTCTCTAACACTTTTATGTTTCAACTCCATTATTTCAAAAAGCTTTACTTCAGTTTACCCGAGTTTCCTTAAGGTGTTTTTACGGTTCTAGAGGCAGAGTGACAAGATTTCTACATTATTTGCTACAGAAACACTCTTGAAAACCCCGCTAATCATGTCTGTGGCCTTGAAAAATAGTACTTGTGAGAGAAAAGAGCTTTTTTAAGTGTTTTATGACGGTTCTAGAGGCAGAGTGACACGATTTCTACATTATTTGCTACAGAAACACTTTTGAAAACTCTGCTAATCATATCTATGGCCTTGGAAAATAGTCGTAGTGAGAAAGTAAAGCATTTCAGAACACGGAACTGAAAATAACGTTGTACACTACCGCCTTCTTGACACGTAAGGTTGAAAGTTAACACAGCACTACTCAATCTCCGCGCCGCCCTGACACTTCACTTATGTTCATGAATGTTTTGTTCTCGTAATTATCGTCATGAGGTGGAGGAGATCGGTGGAGAATAATTGATGTGTTATTAGAGGGTGTTAGTGGTTGAGGAGGGTGGGGGTGGAGGGAGAGTGGTATCGGTAAGGTTAATCATCGTTCACCTGTTTGTGTTACCTGTTGTGGTGTGTGTGTGTGTGTGTGTGTGTGTGTGTGTGTGTGTGTGTGTGTGTGTGTGTGTGTGTGTGTGTGTAGTGTGTAGTACAGTGAGGTGTTGTTGGGTTGTGCTACGGTGTTTCCTTCTTATGTGTTGCAGTGACAAGTTTACTTTGAAAGCGGTTTGTGTGGTTTCTATTTAGCTCTTGTTGGCGAGGGAGTTGAATGATCCGTTTCCTTCGTATGATGGAACACCTTCACACACACACACACACACACACACACACACGGTCGCCACCCTTCAGCGATCGGCGCCTGCACGTGTTGATATTCCATCCACCTCTTCTTAAGTAGACTCGTGCAGACATGGAGCTCTGAATACTGTCGATGAAAGCCGCCCGCCTTGCTCCACCCGTACCTCGCACCTTCCTCGCCGTCAGCCACCACCCACCAGCTGCCTCATCCACTACTCCACACTGTCTTTCTATTCTCTTCAGCACCTCTTCCCCGCCCTCATCACCACCTCTTCCCCGTCTCCCCTGTGTGGTGACTTCAGCATACACCTACATCTGTCTCAATGATTTATTTACGTACAGCTTGTATGTATGTCTCTCCGAAACCCATTTACCTGTATTTCACCACTTGTCTCACCTGATTCACATACTTACCCACCTACATACTCACACACCTGTTCATATTTGCATAGCATACACACACACACACACACGTACGCACACATGCATACACACACACACAAACACACACACACACACACACACACACACACACACACACACACACACACACACACACACACACACACACACACACACACACACACACACACACACACACACACAGAGAGAGAGAGAGAGAGAGAGAGAGAGAGAGAGAGAGAGAGAGAGAGAGAGAGTAGCAACGTCAAAATAACCACTTCTAAAAATTAAAACTATCAGAGCACGAAAATACTAGTTTGGCGATAAGAATTTAAACACACGAGGGAAAAAGAACGCGCCTCATATTGTGGC
>NC_059278.1:3144643-3187143 GCF_017591435.1 Portunus trituberculatus | reverse complement strand
ACACCGCTGCATTTTGCTTTATTCTTATTATTATACTTATTTTCTTTTTTTTCTCTTTTATTACCGGGACTCGAATTTTTAATCTGTTCCCTCGTGTCCTTACCGGCGCGCAGACCCATAAGGCGCGGGCAGGTGAGGCGCAGTAAGGATGTAGTGGCGGCGTCTCTCAGTATCGTGCGTGAATAATGACCAACAAGTTTTGAGACCAACGAAGCGGAGATAAGCACAGCGGTCAAGCGCCACCAGGTGTATCCATCCCATCGCTAACACTCGTCTTGTTGATCTACCTGCATTCACCTGTTTATCTGCTCTTTTTGTTGCTTTTTCCCGTTTGCCAAGCTGTTTTCTTGAAGCCGGTCATGTTTACCTTACTGTTGTCTCACCTTTACCTGTTTCACCTGCTTGCTTTACCAGTTCGCTTCGTGTTTGTTTCCGTTTACCAAGTTGTTGTCTCTTGTATTCTTTGTTCTTGTTTACCTGGCCGTTGCTTCATCGTTATTCCCTTTATGTCCTTGTCGTGGCCTTCCGATGCCTCTCCCTCGCATTCTTTAACTCTCCACTTTAACTTGCTTTCCTGTTTCTCCTGTTTATCAAGCTGTCGGGTCTCCATTGGTCTCCTTTCCTGTTTATGTTCCCGTTGCCTCCCCGTTACCCGCCGCGCCTGCCTGCTTACCCACCGCGTCCTGCCTGCTTACCGGGGTGTGTGTGAGGAACGCCCTTCATCCTGCCGGCGGGGTACAGGTATACACAGACACAGGTATACAAGTACGCCAGACGCAGGAATCTCGTCACTTCCTGGCCGCGCCGCCGCCCTCCCGACTCACTGATGAGCTGGTGAGGCCGTGGAGACAGCCCGTCCCACCCTCCCTCCCTCCATACAGGCAGCCCTTCGCCCTCCACCATGGCTCGGCGCCCGCAAACCTCGGCGTGTGTAGGATCATGGTCCATTTTGCCGTTAATTCTGGAGGCAAATGTTGATCTGAAACGGCAAGAAACGGGGCGGCGTTACGGTGAGTGGAGCAGCAGGTGCCTCTATCCTGCTCCACCCTCCATCTCCTCATTCCTCGCCTCTGCTCTCTGCTATAGCGAGTCAAGTAGCGTGGCCTCTTATTCTCATTCTTCTGTCTGTTTCCTCCTCTATTCCTCCGCTCCTCTCGTCTTGTCTCATCTCTCCTCTAATACCACTTTTCTCTCTCTCTCTCTCTCTCTCTCTCTCTCTCTCTCTCTCTCTCTCTCTCTCTCTCTCTCTCTCTCTCTCTCTCTCTCTCTCTCTCTCTCTCTCTCTCTCTCTCTCTCTCTCTCTCTCTCTCTCTCTCTCTCTCTCTCTCTCTCTCTCTCTCTCTCTCTCTCATTAATTTCTTCCTTTCTTCGAGTAACCGAGTGAGCCAAGCCAAGCCAAGCCAAACCAAGACAAGACAAGCCAACTCCTGGTCTATACTTCTCCAGCCAGACTCAGACAAGCATTGGGGAATTTTACACAAGTTTATCACGAGAAGTTGTGTTGTAATGGTGAAATTTGAGTCTGATTTCAATTTTGCTACATGTGCGTGGTGCGAGAGACGAAAAGGAGAATGTCTGTGTGAATTTCTCTGTGCAGTAATTTAATTTTTGTTCTTGTTCTTCGCTTTCTTCTTCTTCGTTTTCGTCTTCTTCTTCTTCTTCTTCTTCGTCTTCTTTTCTTTTCTTTACTTTTTCTTGGTTATATTTTTTTTTCTTTTTTGTTCTTTATATTTTTTTTCTTGTGATATCTTGTTGTTGTTGTTGTTGTTGTTGTTGTTGTTGTTGTTCTTGTTCTTGTTCTTCTTTTTCTTTTCTTTTCCTCCTCGTTTTCTTTTTCTTTTCTTTTCCTCCTCCTCCTTTTCTTTTTCTTTTCTTCTTTTCCTCCTCCTCCTCCTCCTCCTCCTCCTCCTCCTCCTCCTCCTCCTCCTCCTCTGAAGCGCAAAATCTGACACTGGACTTTACCTTCAATTTCACATTTTGGCCTTAATTAACTGAGCCTGAGGTGTGTACAGCAGGACAGGTAAGGGCCGCCACCCGCCATTAATTTCGTGAATACCTGGGAGGAGGAGGAGGAGGAGGAGGTAAATATGTTCTTCGGAGGAAAACCTGACAACTGCCGCCCATTTTCTTTGTTCTCTCCCTTGTATAGTTGTGGTGATGGAGGTGGAGGAGGAAGAGGAAGAGGAAGAGGAAGAGGAGGAAGATTTGAACCTCTATTCTACATACAAGTACCGTAGACGCAACTTTAGAGAAAATGGGATGATTCTACACAAAAGATCTCGTTAAGTCTCTCTCTCTCTCTCTCTCTCTCTCTCTCTCTCTCTCTCTCTCTCTCTCTCTCTCTCTCTCTCTCTCTCTCTCTCTCTCTCTCTCTCTCTCTCTCTCTCTCTCTCTCTCTCTCTCTCTCTCTCTTTTTATTCTGTTATTGTGTGTGTGAGACAAATCGGTGTGTTGGAGAGAAGGGAGGGAGGGAGGGAGGGTATGGAGGAACTGGTGGAGGGAATTTTCATGTTTTCCTGCTCAATCTTGTCATCTCATGTTTTTAGTTCTGTCATGTTGTTTTTATTATATGCCTTTCCTTCTCTCCTTTCTTTCCTTCCTTTTTCTCTCCGTCACTCATTCGTAAGAGATAAAATGTAGCTTGGTTTTATTGATTTTTTGGGTGGTGGTGGTGGTGGTGGTTGTAGTAATAGTAGTAGTTGTTGTAGTAATTGTAATTGTTGTTGTTTTTGTTGTTGGATGAGGAAGAGAGAGAAAAAAAAGTAAAAAAAGGATGTGCAGGAGGAGATGGAAGACTACGAGATGTTGGTGGTGGTAGTAGTAGTAGTAGTAATAGTAGTAGTAGTAATAGAAGAAGAAGAAAAAGAAGAAGAAAAAGGCATTGTTTTTGTTATAGGAGGAAGAAAAGGGAAAGAAAATGAACTGGAAGAGAAAAAGAAAGAAATAGTAATAGTAGTAGTAGTAGTAATAGTAGTAGTAGTAGTAGTAATAGTAAAAACACCGTGCGAACTCTGTCAAGCCAAAGCATCATAACAAGACGTGAAATATAAGCACTAAAAGTCAAATAAGATACAGCCGTTAAGAAAGTGATAAAAAGATAAAATTATGCTTGTTTTTTGATACCCCAAAGAGAGAGAGAGAGAGAGAGAGAGAGAGAGAGAGAGAGAGAGAGAGAGAGAGAGAGAATACATAAAAACAATTTCCCACAGAACTTTAAGACGGAAAAGGAACAAAAACTTTACTGACCAAACAAGATAATATAATAAAAATGTGTGTGTGTGTGTGTGTGTGTGTGTGTGTGTGTGTGTGTGTGTGTGTGTGTGTGTGTGTGTGTGTGTGTGTGTGTGTCAGCCGAAGAACCCACTGCCGTTTTGTGAATGAGTGAGCGTATTGAGGGAAGGGTGACTAGAGGGAGAGGGGAGGGTGGTGGGGCTTTGGGGGAGAGGGAGAGGGGAGGAGAGGGACGCACGGTCCGTCTTGCGCCTCATCCTTAAAAGGGCGCTGCGTTGCCTCTGCCCTCCGCCCTGTCTATGTCCGCGATGACCTTGAGGGATGCAGGGACCGCCAATGCCCTCCTCCTCCTCCTCCTCCTCCTCCTCCTCCTCTCCTCCTCCTCCTCCTCCTCCTCCTCCTCCTCCTCCTCCTCCTCCTCCTCCTCCTGGCGTTTCCATGACAACCACCCACCCACCCTCCGTCTTTTCCTTCCAGTCTCATGCCCTGTTTGGTTACTATTCGCCCCCTTGCCCTTCTCTCTCTCTCTCTCTCTCTCTCTCTCTCTCTCTCTCTCTCTCTCTCTCTCTCTCTCTCTCTCTCTCTCTCTCTCTCTCTTAGTTTTAGGGATTTTCTTTATAATCGTCCAACTTAGCATCTTTTAAAATTCTCCTCCTCCTCCTCCTCCTCCTCCTCCTCCTCCTCCTCCTCCTCCTCCTCCTCCTCCTCCTCCTCCTCCTCCTGCCTTGAGCTTGTCATTAATATGTTTAATTTTTTATATATATATTTTTTATTAATCGCTTCTAACTTTATTTTTTGTAGTTCTTATCTGCTTGACCTCCTTGTGTGTGTGTGTGTGTGTGTGTGTGTGTGTGTGTGTGTGTGTGTGTGTGTGTGTGTGTGTGTGTGTAACTGACCACTCCTCTTCTCCCCTTCACCCTCCTCCTCCTCCTCCTCCTCCTCCTCCTCCTCCTCCAGCATCACCGTTCCTGAGGTCTCTTACCTTCTCAAGCCTTGCTGGTGCAAAGTGCCTTAACCTCGCTTGCTTTGTGTGTGTGTGTGTGTGTGTGTGTGTGTGTGTGTGTGTGTGTGTTGTGTTGGGATAGTGGTGGTGATGTGGAGAGAGGAAATGGTGGTAGTGGTGGTGGAGGTGGTGGTGCTAGTAGTGGTACTGTTGGCAATGGTGGAGGAGGAGGAGGAGGAAAATTCTCTCTCTCTCTCTCTCTCTCTCTCTCTCTCTCTCTCTCTCTCTCTCTCTCTCTCTCTCTCTCTCTCTCTCTCTCTCTCTCTCTCTCTCTCTCTCTCTCTCTCTCTCTCTCTCTCTCTCTCTATCTCTATATATATATATATATATATATATATATATATATATATATATATATATATATATATCAATAAACTAGGCTCCTGGTCATATTTCTCTCAACACACGCGTAGTAAACACAACACAACAGAAAGCAACACAACACACATTAACACACACTCTTAAAAGAATCCCTGGGGTGCGGTGCTGAGTGGCGCTGAACCTGAGGGCGAGGCTGCCGGAGGAGGAGGAGGAGGAGGAGGAGTGATGGTGGTTGTGGTTGCAGTAATGGCGGTGGCGGTGTCATGGAACAAGTCAAACCGTGTACATTTCCTTTAGCCTTGTAGAGAGAGAGAGAGAGAGAGAGAGAGAGAGAGAGAGAGAGAGAGAGACAGTGGGAGGAGGGGCTATGCTCTCAAACCCTTCTGTGTTTCACCTCCACTCTTTCAAAATGCTTTATTTAAATTGACAAAGATTTTTTAAGGTGTTTTTACGGTTCTAGAGGCAGAGTGACAAGATTTCTTCATTATTAATATGGGCCGAAGAGAGAGAGAGAGAGAGAGAGAGAGAGAGAGAGAGAGGTACAGCTCTCTCTCTTTAGTTCCACGTAGCCGCCAAGTGACGAGGGCGCCGGATGAAGCCTTGAGGGAGCGCTGGCATGTCCGAGCCCTGCCTTGTGTCCACTTGGATTTTCAGTAAGAGGGCTAGTGATCCTTGCCAACCTTCGCCATGTCCGCCCTACCATGTCCGCTGCCCCCTCCCCTCTCCCTTCCTCTCCCTTCCTCTCCGTCTCTATCCTACCTGTCTGTCCTTTTCCTCCTCTATTTTATCTCTCTCTGTCCTCTCTCTTGTTTGTTCTTAATTTTTTCTTTTTTTTCTTGTTTTCTCTGTCCCTTCTCTCTCCCGCCCTCTTCTTCTCTCTCCCTTTTCTGTATTCTACCTGTCTGTCTTCTTTCTCTATTTTATCTCTCTGTCCTCTCTCTCTTGTTTATTCTTACTTTATTATTTTTTTTCTTTCGTTTTCCTCTGTCCCTTCTTCCCTCTCCCTCCCTCTTCTTCCTTCTCCCTCCTCTCTATCCTACCTGTCTGTCCTCCTCCTCCTCTATTTTATCTCTCTCTCTCCTCTCTTTCTTCAGTTTGCCCTTTTTATCTCGTTTTTTTTTTTTTTTTTTTTACTCCTATTCGTCTGTCCTTTATGCATGTTTATTTTTATTAGTTTCCTCTTTTTCTATAGTTTATTGTTATTTTCTGTATTCATCTCTTTTTTATCGTTTGTTTTGTCTCCTCTGTTCTCACTTGAGCACACATACATAGAGTATAATGTTGAATCTTTCTTCTTCTTCTTCTTCTTCTTCTTCTTCTTCTTCTTCTTCTTCTTCTTCTTCTTCTTCTTCTTCTTCTTCTTCTTCTTCTTCTTCTTCTTCTTCTTCTTCTTCTTCTTCTTCTTCTTCTTCTTCTTCTTCTTCTTCTTCTTCTTCTTCTTCTTCTTCTTCTTCTTCTTCTTCTTCTTCTTCTTCTTCTTCTTCTTCTTCTTCTTCTTCTTCTGTTTCTGGTTCTTTTTTTCATCTTCTTCTTCTTCTTCTTCATTATCTTGACACACACACACACACACACACACACACACACACACACACACACACACACACACACACACACACACACAGACACCTTTATTTGACCTTATCTCCCAAGACACTAATGGAATGACCTTCCGTGACCTTATAGAAAAGCAGGAAAGGTGTGTTGCTGTGTTCTCTTATTATTACATTTTTTTTTTTTTTAATCTTGGGAATTGAAAAATGAAAAACGTCCTGTAAATTTTTGTGACTCTCTTATTTATTTATTTTTTTCTCCATCTCGTATTGAAAGTTTTAAAAAATGTACCTGGGAAATTCTTGAACTGTTTTTACTTCATTTTTTTTTTTTTTTTGTCTTAAATGAAAATGAGATAATAAATTGTAAATGTGTGATTTTTTTTTTTTTTTTTTTTGTGAATTCATATCAAACAAATCCGTGACTTTTCTTCTTCCTCTTTTTTTTTTTTTTTTTTTTTTCTTCTTCTTCTTCTTCTTCTTCTTCTTCTTCTTCTTCTTCTTCTTCTTCTTCTTCTTCTTCTTCTTCTTCTTCTTCTTCTTCTTCTTCTTCTTCTTCTTCTTCTTCTTCTTCTTCTTCTTCTTCTTCTTCTTCTTCTTCTTCTTCTTCTTCTTCTTCTTCTTCTTCTTCTTCTTCTTCTTCTTCTTCTTCTTCTTCTTCTTCTTCTTCTTCTTCTTCTTCTTCTTCTTCTTCTTCTTCTTCTTCTTCTTCTTCTTCTTCTTCTTCTTCTTCTTCTTCTTCTTCTTCTTCTTCTTCTTCTTCTTCTGTTACTACTACTACTACTACTACTACTACTACTACTACTACTACTACCACCACCACCACCACCACCACCACCACCACCACCACCACCTCCTCCCTTACTTTCTTTATCTCGTGAATTAAAAGAAAACAAAACGTAGAAGAGAAGATGTGCTGGTAAATTTCGTGACCTTTTAACTTTTCTCTTATCTTGCACATTGTTAATTGAGGTAATTTTTGTGTGAAGGATCATTGCTCTTCTCTTTCTGGCCAGAGAGAGCTTCCTGGAGAGCTTCGGTGGGTATTATCCGAGTGTCTTTAGCATCACTCAGGGGTGACGAGCCGCGGGGATGTGAAGCCAAGCAGAGAGAGAGAGAGAGAGAGAGAGAGAGAGAGAGAGAGAGAGAGAGAGAGAGAGAGAGAGAGAGAGAGAAGGCAACTGTATACTGAAGGTTGCAGATCTAGAAAGCTGGAACAAGAGAAAGACAAATTAGAATGAAAATAGAGAGAGAGAGAGAGAGAGAGAGAGAGAGAGAGAGAGAGAGAGAGAGAGAGATGAAGGGGACTGTCACAGGTTCTCCTCGTCTCTCCCAAACTGGTTCCTCGTCGTCTACGCATCAGAGACGTGGGATGGGCAGCCATTTTTGTTCAATTATCTGTCGAGGATTTTAATTATTCCCTCCTTATACGGTAGCCGCAACCCAGCTCTCGGACACACCCACACACACACACACAAACACACGCACACGCACACGCACACGCACACATCATTTACCATTCATCATTTTTTCTTTCCTTCCTCTTCGTTTTATCTTCCCTTCCTTCCGTCTCTCCTTTTCCGTCTCCTTCTCCACCTCCTCTTCCTCCTCCTCCTCCTCCTACCCCCCTTCATTATTCCTCCATTACAGTATTTTCCTCCTTCCTTCACTCCCTGCTTCCTCATGGCTTCATCGTATCCACTTTTCCTGCTTCCGTTCCTAACCTCACTCTTCCCGTCACAACACCTCGTCAGGAAGTCTCGCCTAGAATTGTTTGGCGAAGTCTGATATTGTCTATTTGAATGTTCACTCGAAAATTTCCTTGTGAGAAGGTAAAAAAGTGTATGAACGTGGCTCGGCGTCTCCTCGGAAACATTCTCATGGTATAGACAGGAATGCTTGCAAAGAAGGAAGCTTTTCTCCTGAAGGCTGAAGTAATATCATACATTTGCCGGTCTGGTTCTGTCTGTCTTGCTGGTTTCCTCCCTCAGAAGCAACGTTGTTATATTTTTCTTGTATTTTCATCGCTGCAAGTACACGTAAGACGAAGACAAGCGAGGTTAAAGCTTCGTGTATTAAGGAAATAACACGGCGACTTTTCTCGTTAAGCCTGTGGGAGTGTGTCTGATAAATATGATTCTCTCGTATCAGTTCAGGTGTCCGTGATATTTCTCGCAACCTGTCGTTTGGGTTAGCTAAATCCGACTTTAACTTTTTCTTTATAACGACCATTAGGTTCCCCGAGTGTGATAAGTCAGTTTCAGGTTAGGGGAAAAAAATAATGGAAAGATAAGTGACCGTAGCGAGTAACAAGAAACTTTTTTTCCACCCACCTTCCTCAGATCAATTTCAAGTTTAGCGTCGCTGTGACCCCGCGCTGCCCCGCCCCGCCCCGCCCCCGCACTGCTTGACCCCCGGCCCTGGCGCGGCCCTGCTCACGGCGGCACGGCCAGGTACAGGGAGGGGTGGGGGGAGACAGGGCTTGTGTGTGTGTGTGTGTGTGTGTGTGTGTGTGTGTGTGTGTGTGTGTAGCAGCAGCAGCAGCAGCAGCACAACGCTAGTCACTGGAGGGCTCGAGTAAGGCTCCTTCTTGGCCACTACTCTGCTGCTACTAGTCTCTGAATTTATTTTTTCCCCACGCTAGTGCCCGAATCTTGTTTATTATATCATAAGTCCGTAAGAGTCAAAGTCCCAGCGAGCGGCAGCGTCAAGGGCGGGCGTGGGGGCTGTGCGGCGGCGAGGCGTAGAGCCCAAAGTTGTGTGGCCGCCGCGCCGAGACCAGATTTTGTACTGGTAAGATATCCCGAGGGAGGGTCCCGCCCCTTCGGCTCAGTTCACTACCCTCATGCTGGCTTCTGCTCTCTCGCTACCTGTTTCTGGCCGGTCTCCTGCCCTCCTCCTTGCTCGTGTGTGTGTGTGTGTGTGTGTGTGTGTGTGTGTGTGTGGAGTGGAGTGGAGTGGAGTGGAATGGAGTAGGATGGAAGGCAGTGACATCCCACCTAAAGTGTTACCACTCCACTTGCCGTCTTGGTGACAGCTCCTTGTGTCTCCGCCAGCCAAGGAGTGTCTGTTACACCGCCAAGAATGAGTGGGGTGAGGGAGGCCGGTGTGTGTGTGTGTGTGTGTGTGTGTGTGTGTGTGTGTGTGAGGGTTTGGGAGAGTGACATCATCCCTCACCTCCAACTCTTCGCCTTCGCTTGCTGGAACGTCCGCCGACCCTCCTTTTCTCCCTCTCCGATCACCCACTCACTCCTTCCAGCCTCTCCTTCCTTCCCTCCCTCTGCGGTGCTGCTTGTATTCGAACCTTCTCTCAATACATGCAAAGTCTTCATAGTGTGTGTGTGTGTGTGTGTGTGTGTGTGTGTGTGTGTGTGTGTGTGTGTGTGTGTGTGTGTGTGTGTGTGGGGCAGTTACACCCTGACAGCATCTCCTGTCTTTGGTACGGGCGCTGTTTCCTATAAATTCTAGTAAGGCCAATTAGCGTAAGGCTGTGGTGTATGCGTTGTGCTCGTAAATTACGTTACATTGGTTGACTCTTCTGTGGAGTCTTACTTTATCGAAGGAGATTGTGTTGCGAGCAAATTTCGGGTCCCGTCACCACCGTCTCCTCCAGTCTGCCCTGAGCCTGGGGTTGATGTTGCCATCGTGTGCATTTGTCTCCTTTTATTTCCCTCGTTCTTTTGTTCCCTCTCCGCCTCGTGTGTCCCTAATGCATCAGCTCGGCGTTGTTATGAACCCGTCTCCTCTCCGTGTGTGGTTGAGTATTCCTACCACGGCCCCGCACAGCCCAAAAGGTAGACATCTGTACATGAGGTCGGGAGTCTGGCTGCTGTTACCATATAAAGCAGACCAAGTTTCCGAAGGCTGACCATCTTTTTATTATGCTGGCGAATAATTAGACCTTGTATGTTTCAGGAAGAGATGTAGATGAGCTTGCTAGGCAGTGGTGTTTTACCATTATTTCGTTAAAAGGGATCCAGCGACCCACGTAATTCTTTGTTGATATTGGTCGGTAGACGGTCGGGTGGGAGGGAGTTGCCAGATTCGTCTCGGGGGAATGGTTGGCTCTGTCTGTGCAAAGATTGAGTGCAGTTTATAACAGTAGCTTGTAATTTGTGCAACACTTATGTCTTTAAGTTTCATGATAAAACAGGAGTTCGATAGACGTGCGTGTGTGGACGAAGGATAATTGTTCGATGCGGGTTGGCAGCATCGAAGTGACTAGCCGCTTCCAGCTAGACGGCTCCTCAGTCACCAGCGAGACGTGGGTGGTGTTGGTTGCCTCGCGACGCTTGCTCTAAAAAATATCTCTACGACCTTGGCAAACTCTTTATGTGGCTGGGCAGTGTATACTGCGTGAAGAGGAAAGAAAACACGAGAAAATCTTTGTTGAAGTGACTGTTCAAGCTGAGCATCGTTTTCAACAGGACATTGTGGAAACGTTTGTCTCCGCCCCCGTGCCCTCCGAACGCAATCAGCTGCCTCGGATGTGGGATGTGGTGAAGGCCTCTCCTTTAGCAAGCACGGGACGCATGCTATTGTGATAAGTGGCCACGCGGCTCAAGGATGCAGCAGGAACAGAGGAAGAGAGGCAGGAAAGGTGTTGTGTGTGCAGTGGTGTTAGTGTGAGGGGCGCCCAGAAGCAGTGGGCCGAGGTAATCTCTGCCACATATAGGTCACGTGTGTGTGTTTGTGTGTGTGTGCCACGGAGAATCTCCCTCCACGCACTGGCTGGCAGGTGGTCCATTCACGCCCTTTAACATTCGCCATTAAAGTGGAGTCGGCCAGCGATCGGCGTGTAGGTCTTCGGCTTGGTTGCTAGTGTCGGGCACCGGGTGGTCGGGAAGGGGTGGCTCGCTCCCTCGGGCATTGGAAGCCGCCGTCGAAGGAAGATTAATCGATCACCGTACCCCGTGCTGGTGGATGGCGGTGTTGAGTGGCGGTACTGCTGCGTCACACCCTGGCAGGGACTGGTATAGTAGTGGGTGCCTCGTGGGCAGTGTTTGCGGCGCTGTGTTGTGTGGTGGGGAGCGGTGTGTGGCGCGGCATGGACTGCAGTGTCGGCCTGAGCCGGAGGTGAAGGGACCAGCGCCAGGATTTACCCAACTCGCCGGCACGGAACTGACTTGTTCATCAGTAAGTTATTTCTCTTTTTTTATCGGTGCATTCCTTATATGTATGAACAGTTAGGTATCCATTACATAATAACCAGCTGTGATGGTAGTGTAAGATCAAGATTTGCTCCTCATCGTTGGGATTGCTATCTACTGTCGCGTTGAAATCTCCAAACTTTCGAGGTGAATGTTTTCTCGAGACACGGCGTCACCTCGGGCATGCAATCAGTCTAATGTGTGCTAATTACTATGTAACGAGAACACGCCTGTACGCACTATCTATTAATGAAGCCGTAATAGCAGTAAATATCAAAGAACGACGTAATTATTTCCATAATGCTATTAGTTGCCATTGAGAATGTCAGCTTTATTGACCTCTCCTTTTTATCGCGGGTTGGGTTGTGCTTCCCGTGCCTGCCAGCCAACACTTGCCGCTCTGGAGAAGAGGAATGGCCCGCGGGACGTGTTTTCACCCCCGCCTTTGGAATGTTCGCTGATGAAGGATGGCGGAGACTCAACCAGACACTTGATCTCATCCTCGAAAGTCTTGGCGAGTCTTTGTCCTTGATCAGGGTGCTCGGACGTCCCTTTCAGCCTCCCCCCCTTCCCTCACACCCCCATGTCCTTCCTCTCCTAACAGTCTTCTTTCCCTCCTCCTCCTCCTTCCTCCTCCCTCCTCCTCTACCACACCCATACCTCTCGATTCACTATTCACCCAGACTAACTAAACTTCCCCCCTTTCCCCCTCCCTCCCCCTCCTTCCCCAACACACTTGACCTTAGCCAGACCCGTCGCCCCGTGTTTAGATACAAGTCGTTCTTCTCTTTTTGTATCGCCGGCTATTATGAAATTTCTTGTTCCGCGTTAGGTCAGTGTTGTGTTGCGGAGACCAGAGACATGTCACTGTATTTGCTTACCTGTTAATCTCTCTCTCTCTCTCTCTCTCTCTCTCTCTCTCTCTCTCTCTCTCTCTCTCTCTCTCTCTCTCTCGTTCTCGCCCTCTTCTTATCCTTAAACGTCTTTATGGACCGATTAAGTGCGTGGGCCGAGTTGTGCCCCCAATGTCAACAAGACTAATGTTTGCTGCTGCTGCTCGTAAAAGACGCGACCAAAACGAGGCGGAGGCTTAGCGGTGAAAAAAAAGGGGCGTGGGTAGTATGCCTTTGTTGTCCGTGTTACTGTGATAAATTCCTTGTGTCTGTGTTTGTGTGTGTGTGTTAGGGTGCGGCTGGGCAGGGTGGGGAGGAAATGGGGAGGATGAGGCATAATGTTTTCTGTCAGGTAGCCGGGGTAGAATCTCAGTATTGGGGAGGAGGAGGAGGAGGAAGCGGGGGAAGGGGAGAGTAGAAGGAGACAGGGAGTGTGGGGAGAAGAGCGGCAGGAATTTGATATACCTTTATGGGAGTTGCCAGTATACGTCTGGACAACCCTTTTTTTGTGCCAGGGGAGAGAGTCGAGAAGAGACAAGAGAGCCTCCCGCACCGTCAGCAGTGTGGGTGGGAGGAGCTCTGGGGGTCACGCGGGGCCGCCTCTAGGTGTGTTTTCGCGTCGTGGTCAAAGGAGTCAGCGAGGAATGTCTGGTATGCGGGGCGGAGTGAATTGAGGACGACCGTCGGCCTTGGTGGTGGTGGTGGTGGTGGTAGGGATACGGCAGGGCAGCGGACTTCTCGGCACCCTGCCCTCCTGCCCCTCGGTTTGTCCTTCCCCCCCCCCCGTGCCTGCTTCATTAAGTCTTGCCCTTCGTGGTGCTTTCCGACCCTCCTTCGTTAATGTCCATCTTTCTTTTGTTTTCTGTCTTTTTTTTCTTGTTTGGTATTTCATTCTTCCTTTTGTATTTTTTCTTGTTAAATTTCCTCTGCTTTTGATTTCTTCCTTCGTGGTGCCTTCCGACCCTTTTTCTTCATTAGTCCATCTTTCTTTTGTTTTCTGTCTCATTTTATTGTTTTTTCATGTCTTGGGTATTTCATTCTTTCTGTTTTTATCCTTGTCTTTGCTTGTGCACTTCATTTCTTTGTCATTAGTATCTTATCTTCATTAATATCTGATCTTTTTTGCTTTTGTTTTTGTGTTACTTTATTTTTGTTTCTCTTCACGTCTTACTATATTTCCTTTTCCCTTACTTTTATTTTTTATTTCATGTTTTTTGGGGGTCTGGTATTTTCCGTTTTCCTTCTTTTAAACACGTAAATATTTCCTCCTTTACTCCTTAGTTTGTCAATCCTTTTATTTTATTTCTATCTCCTACATCCCTCCTTTTATCCTCATGTTTTGCTTTTTTCTACTGTTCTGTCTTCACTTCTTTCTTGTTCCTTAGTATATAGTTTCCAATTCTGTTTCTCCATCCGGCTTTACTGAATCATCCTCCGTATTTTCCTGTTTCATCGCTATCTGTTCCCCCTCTCCCTTTGAAATACTCCTCCTCTTCCACTTCCACCACCCTTTAACCTATTCAGTACTAGGACGCATTTTTACCATAAATTTGAGTATGATTACACGATTTTATTTACATTAGGAAGGGTCCATGGAAGTCAGAAAATTAATGGCCAGAATCTACACTGTTTTAATTCCCATATAAGTTTCTGGAGCTGTATAAAATCACTAAATAGTAAGCAGAATGAATATGAAAACGCGTCGTAGCACTGAAGGATTTAAACACACCCTTCTCCCTTCCTTTCTGCCTTTCTCGTACTCGTCCCTCACTCTCCTTTTGTCCCCTCTTATCTCTCCAACTCCTTCACCCTCCATTGGCTCTCCCTCGCTCTTTGTCATTCCTCGCTCGCTTGCTCTCCTACGTCCCTCCTTCCCCTGAGGCCTCCGTGCTCGCTACGTTCCTACTCGCTTCTATTTACTGCTCCACCTCATGCTTTGTTTATCATCCACCGACCTCACTCAGACCTTACCTCCTTCCCCCACGCCCCCTCCCCCCCACTGGCCAGGCTCCTTGCGCCCCGACCCTCTGCCCCTTCCATCTGCTCTTTATCTACCTCTGCCCATGACATAAAGTAAATTGGTGTGTCAATAGAGAAATGTCTTAAGAAAATAGTTGAGATGATTGTTGAGCTCTTCCATTTGTCTGTCAGTTGTGCCCCGGGCTGTGAGTTCCTCGGGATGTGGCTTTGGAGTCTACGAGGCTGTTGTGAGTAGTGAGTTATAGCGAGTGAGTGGAGTGCATCCTGCGGTGCCGCGGAGCACGTCCTTCGCCCGTCACTCACTCCACAAAACGCTTCACTTTATCATAATTGTATCATATCCTAATTGACGTCTGTGCTTCCTCCCGCGGGGATTAAGGGACCCCAAATAATCTCGTCCATTTTAACCCTCCCTCCTCCTCTCTCTTTTCTCCCCATTCCTTCCTCCATCTCTCTCCGTTTCTGCTTCCCTGCGTCTTCCGTCTCGTTCTCGTCCCTCACCCGCGCCGCCCCCCCGAGGAGTGACGAGCCGCAAACGATTGTGGTGTTGCTGGAGTCGAGAGGAAATTGGCCATATTTTTTGCTCTTGTTCCCACGTTTTGTGTATCTTGTTTATAATGGCGAGTGTGTGCAGCGGTGTGTGTGTGTGTGTGTGTGTGTGTGTGTGTGTGTGTGTGTGTGTGTGTAGTGTGGGCATGTAAAAAATAAGTATCCCCAAATTTGCAAAGTTTATTATTGTTTAGTAGTAGGAGAATGAAGTTTAATGAAGCACGAGACGTCTTAAGAGGAATTTTCACTCATCACTGGTGGTTCGCGGCGGCCAGGTGACTCGCTATATGGCCAGGTGATGCAGGTGGTGGCCAGGTGCTCGGTGACGTCCCTCAAGGAGGCATAAACACGAGTACCTAGCCTGGAGACGCGACTCACCTCATCCCTCCCTACCTTACCTTTCCCTATACCTTTGATAACTCCCCTCCGCCAGCGTCGCCTTACCTTACTTCATATCACCCTATAGAATCTTAACCGAACCTTTACCTGCCAATAAGTTGTAGCTATTAATTAACATAGGCTGACGTAACCTACCTTTACTTTACCTCACCTTGCTGCCTCGTCTTACCTTTCCCTACTTCTCCTTAGCCTTCGATTTCCACCACTTTGCCTTACCTTCACCGCCACTTATCTACTACACCATTATTTGCCTCAGCGTGCCAAGGCCAGCCTCTAAGTGCTCCTGGCGGCTGGATGGCTGGCTAGCTGGATGCATCGTGCTGGCCCGGCAGGAAACGGCCTGCCTTCTCACACCCCCTTCCGCCGACACACGCCAGAAGGAAGCGCCCGCGGCTCTTCCTCGCTTATTCCAGAGCCGACTGGAGCGAAAGTGTTGAGGTGTAGGAGGACGATCAAGAGAGGTTGTAGAAAGAGAAGGGAAAGGTGTAGTCGTGGTAGTAGTAGTTGTAGTAGGTGTTGTAGTAGTAGTAGTATAGTAATAGTTGCTGTTGTTGTTTTTGTTGTACGGGAAGAGGAAGAACAATATAAGAGAACAAAAGGATGATAAATATGTCAATGAGGACGATGATTATGATGTTCAAAGACTCAAGGATGAAGAGAAAAGAGTAATGGTGATGCACTAATTTTACCAATAACAACAACAACAACAACAACAACAACAGCAGCAGCAGCAGCAGCAACAACACTGTGGTGATAATAAGAAGTAGAAGAGGAAGAAGAAAAAGAAGTGGAGAGTTATGAAAAGAAGTGGACGACAACTACTAAGCAGCAGCAACAACAACAACAAGAACACTTTAACGAGAGGAAGCTTTTCAGACCACAGAATTGGATTACTCGCTACTCTGATCTTATAACACAACTTTTTCCTTTGGCGTGTCTTTTTTTTCCCAACCTTCCTTCCTTTTCTTCAGGGTCGGAGTACGAAGGAAACTCGAGAAACCCAGACAGTCACCTTTGTTGGTTTCGGAATATGAGTACGTGGCGGTTGTCAAGAAGAAGAAGAAGCAGAAGAGAAGAAAGTATATATATATATATATATATATATATATATATATATATATATATATATATATATATATATATATATATATATATATATCCACCTAGTATTTCTACCAGGTCTCCGAAGTGGGCGTAAGTGGATAATTGAGAGATGAAGACAGGCATTAAGTGGAGCCTGAAGTGAAATTCCCATCACTTAAGACGGTCATCTGTGAAAAATGCTGCCGGACGATTTTGAGTTCCTTAGTTCCGGTTTGTGTTGTGGCTGGGACACTGACCACCATCGCCGCCACCTCCTCCGCTCTCCCCCGCCTCCTCTTCTTCCTTCTGCTGTATTGAATCCTGTTAAGCGGTGTGCCAAGGCTGTGCTGTGGTCACCAAGCGATTATTAGCAGAGCGTGGTGGGGGTTGGGGGGGCCAGATTGGAGCACAAGTGGAGAAGAAGTAGGAGGAGGAAGAGCGACAGCAGGTATAGCCAGGAAGTAAAAACTGAAGACGAGGATAGAAAAAAGAAAGCTCCAAGGGCAAATATAGAGGAGGAAGAAAAGAGATGAAAGAAAAACTTACACGTGAATTAAAAAAAAAAACGCGCCAAAAGTATAGTAGATAAAAAAAAAACGAATATATAAGAATAAGAGTCATCTATAGAAACAAAACACTTTACTTCTTTACCGAACATGACAATACATCTTCATCATCAAATACACAAACTACGTAGCCACTTTTTGTTCCACCTCTCCTTGTCCTCCCTTCTCATCTCCCTCCCTCTCATCTCCCTCCCTCTCCTCTCCTCTCCCTCCCTCTCCTCTCCCTCCCTCTGTCTCTTCGTACCACTTGAAAGTTTAACTCCGTATTGGATTCCCTGTGTCTTGTCTGCCCTGGCGGTGAGGTGTGAGTGAGTCAGTGAGCCTTCGTGAGTCACTCGTGGCTGTGGGTTTGTTGCGGTCGAGTGTTGGATACGAGGAACAGTCCACCGTCGAGAGTCTGCGGTGGCTGGCGGGGCGAGGCTGTGGCTGTGAGGTTGAAGCTGTGACGCCGAAGTGAGAGGCTGCTGTGTTGACGTGGTGTGAGTAAGGCTGTGCCTGGTGTTTTGAGGTGTTTTGATAAGGTGTTATGTTGATGAGGCGCTGGTAAAGTTGTGTTTTGAGGTTGTGCTGGTAGTGTGAACATTAGTTGCGCTGTGAACTCTGAGAAAGCGAGGGTGAAGTAACTGGAAAAAGGCCGGAAACAATGGCTGCGTTTGAAAGCACGGAGGGAGACCAAGACAAAGGGTGTTCCTCGGGTTACTAAAAGCTTTCCTCACCTTTTGCGTCACATTGTAAAGATAACGAAGGAATAAAAGACGTAAAAGCTAAGGTTGAGTCTTGAGGGGGAAAATGTAAACTCACTGAGACAGGATTACATTGCCTTGCTGATAAGAAGACATTACATCAGAACGCGAACACTGCTTCTTGGTGTTGTTTAGCGGTCTAGCTTCAGACAATGTTAATTACTGCAAAAAAATGAAGAGAAAAGTGTAATGAGCGAAGGTGAAAAGTGACTGGAGGAAAAAAGTAATTACAGAACACACACCGACAAAAAAGTGGTTGATGTAGATGACAAGCAATTAGGGAGGATGAAAGTGATAAGAGAAGGTGGTACAAGTTACGAGAGGAGCTGGAGTGACTGGGCCTGTTAGCGAGTGATGGATGAAGGGATGAGAGCAGGTGAGGAGGCGTGCCGAGAGACTAGACGAGGTGAGAAGTGAACTGAGGACAAGAAACGCACGGAGAACCTGAAATATTTGTACCGATTTATCTGAGGGGGAAAAAATATTAGAGGTAAAACTGATAACAAAATATACAACGTTCAGAAATTCAGACGAGAACTAAAATGAGCACAAAACCTCTTCAGTACCATGACACACGTTTCCATGTTCATTCTGCTTAATATTTCGTAATTTTAGACAGCTTCAAAAACTTGTGTGGAGATTAAAATAGTGAAGACTCTGGCCATCAATCTTCTGACCTCTATAAACCCTTCTAAATGTCAATAAAATCATCTAATTGTAACCAAAACTCGTAGTAAAAATGCGTTAAAGAAGAATATCAAGAGAGAATAAACTCATTAACCTCATTCCTCTTAACAATTTGACCTAACCTAACCTCATCTGACCTAGGGGACACAAATCGTTCATTAGTAAGACCAGATACAGAGGAATAATAGAAGCGTGTAATGGAGACGCTGACACAGACAGAATGGGCGAGGCGGTGCATGGAGGAGGCGAGGCAGGTGTGAAGGAGGGAAGCAGCTGTGGGGTTGTTTGTCCCTCCACCAGGCGGCTCAGGGTCTTTGTCCTGCAGCAGAGTAGTGACCGGAACGCTGTCACGTCTGTCACGGGCACAGCTGTCGACCCTCGCGGCGGCTGTGGTGGTGGTGGTGGTGAAGGTGGTGGTGGTGGTGGTGGTGAAGGTAGTGTTAGTGGTGTGACTCGATTACATTTGAAGGTCACGTGTTAGTACTTTGTTTACCGCCTCCAGCAGTACTTTTTTTTCTTAGCATGATTATAAACACACACACACACACACACACACACACACACACACACACACACACACACACACACACACACACACACACACACACACACACACACTTACTAAATCAGGTTGTGTACAGTGGGAGGGGAAGAGAAAAAAAACACGTACGTCTATATTTGAAAACTTTTATTGTTCTCTATTGTCACGTGGAAAAAAAGAAAAGAAAAAAAGAACATTCCCTCGTGTGTGTCATAGCGTGTACATTTTCCGGGACTTATTATTTTTTTTGTGTGTTGCTTTTCATTCATTTTCATTGTTTTTCGCATTTCCTGCCTCGCAAACCTCCCTGAAAATAACACACTGTCTTCTTTCCTTCACTTCCCGAGAGAGAGAGAGAGAGAGAGAGAGAGAGAGAGAGAGATAAATGTATATAGTAAGAAGTCTGGTGTGTGTGTGTGTGTGTTAGCCATCCATTTTATACCCTACAATCAGGCAACCTTGAATCTACACAAAGTACTTATTATTCCCCTCAAATTAGCTTGCATTTACGTGTGTGTGTGTGTGTGTGTGTGTGTGTGTGTGTGTGTGTGTGTGTGTGTGTGTGTGTGTGTGTGTGTGTGTGTGTGTTCCCCTCATTGTCAGTGGGGCGGTAGGAGGCGGCAGCAGGAAGACGTGAGGAAGTCGGGCTCCTTTTCAGGGTTCACGGCACACCAGCCACGCGCGTTTTTCCTCCTCCTCCAGTTGTCACACGAGGCTGCAGGGGTTACGAGGACCCGCCCCTTGCCACCCGACCGATAAACAGAGCCACACTTCCCCCTTCACGGTAGCACTAAGACTTATATTCTCAAACACTTCTATGCTTCACCTCTAGTGTTTCATAAGGCTTTTATTGAAGTTTACACGAGTTTCTTAAGGTGTTTTTACGGTTCTAGAGAAAGATTGACAAAATTTCTACTTTATTAACTGGAGAAACACTCATCTCTATGGCTTTGGAAAACAGTCGTGTTGAGACAGCAGTGTGTTTTAAGGTGTTTTTTTTTTTACGGTTCTACAGGCAGAATGACTTAGAGTTTTACATTACTGAATGGAGAAACACTCTTGAAAACCACGCTAATCATCTCTGTGGCCTTGGAAAATAGTCGTGATGAGAGAGCAAAGTGTTTCTGAATATGGACCTGTATATATATATCACCCTCCGTAACACCCTCTATATAGTAACACTCTAGAAACACCCTCCACCCTCCTCTCACCAGGCAGCTCTTAAAAAACACTAGGAGCAATAATGCCAGATAAACACCAATACGGATGGTGATAAACAAATGAGTTGTGTAAGTATGTACTGGTGATTAAAAATAGGAAACACAATACTGTATGACTTAACATGGAAGCAAATAAAAGAGAGATACAAAGATTATAATGTCAAGTGTGTATTGCAGGAAAGGATGAGTAGGAGGATACAATAACTCTCTCTCTCTCTCTCTCTCTCTCTCTCTCTCTCTCTCTCTCTCTCTCTCTCTCTCTCTCTCTCTCTCTCTCTCTCATACAAAGATATCGTTCGGTCTCTATAACGTGGTAAATTTCCTTTCTTTTTCTCGTGTAGTGCAAAGGAAGTTGTCTAAGAGTTTTGAAACACAATTGAGTAACAAAACTACGAAAAAGAAATCCTGTAATGACTACTCGCTAAAAACAAAACAGCACGTGGGGGGGGGGCGCTTCCTCCCTCACCTTATCACATTGTCAAGGAACCAGTGTGCTCTTTTTTCTCCGCAGCGTTGAAATCCCACGTTTTTGTTGAGGTTTATGAGAAGTGTTGTACGTACATCCTCCGCAGGGGTGCTTGGTGGGCACACACACACACTCTCTCTCTCTCTCTCTCTCTCTCTCTCTCTCTCTCTCTCTCTCTCTCTCTCTCTCTCTCTCTCTCTCTCTCTCTCTCTCTCTCTCTCTCTCTCTCTCTCTCTCTCTCTCTCTCTCTCTCTCTCTCTCTCTCTCTCTCTCTCTCTCTCTCTCACACACACACACACACACACACACACACACACACACACACACACACACACACACACTTCCCTTGCACGCTGACTTGATTAATTTCACTACAACGAACCTGAAACGAAAATAAAAGTGTGTTTGATTCACGCTGAGATTCTTCACACACTCCCCTTCACTTTATAATTCCCTTCTCCTTTTGATTTCGTTACATTTTGGAGACGTGGAATAAAGGTACGTTTGTATATTTTTTTTTCCCTCTTTCAAGTACCATTTTATCACTAATTCATTGTACACCAAGTTAGTTTCAGTTTCACTCCACGCGTTGTAGTGTAACGGCCCCAAGGAGGAAAGGGAAAGGGGGAAATGCCTCGTTAAATCATGCCCTGAACTCTCATTAAAGGTATATCACGCAAAACACTTTATAAACCCAACGAAACACACCCAAAACCCTTTCTAGTCTAATCTAACCTTACCTAACAACACAAAACACAGCCAAAACTCTCCCTAGCCTAACCTAACCTAACCTAACCTAACCTAACCCAACCCAACCCAACCCACAAATTACACCCAGAATCCTCCCTACCCTTCCTTAAACTAACCTAACCTAACCTAACCTAACCCCACAAAACACATCCTAAACCCTTCCTACCCTACCCTAACCTAACGTAAGCCTCTAAATACCCTTAAAAACTCCTCCTCCTTCTCTTTTCCTCCTGACGCCAAGACTACAGCGCCTCTACTTCTCTTGTCCGGCGCAGCAACACCCTCCTCCTCCTCCTCCTCCTCCTCCTCCTCCTCCTCCTCCTCCTCCTCCTCCTCCTCCTCCTCCTCCTCCAGCCACCGTTGCAGGCCGGTCCAGAAGGAAGGTTTTAGGGCCCCCAAGGCGATATCGTGGCGTCCCTCTGCTCAGGACATCCGCTTATTAGGACCAACGCGACTTCCTGCTGCTGCTGCTGCCGCTACCACCTCAGCGCCTCCTCTCGCCTCCTTCTCCGTTTTCTTTGCCTTCTTGTTTATTTATTTTATTTTCTGATCTTTTTTGTTTGTTTTCGTTTCGGTTGTTTGTTTTGTAATGTCGCTTGTTTTTTTTTTTTTTTTTAGTTAGTTTTCTTGTTATTTTTGTTTGTATCTTTTCTGTATTGGGATTTTCTATATTTGTTGTTGTTGTTGTTCTTGTTCTTATTCTTGTTCTTCTGTTGTTGTTCTTGTTCTTCATCATCATCATCTTCTTCTTCTTCTTCTTCTTCTTCTTCTTCTTCTTCTTCTTCTTCTTCTTCTTCTTCTTCTTCTTCTTCTTCTTCTTCTTCTTCTTCTTCTTCTTCTTCTTCTTCTTCTTCTTCTTCTTCTTCTTCTTCTTCTTCTTCTTCTTCTTCTTCTTCTTCTTCTTCTTCTTCTTCTTCTTCTTCTTCTTCTTCTTCTTCTTCTTCTTCTTCTTCTTCTTCTTCTTCTTCTTCTTCTTCTTCTTCTTCTTCTTCTTCTTCTTCTTCTTCTTCTTCTTCTTCTTCTTCTTCTTCTTCTTCTTCTTCTTCTTCTTCTTCTTCTTCTTCTTCTTCTTCTTCTTCTTCTTCTTCTTCTTCTCTTTATCATTTATTCTCGATGTGGCTCCTCACTTCCTGCTCGTATGTTCTAATGTTCGTATACTGTTCTTTTTCTTCCCGCCGCTTTGAAGGGAAGGGGAAAAAAATAGCTGCTTTCATCGCTCGCTCCCTCACCGTCACTATCTTCATCGTCATCATATTCAGCTTCGTCATCGTCGTTTCCGTCAAGGCGGGAGTGATTGATGAAGAAACTCACACACACACACACACACACACACACACACACACACACACACACACACACACACACACACACACACACACACACGAGCATGAATGAAACGGAAAGTACCACCACCACCACCACCAAAAATAACAACAAGAGCAACATAACAGTTTATTCAACCTACCTTCGTGTTTTTAACCTCTTCAGTACCGTGGCACGTTTTTTATATTCATTCTGCGTACAATTTCGTGATTTTTATACAGCTTCAGAAACTTATGGGGGGGAATTAAGAATAGTGAAGACTCCTGCCATTAATCTTCTGACCTCTATAGGCCCTTCCTAATGTCAATACAATCGTCTAATCACACGAAAAACTCATGGTAAAAATGCGTCTCAGTAGTGAAAGGGTTAACGTGGCTATTTAAAGGAGCTCAAGGATGTTTTTGTTTATCAGTCTTTGTTTCTCTTTGTTTATTTGTGTGTTAACCTGGCTGTCAGTATCGTTAGTCGTGGTGACGGTCAATTTTTCTCCCCTAGTTTATTGTGTGTGTCACGTGCTGGACAGACACCCGCTCTTGTTTATTACCGAGTAGAAGCCGCTAGCTAATTAACGAAACAGTTACTTAATTACCCTCGGCGGCTGAGCGATAGTGAGTGAGAGCGAGTGACAAAAGTAGCCAAGGTTTAGGAAAAGGAGCAAAGGACACGGTCTTTTCCGCTTTAATCCCTCTTATCCCTAGGCTCACTTGGAAACGGGTTTATATATTCTTTCACCTTAATCTGGTCCTGTTCGTGGTATTTTCGTCTCTCTCTCTCTCTCTCTCTCTCTCTCTCTCTCTCTCTCTCTCTCTCTCTCTCTCTCTCTCTCTCTCTCTCTCTCTCTCTCTCTCTCTCTCTCTCTCTCTCTCTCTCTCTCTCTCTCTCTCTCTCTCTCTCTCTCTCTCTCTCTCTCTCTCTCTCTCTCTCTCTCTCTCTCTCTCTCTCTCTCTCTCTCTCTCTTTCTCGCAGGCAAAAGCCACATTAGACTCTTAATTATTGTGTTTCATGTGTGTTTACCAATTCGCTCTGGTCTTACAAAGTGTTGTTTTATGTCACAAGGAAATCACGTCTTCCTTACCCGCTATCCTCCTCCTCCTCCTCCTCCTCCTCCTCCTCCTCCTCCTCCTCCTCCTCCTCCTCCTCCTCCTCCTCCTCCTCTTCTTCTCAGTTTTGTCACCTGCAGTACAGCAAGCACCTTCCCTCTCCCCACCTTCCTTGCCCCCCTCCCCACCTTGACGCGCGCACACTTTTCACAGCGCCCCGGGGAGTGAGGAAGTGGTCGAGGCCTGTCTCACCCTGTCTCACCCCTGCCCCCACCCCGGCCCCCGCCCCCTTCCCAAACCCCGCCAACGACGCCGAAATAATGAGCTGCGTTTTGCGGAAGTCGAGTGTCAGTTGTTTCTCGTCATTAGTTGATGTAACCTCGATTAAAGTGTGTGTGTGTGTGTGTGTGTGTGTGTGTGTGTGTGTGTGTGTGTGTGTGTGTGTGTGTGTGTGTGTGTGTGAGGGGGAGAGGGAGGGGGTTCACATGCTCCTTAGTAGTGAGAGGTTGGCCTAAGTGTTTGTTATTTTAGTGGCGCAGGTTTGGAGGGCGGCGGCGGGATTAGTTTACCCTCCTGCACCTTCCTTGCTTTCCTTCTCTTCTCTTCTCTTCTCCATCCTTTTGTTTATTCTCCTCCTCCTCCTCCTCCTCCTCCTCCTCCTCCTCCTCCTCCTCCTCCTCCTCCTCCTCCTCCTCCTCCTCCTCCTCCATCCTCTTCCTCGTCATTGATTTGGTTCTCACTTTACTCATCGTCCTTTCTTTCTCTTCCTGATTCTTCACTTCATTTCGTCTTCCTCCTCCTCCTCCTCCTCCTCCTCCTCCTCCTCCTCCTCCTCCTCCTCCTCCTCCTCCTCCTCCTCCTCCATCTTATGCTCGAGTTTTATTAGCCCAGTGCATGACCCCAGACACCCTTGCCTCCCGCGGGTCCCTTCCCATCCCACGCTTTGCTCTTTTCACGTCATTCTCCACTAATGGTGTTGGGAAGTGTTGTTGTAGCCGTTCAGTTATGGAGGTTGCTTGGGTAGCATTGTGAGGGCAGAGGTGAGGCGGGTTGAATCTTCCTCCCTTCTGCTTCTCCTTCTGGTCTTGGCAAACTCGTGGGCGGAGGTGGTATTGGGCGGCTCCCTTGTGGTCATATTGCCGTCTGTGTGTTTTAAAAGCGCCACTTCCTGAAACGCCCTTGTTTTTTGTGAGTGGCGCGGGTTGCTGTGATTACGTCAGGGTCCTCATGTCTTTTTGCTGTTCATTTGCCTCGGGGTTATCATTGCGAGTATTGGATGAGGGCACGCACTTCACTCTCTGTTGTCATTGATGTGCTGGGAGCCTCAATTCATCTGTGAGAACCGTGATATGTATCTTTAATGATTTAGTCTCTAAAAACTCGTGTGATCTCTAAGAATGAATGAATAAACATGTAATATTCTTTTGTTTTTCTTGTAGTGTTGATAAAAAAAGATGCGTGTGTGTTTCAGTGTTTGGTTTGAATGAGTGTATCTAATGTTTCTTTTTCTTCTCTCTGCAGCCACGACAGCCTTGAGCGGCGGTGCTCGTGGCAGGAACAAAACATCCAAGACGCACTCGGGGATGCCAACATCTCCCCGACAGAGGGCAGGAGCGCCACGCCCTCGCCGCGGCTAGAGAGGGCGGCGGCTCAAGGGGTGGTGCTCGAGGCGAACAGCAGCTTCGTCAGAAATCTGTGTGGGCGGTCCTCGCGCCGCTCACCGCTGCCCAGATATTCCTCGGCCGAGTCCCTCTCGTCCTTCGCCGAGTCCCTAGTCAGCCCGGGGAGCACCGCTAGCGGCGTCGCCTCGTCCTCGCTGGTGCCGGCCAAGAGCACGCCCTCTCTCCACCAGGATGCCTCTCACGGACCCACCCCCGCCAGGAACCCCGCGGTGAATGTGGCGCTTCACGTCTCCAGGTGAGCCGAAACAGACATGTTATGGAAGGAATGGTGTAGAATGTTGACTTTCATTTTTTGATGTTCATACCTATACAAATATGGAGTTTATTTGTCTTGGGAGATTGCACAGTTTGTTTTACGTTTCTGTAGAATGTTGCTTAGGGTGTGTTGTCAGTCAGGCGGGCGGCGGGGGGGGGGGGTTGGAGCTGCGGGGTAATGAGGCTGTCGCTCGCGTGGCAGGAGCGCAAGTAGTTCCCGTCAGTTTCATTTTCCATTCTCCTAAATGACGTAGTGAGGATGACGTCCCCCTTTTGTTACATGACAGGTAAATAGTGTTTCGCACGGCAGCTGACACCCTTAGCCTCTCAGCCTGGCCTACAATATCCTCCCAGCCCCTCCCCACCCCGCCCCGCCCCCTCATCGGGTGTTCACTTCTTCCTTATCGCACTTCCGTCGCTCATTGTTTCCCATTTCCAGGTCAACACCCAACTTAGACGACCCAGATGATGGCGGCAGCACCAGCAGCAGCATGGTGACCAAGTCGTCCATGTATTCTTACCTGCACGGGGCCTCCACCTCCACCTCCAGCAAGGGCGGGTCAGGAGCGGCCAGCGGCAGGTACTGGGATCCGACCATGGGCTCAGACGACACGCCAGACAGAGAGGATTACGCCCACCACCTGCGTTCCTCCTCCTACCAGATGCTCCACTCGCGCCAACTGTCCGCCCTCAGCACAGGCTCCGCTGGCTCCTATCACAGCCGCCAGCACTCCAACGCTTCCAACTACAGCGAGCCCGACGACCTCAGTCCCCGCGGGGACATGCACCACCACTCCGCCCCCCACAGCCACCACCACCACCATCACGGGATGGACCGGGCGAGATTCTTCTCGTATGATAATCTCGGGCCGGACGGCTCCTCCTCCACCTCCAGCCAGAAGTACCACGTGTCCTGGAACGTCTCCGAGCCAGACCTCACGCTCGCCCCTCCCCCCTATTCTCCCCCCGGGCCGGGCTTCCAACAGGTGGTGGGACCCCCAGTGTCTCCGAAAGTGACATCACCAGCCCCCACCACCTCCACTTCATCTCCCACCTCCACGTCAAACACAACCCGTCATCCAGCCTCTCCCCCTCCTCCCCCGGTCCGTGATGCCTCTAGTCTGAAATACATCAAGTATGGCCCAGGCCACGAGAAGTACCCGTCCTGGCCTGTCCCCGCCGCCAACCAGGTGCTGACTCTTGCCCCCGCGGCGCATGACGCCAATGTCTCGGGTCTGCCTGACTCTCCGCCCCAGTCCTCGGGGCCCCAGGGATCGCATCGCTCCAAGTCGTGGACGGAGCAGTCGGAATACCCCAAGGAGAAGGCTGCAGGCTATGCTCGGCCCTACAGCAACAAGAAGCCGGCCAACCGGCAGCTCAAGACTGTGATAGAGAGGGCGGAGAAAATCCCCAAAGAGATGTTCCACACCAGCGGCCTCCGAGACGACGTGTTCGCTCCGTCCTCCAACTACTCCTTCATGGACGCCTACTACAAGCCATCCTCGTCCCCATACTACCCGCTATACGACAGGGAGGGACGGGCGCTGGATGACAAGGACTACAGCATCCCCTCCCCGCCGGAGCGTGACCTGGGCATGGGCGAGGCTTCCCTGGGGCAGGTGACAGCAGCCCAGCTGGAGGAGTACGTGCGCCGCTATGAAGAGTTTGGCTACACTGACCTCATAGGAACGACGCCGCTCCTGGACCAGCTGCGCCGGGAGTCTGTCATGTGGGACGGAGGCTCAGAACGTGACTCTGGCCGAGGAGAGAGTGAGAGCGTTGCTGAGAGTGCCAGGTACAGCAACGGGCGGGAGAGCGTCACCACCGTGGTCACCAATTCCTCATCGGCATCCTCCTCCGAGACCTTGAAGTGGCATGGCTCGCTGTCAGACATCTCCATTATGTCTGGACACTCGCGAGACCCGCGCGGAGACCACAACATTGCCCACAGTGCGAGAGTGCAGGCCCCGCAGCGACACAACAGCGAGTCTGTGCTCTACTATGGGCCTGAAGGGCGGCCGAAAGGCTCTGGCAGCTCCAGGCACAGCCATGACACTCGTGAGCACCACAGGCGCCCACACCCTGCCGACCCCGGGTACCCCAGACACCCACGGGAAGGAGGCAAGTGGAGCCGCGAAGTGGTGGAACGAAACAACGAAATGAATAACCTGAAGAAGTTCCCGTCCTACTCGTACACGCAGCCACTCTCACAGATCACAGAGTCGCCCACAGCGGAGATGCGCGAGACGACACGCTCTCCTCAAAGCCCCACCATAGATTTCAGCAAACCTCCGACCGTGGCCGAGAGGATCCACGAGCTGGAGAAACAGTCGAGAACTTCAGGACCAGAGAGTGGAGCGCGGTGGCCTCGCGATCAGAGCGGCTCGAGAGAGCGAGACCACCAGGACCACAGAAAGGTGCGGGAAGAATCAGCGCTGCAGGACCCCCGTGACGCCATCGAGAAGACTGAAGCTCGGTCGCCCCGGGAAGCAAGCGAGACTCGAACCCACCAGCGGCGAGGCTCTCGGGACTCCCAGCGAGGAGACCGTGACTTGAGGCTGGACTTCGCCAACACTTCCTCCAGAAAAGGAGACACCTCTCTCTCCGGTGTGGAGCTCTGCTCTCCCACCACTCCCACTGGTTCCGCCTCCACTTCCTCCCGCTCTCCCACCCAGAGGGATGCTGAGAGCCGGACCTTCATTCACGAAAACTTCCAGAACATTCTCAACTCCTTCACTGAGGTGGACCGCTCAGACCGGTCCAGCGGCGTGTCCTACTCCTACCTGGACCCCGAAAAGCGGCGGAAGGTGCCGGACTCCACGTTGAAGAGTATCCAGAAGCAAGCTGTCATGTCTTTCTATGAGCGCCACGCCGGCCGCAATCTTGGGGTCGGGACAGACGTGAGCTCCTCCGGCAGTCAGTCCAGCCTCACCTCATCCCATTCCGCCCCCGAGATGCACCAGGGGAAGTGGGCCAATGCCTCACACGCCTCTCAGAGTCAGAATCTCCGTACGGATAAGTCAGGGCGTGCCGGGAAGGGCGTGGCCAGGCTTGGCCGAGTGCCTGAAAGTGAGGACGACCAGCCCCTCAGGCCCGGCCGGAGGCGGTCGTCTGGGCGTCTGGATTCCAGCAGTGAGATAAGCGCCGAGGACGCTTCCCGTGGAGACTCCCAGAGGTCCTCGCTGGCCTCAGAGTCCACCTCCTCAAGGGGAGAGCAGCCCCCGGCTTTGCCACAGAAGATGAGTCTCCAAAGTCAACCTGAAGTAAGTACAGTACTTGATCATGTTTTCATACCCTGATGTGAGGAACAGTCAACCAGTTTGACTTTTTTTTTTTTTCATTTTCGTGATATTTTTTTAATGCATTTTAGTTATGTTTGGAACAAACCTTTAATAATGATACGGAGAAAAATCTTCTCCATATTACTTTCTGCTGGAAGAAAACCATCATGTGGTTGTGACCTCATAAACACGAGCTCGAGTCTCGCCCTCACTGTGCCTATTATGGCGCACCGCCTCTCCCTGTACAGACTTTGATAAAAGATGAGATGCATCATGTTGTCACAGCAACACGATGGGCGTCACTAATGCCATGATTCTACTCTGGGCGAGGCCAACACTGACGAGTAAAAATAAGAGATGACCAGGCTGACTTGAGGCTCGTGGTGCATGTCCCCTCCCGTTGCTGCTCAGACTCACCCAGGGACTTATAAGACCCTAACGTACACACACACACACGCACACACACACACACACACACACACACACACGCACACACACACACACACACACACACACACACACACACACACACACACACACACACACACACACACACACACCACCTGCCACTCATCACCTCGTCACCTGCAGCCTCGGTGGGTCCATCAAACCATTAAGATAAGGAGACATTTGATAACTACCCACGCTGCCGCACCACGCCCTCATCCCTCTATACTTACAGCATCCCTGCATTCTCGAGCACGCCCACCACTCCACCCACACGCTACGTACCCCTTCCTTACCCATATTCTCCCCTTTCACTTCACCCATACCTGTCCCTCTACACCCACGCGACTGGTATCCTTCACAAACCCACGCCCACTTCATTTATATTAAAATCACTTCCTGCTGCATCCATCTTAACTACTTCCATCACCCACGCCCTGTGCACCACACCACACCACACCACACCACTACACTACACCCCATGTCAACACGCGACACCTCCGCCACACCCATGTTCATTCCCCCCTCTTACCATTCACACCCCCCCATCCCTCCCTGTCAAGCCAAAGCGCACCGCACCCACTCTCGCCTTGGTTGAGAGACGTCCACACCTTCAGTTTTCCTTGCTCTACATATGATTTCCATACATCACCGCCACCAACGCTGCCATCCACTAATGTTATGCTGTTTGGTACCATGTTTTCCTTCGTTGTCTGTGGTGGTGGTGGTGGTGGTGATGGTGGTGGTCTGGTGTTTTCATAGTTCCTTCGAGGGTCACGTCACAAGGCTATCGTAATAATTCATTCCCTTAAAAGAGTAGACGGATTGATCGTAAAATTTCAATCATGTTTTGACACTGCCCCTTACTGGTCCATGTGCGTGCTTAAAGGTTAATGTGTACGTGCGTATGTTTGATTAACACACACACACACACACACACACACACACACACACACACACACACACACACACACACACACACACACACACCGTAAATAAAAAGATCATAATGGAAGCAGTCACTTGAAGGTCGATTGACCCCTACATGGCAGCATCGCTCACACCTCTCCGCCCCACCTGCTGCTCCTGCTCCTGCTGCTGCTGCTCCTCCCTGCCCTTGAGAGCTTCTGGGCCAACGCTTATCATTCAAAACCCTTAAGCTCGTAATCTCAAACACTTCTCTGCTTTACCTTTACTATTTCGAAAGGGTTTATCTAAATTTACATCTTTGCGGCCCCAACACCACCACCACCACCACCACCAACATGTGTTTTGTAAAGAGTGACCATGAATGATGGAGAGCGACATACAGTGGCCTTCAACAAATTGCTAGCTTCAATACTGGGACACAGTTTTACCTTAAGATTTGTGTACGATTAGACCATTTTTATCGACATTAGGAAGGGTCTATGGAGGTCAGAAGATTAATGGCCACAGTCTTCACTATTTTAATCCTACACATAAGTTTTTAGAGCTGTAGAAAATCACGAAATAATGAGCAGAATGAATATGAAAATACGTCATGGTACTCTATTGGCTAAGGTGTTTTTTTACCGTTCTAGAGGCAGAGTGACAAAATTTCTACACTATTAACTGGAGAAACACTCTTGAAAACCCGGCTAATCATCTCTGTGACCTTGGAAAATAGTCGTAGTGAGAGAGCAAAGCGTTTCTGAATATGAAGTTTAGCGTCAAAATCTAACTCAACCCAATCCAATTCGAAGGCGACACTAAACTTTCAAGAACGCCCAGACTACAACCTGATCCCCGTTTTCTGTGGTGTTGTGGTCATGGAGGGTTGCTTGAGCTTACTGTTACTTGTGTTTTGCATATTCAAGTCGCTCTGAGGATTTCGTAAACTTCGGTAACGTCAAATATTTAGTATTTTTTGTATATTTTCTTTTTTTTTTAAGCTTGCGTGTGTGTGCAATGTAAGGTTTGAGAGTTTTTTCTTCTTTTTTTTTTTCCTGCTTGTCTGCCCTCAATATCTTTCTTGCATTTTGAGAACCTCACCATCAAGAATTTACCGGGTTTTTTTTTTTTCCTTCCTTTTTTTTCCCCTCTCTTTTTTCCCCTTCTTTGTTGTTTGAATGGTTTACAATTAACGACTTGTGCTGAGTCATCCCCTGGGAAAGTCTTGTTTGATAATACCTACATGGTTTGCTTACTTACTTACTTACTTGCTTGGTTACTTCACTTCACTCCACTCCTTCTTTCTTGCACTCTGATCGCTTCCCTGTTAAGAATTTTTCCGTGTTTTTATTTCTTTTCTTTTGTAGTTTGTGTGTTTGGAATTATCAGCTTTCCGTCTCAGTCTCCTTTTATTTTGTACAGTGCATCATATTTCTATCCTTATATAAGTTAGGTTAGGTTAGGTTAGGTTAGGTGGGTAGGTTAAGTTAGGTATTTAACTTTATCTGGCCTGAAATCAGTTCTATAATGTTGCAACGACGTTTTAAATAACCAAAGAACTATAAAATCACTAGAATACAGTTTTTCCCCGTTTTCAATATTTAAGGTTAGATTCGAACTTTTTTTTACTTTCTCTTGTGATTAATGGTTGTGTGTTCCAGTTGAAACTGATTCAATAAGCTCGCAACGTTTAAAGTAACCAAAAAACTATAAAAATCACTAGAATACAGTTTTCCCGCCATTTCTGAATATTCAAGATTAGGTTGGAACACTTCTCTTGCTTCCTTTTTTTGATTAATGGTTGTGTGTTCCAGTTGAAATCAGTACGTTTAAAGTTACCAAAAAAACTATAAAAATCACTAGAATACAGTTTTTCCCCCGTTTCTCAATATTCAAGGTTAGATTGGAACATTTTTTTTTTTACTTCCTCTTGTAAGTAATGTTTGTGTATTCTAGTTGAAATCAATAATGTTGCGGCGACGTTCTAAGTAACCAAAAAACTATACATATCACTAGAATACAGTTTTTCCCCCCCGTTTCTTAATATTCAGGGTTAGATTGGAACACCTCTCTTGCTTCCTCCTGTGATTAACGTTTGTGTGTTCCCGTGGCGAGGTTTAGGAGGGTTTTTATGCCTTACGTCGCTCCACACTCCCCGGCAGCCAAGTGTCGCATCTTCCTGTACGACACTAGGGATTGTGTATGATTTTAGAGTGGAGTGCTTTTTGTTTCTTCCTTTCTTCCTTCCTTCCTTCCTTCCTTTTTTTCTTTCATTCATTCATTCATTCTTTTTCTTTCTTTTTCTCGCTTCCTTCCTTTCTTTCTTTCTTTTTTTATTTATTTATTCATTTATTTATTTATTCCTTCCTTCCTTCCTTCCTTCCTTCCTTCCTTCCTTCCTTCCTTCCTTCCTTCCTTGTGCCCTTAATTTCTTCACTCCTTTCTTGTTTCCTTCATTTATTAATTTCATATCTTCCCTTTCCTTCTTTTCTTTCTTGCTTCCCTCTCTGTTTTCATCTTTCTGTTCTTACTTCTCTGTCGTCTTATCTTGATATAGACTTATTTATGTCCATCTGCCTGTCTTCTATCTTTATATCTATCTGGATCTGCAGTTCCTATGACCTTAAATATATTTCAGATAACTTTTTATATATAGCAAAATTTGTTGTTTTGTATATACGCAACGTCCCAAATGCTCAAGAATTACCTTTGAAAAAAAAAAAAACGTACTAGTATTTATATAGATACTTGTGTACTACATTATATTAGAGAAGAAAAAAAAATGGCACTAGTGTTCGTAGAAGGAATTATTGTTGTTTCCTGATTGCCAGTTTTCATACAGCGAAATCTAGCCAGCCGAAGCAAAGCCGTCTCGCAGCAATCAAGTCTGCAACGCTGCCAGCTGCACTAACTCACACTAACTGAAGAAAGTCACAGTAATCAGGAAACATTAGTAATTACCCTAACACAGCTCTGCTACTAACTGAACACTCCATCTCGCAAAACACGAAGGCTGCACAACATATCACTTTTTACTAACCGCGTAGCAATGTATTCATATTCTAAGCAGTGCAGCAGGCGGGGAGGGGCGGGTCTGGGCTGGGCTGGGCTGGACTAGGGCGCTGCAGTGAGGCCGGTAGTTGTAGCATAAGCCAGGCCGCGGGGGAAGTGGCGGCGGTGGCGGTGGTGGTGGTGGGTTGCATTGCGTCCCGGGGCAGTACCGGGACTGGGCAGTACTCTCAGACCGGTTCTGGTGTAACTGGCGGAGCGTCTGATGCACCACCCTTTGCACTGTTATTACTGGGAGAGAGAGAGAGAGAGAGAGAGAGAGGGGGAGGGAGGGAGAGGTTAGCTTTGCCTCTGCTTGTGACGAGTGGCTAAAAATGTAATAGATTTCGAGCGAGGAACAATGAGCTATAAAGTACATTTCAGAGAGAGAGAGAGAGAGAGAGAGAGAGAGAGAGAGAGAGAGAGAGAGAGAGAGAGAGAAAGGTGGAGGGAGGGAGGGATGGAGGGAGAGCAAAGGTCAAATGTGAATGCATATAGGAAAGGAGGAAGACCGTGGAGCAGAGTGCAGGATTTTAATCTGACCTCAAAACGTTATCTGGCGAAAGGAACCAAAACAAACGCGCATCACACAGGGTACGCGGCGCACTGTGAGCCGCGCGTCCTGTCATTTATTGTTATTGTTAGCGTGGCGTTGCTCGCATACCCACGCATACTATAAATGTCTGAAGCTTAGTGATGTGCCTTGCCAGAGAGAGAGAGAGAGAGAGAGAGACAGGGAGACAGGGGGGGGGGCCGTGAGGAACTATCATTACATACCACTAATTGTATTTCTTTGTCAAAATAAGACGGGGAGTCATCACTGGTAACGAATCGAAGACAAGCGTCTCGCCCACACTGCCCCGGGGCGCTGCTGGACCTGCCTGCTTATCATTATGGTGGCGCTGCTGCTGCCCCGGCAAGGCTGACAGAGAGAGAGAGAGAGAGGCGGGGAGGGGTGCCTTGTATGGCATTCATGAGATTAATACCCCCACTCCTTCAAGGCATCACATAAATTATATATAAACACACAGACTCGTGTGTAATTTTCCTCTTGGTGGCAACGAGATTGCATGTGTCGAGCTTCTTCAAGCTACTGCCTGCTGCTCCCTTTGCATGTGTAATATACTCGCCTCTACTTACCCATGTGATATATATATATATATATATATATATATATATATATATATATATATATATATATATATATATATATATATATATATATATATGAACACACACACACACACACACACACACACACACACACACACACACACACACACACACACACACACACACAAGGTAAGGGCTACATGTAGTAGTGTCACGTGCGGCCAGCCGTTGGTTTGGACTCATTGTTAAGTCTGGTTGCGTCAGAGGCGTCCATTCATCACATCTCTTTTTCTTACCGATTCCCTTCATCTCCTGTGCAGCGCTGCACTACTTGCCTCCACCACCACCACCGCCCCCGCCACCACCACTGCCCCCGCCACGGCCTCGCTCTGGCGTGGGTGTGCCGCTTATTGTTAAAGGGGAACATATGCCTTGTAACTATGTCAGAGAGAGAGAGAGAGAGTCAGTCAATGAGACCGTTTTTCCCGAGGGCCACGTGGAGTGTGTTAGTGGAGGGAGAAGGGGGGGGCAGAGAGGGGCACCTGAGGGCTGTGGTGTGCGTGAATCAGGCGGCGAGTGGAGCAGAACAGGTGCATTGAGCCACCATTGCCGGTCGTGGCCTGAGGGGCGGCGGGGCGACTGTGCCTGTCCGTCGCCATACGTGTCTGTCTGCTCCTCGCGGGTGGAAGATTGCTACTGGGGAGCAAACCATCCTAAAAGACCCTGAACAGTCCTGAACCGTCAAGAACCATCCTGCCACATGCTCTCGAAACACTAGTAGAACAGTACCAGCAGTTAACGTTAATTTTGACCAAGAACGCACCTCCCCGGTAATGCTTGAGGGCGCAGGTGTGTGTTCAGGTGTGCTAGGGATGCAGGTGCTGGGGGTGCCGCCGTAGCCAGGTGAGTCGGTCAGCCGCCCACTACCAGCGCTGGGAGGCAGTGATCTAGACAGAGTGGGTGTGTGTGGCGCGGCGGGGCGAGGCTGGGGGAGGCTGGGAGGAGTAGAGATGAGAGCTAGGTAAGGAGGGATAGGCAGGAGGGAGAGACAGACATGGAGGCAAGGAGGGGCTGGCGGGAGGAGGAGGGAGAGGAGAGGGTGGACACATGGAAGGAAGGGATGAATACAGAAAAGAAATGAAGAGACGAGAGGAATGCAGTACAGAGATACGAGGGAGGGAAATGCCAGAGAGAGAGAGAGAGAGAGAGAGAGAGAGAGAGAGAGAGAGAGAGAGAGAGAGAGAGAGATATGAGACAGACAAGGATGCAGGAAGAAGAGGGACTGGGAGGAGGTAGACCGGAGATGAGAGACGGAGAGAAGAGTGGCAGAGGAAGAAGAGGAGGAAGAGGAGGAGAAGGAAGGTGGAGGGGAGGGTTGCCGGCCTGGTAGGTACTGCTGGTGTTGCTAGCCAAGGGTGCCTTCCTCCTCCTCCTCCTCCTCCTCCTCCTCCTCCTCCTCCTCCTCCTCCTCCTCCTCCTCCTCCTCTTCGCTAGGGCACAGACACAAATTACAGGTGGACGACCTCCTCCAAAAACCAACCTTCATGCTGCCTCAAAACTCGATGCCGTCCACCCCAGACACGTTTTTTAGACATTTTTCTACCAATATTTTTGCGCCAACTTTTTGTTCTGCAGTGTTTACTTTTTTATTTATTTTACTTTTTTTTTCTATCAGTGTGTCGTCCTGGGGGAACATTTTTCGTGTGTGTGTGTGTGTGTGTGTGTGTGTGTGTGTGTGTGTGTGTGTGTGTGTGTGTGTGTGTGTGTGTGAAAACGTTCGCTTATGTAATACTGTCATCTGAGAAACGTGAATAAGCATTGATGCATTCAGAATCAGAGAGAGAGAGAGAGAGAGAGAGAGAGAGAGAGAGAGAATGAATAAGGGGGCACGCCTCCCCGCCGTCTGGTCTCAATGCAGGCGAGGGTCAACATCCCACCACCACTAGCACCACCACCACCACCCCCACCCCCTACCCCTAAACGCGACAGGCTACTGCTGCTGCTGCTGCTGCTGCTGAGTTTCAAATAGCATATGAACGTGTAAAGAAAGTTTTGTATGTGTAAAAAATGAGAGGGAGAAACTATTGATTTGAGGGGCAATGCACAGTTAACTAATGATGGTCTATGTTTTGTCATGGTTCTCCTTCTTCTTCTTCTTCTTCTTCTTCTTCTTCTTCTTCTTCTTCTTCTTTTTTCTCTTCTTCTTCATCTTTTCTTTTTTTTTATTTGTTTTTATTTTCATTTTCTTTTTCTTTTCTCTTTTTCATTCTTTTTCTTTTTTTCACTTTCTCTTTCTCCTTCTTTTCTTTCTTTCTTCCTTTCTTCTTCTTCTTCTTCTTCTTCTTCTTCTTTACGTGCTCGGTTAATAAATACCACATCATATAATTTTCCTGACAGTCTCCCCTTGTTTTTTACGTTAGTGTGACCATGAACATTCTAATTCGAAATACAGATAACATTTTCTTAACTCATAACGTGTCAAATTTAAACATACCTCAATAAAAACAACGATTGCGTCTTTGTCTTACCTCTTATCCCCAGTTTCTCTCCCATTTGCGTCAATTTTAGTAACCTATTCGCCTTTCCTAATAGAAAAACGGTCGATTTCAATGTGAGATTAGCATACCAGTCGTTTATCACTGTCGTGTACGTGAATATCATAGTTTGGACTGGAAATGTGACTCCCGCCAATATTGCATGGTGTGAGAGAAAACGGAGGTATTGCATGGCGGACTATAGGATTTGTAGGATATTTGCTTGTTATTCTCTATCTTATGATAATAGTGGCAGTTTTCACATTGTGGTTAGTATTATATTGAGGGTTGTCAGAATGTTTTTATCTGATGTAGGATATTGATTTTGTTTGTGATAGGAGTGGTGTTATATTCTCTCTCTCTCTCTCTCTCTCTCTCTCTCTCTCTCTCTCTCTCTCTCTCTCTCTCTCTCTCTGACGTCTGGCGCCATAGCGTTGGTATACGTCCTTTTTATTTTAGCTTTGGCAACTCTCTCTCTCTCTCTCTCTCTCTCTCTCTCTCTCTCTCTCTCTCTCTCTCTCTCTCTCTCTCTCTCTCTCTCTCTCTCTCTCTCTCTCTCTCTCTCTCTCTCTCTCTCTCTCTCTCTCTCTCTCTCTCTCTCTCTCTCTCTCTCTCTCTCTCTCTCTCTCTCTCTCTCTCTCTCTCTCTCTCTCTCTCTCTCTCTCTCTCTCTCTCAAAAAAAAAAAAAAAAAAAAAATAATAATAATAATAATAATAATAAATAAATAAAAAAAATATAAATAAACAAAAATAAATAAAAAAAACTCGCGTGTCACTTCAACTAGAGCCCTTTAACATGTCATTATATATAGAATCACAGAACTACCTTTAAAAATCCGTGTCACTTCAACTAATAATTATGAAATCTCGTTAACATGTCATTAGAATCATAGAACCACCCTTAAAACTCGCGTGTCACTTCAACTAGAGCCCCTGGAAAATAGTGAAGGAGGAGCGCGGAAGTGTTTCAGAATACGGCCTGTGTTCAATAATATTAAGACGATGTACGGTAATAGTGTTCGTCCCTTAAGGCCTTGTGTTAGCTAGATCACTGTGATTCTTAGCCTAGTTCGGACCGGTTTGTTTATGATTGAGCTGTGTGTTGTGGTGGCTTGTTATTACGTGCAGAGAGAGAGAGAGAGAGAGAGAGAGAGAGAGAGAGAGAGAGAGAGAGCATTAGTGTTATCTATCTTTAAATTAAACTGTGTGTGTGTGTGTGTGTGTGTGTGTCTTTACAGCGGCAGACACAACCAATACCGCGAACAGAAAGTGGAGAGCCAAAATGGAGAAAATTATGAATGCGCAGAATATTAGCATAAAGAGAAGGAAAGAGAGAGAGAGAGAGAGAGAGAGAGAGAGAGAGAGAGAGAGAGAGAGAGAGAGAGAGTTAAGGGGAAGGGGAAGGAAGGTACAAGGTAGTGTTAATAAAAAAGGGGAAGCTGGGGAGGAAGGAGTGAAGAGGAAGAGGAGGAAGAGTTGGGGGGGAGGGAGTTGGGGAAGATGTATACTGGTAGCGGGGAAAGACTTGGAGAGGGGCGGAGAAGCCTCAGTTCGGGGCGGGTGTGGTGGGATGTGGCTGGCTGCGGGCGGCGAGGTGTGTGGCTGTGCGTGTGTGCGTGTGTGTAGGCGTGTGAGCGTTGCAATCACGTCCGCCCACGCCCTCCACACACGCCCAGGAAGAAATTAAAGGAATAACAGGAAGATTAATCACGTCACTCATCAGGATTAGCATTGCGTTGGCCCAAGAAACACTTCCCGTACCCAACGTGCCCGCCAGGCCTTGGGTGGGGGTGACGGGTAGTGTTTACCTGGCCTAGTAGCGCAACTGTACACGGCTGCTGGAGTGAAGGAAAAAAGGGAGGGAAAATGAGGTGTTGTGTCAGTCATCACTCGTGCAGGTCTTGGTGTGAGGAACGTGAGGTGGCGGGGCGTGTTTGCTCGAGTGATTTGTCCCCATTGACTGTGCAACGCGATCCTGTGTTTGTACTCCTTTAAGGCATGTGTGCGAGGCACTCCTTTGCATAAACATGGATGTGATTGACTCTCTATTGACAGTGGGATGTGATATCATGTTTGCTGTCTTGTGTAGTGAATAAAAGTTGTGCCTATTTTTACCTTCACAAACACAGACGGGATTTATTTTCTTTGACAGTGGAATGTGATTCTGTGTTTGTTCGCCTTGGAAGTGTCCGTCCGCACGTGGGCTTCTTTCTTACTTTTGCATAAATATTTGACTGAGTTGGCGAGGTGAGCCATATCGGTTACCTTACTTATAGGATGTTTCTCCTTCCAGCGATGGGCGTTGATTGTGTCTATAGCGCTAACCCGCTCGTTGTGTACGTAATTTAATCGTTTTGGCTGACCTGGTACAGATAATCTGTGACCTTGAGGGAAGCCCGGAGCAAACAAAGAGACAGTGGTGTCAGAGAAGCTTTAGAAGTGTAATATCGAACCCCAGGCGTGGTGTTGCCACCGGGTGACCTGCATTGCAGTGGTGAGGGCGATACGCAGTAACCACCCGTTGCCTTCCCCGGTCATCTCTTGACCCACTGTGCTTCTCGAGTCACCAGACCCTCACGCCTTAGAGGAAACGCTCCACTTGCCCTGGAGCGTGCAATGTGAAAGTGGACAGCCTGTCAGGAGTGCGATTCCAAGACGGGCCGAGTCACGCATCAGCGCCAGGCGTGCAGAGCATCTCATCCATCTGGTCAGGAGTCCGCCGCCCTCCCCGCCATGGCGTCGCTGCAGGACGTGCTGGCGCCCGTGCTGGTGGTGATGCGGGCCGTCGAGGTGTCTCTGCTGAACCTTGGGCAGGTGCTGTGGCAACACACCCAGTGCCGGGCGCGGGAGACGTACGGGTTGCTGCATTCCCGTGCCGCGGGAGCATACGGCGACGTGAAGCGGCGAGCCAGCGACACTTATGACGATTTGCAGGTCAAGGCCGGCGGCACGTGCAAAGAAGTTCAAAACCGCGCCGCGGAAGCCTGTCAGCGGTGGCTGCACAGAGCCAGCCTGGCTTACATCCAGTCCCAGCTCTGCCTCAGCCTCACCCTGCACCGCTGGCACCTCCAGCTAACCCTGCTGGCCAAAGATGCCCGGCGCCGCCTCGCACGGAGCCTCCACATCGACGTGACGCTGAGGGACATGCACGACAAAGCCTCGATGGTGCACAGGTGGACCAAGCTCAAGGTGGCGGCCTGGAAGAGGTCGGCGGCTCACATTGCCAAGGTTAACCTGGAGAAGGCGAGCTGGAGGGCGAGGGAGTACGAGAGGGTTTTCAACGACGACTTCCGCAAACTGACTCGCTCTTCCTCTTCCTCCTCTTCCACCACCTTCTCTTCCTCCACTCAAAAACTACACGACGACGCTAAGGTACTTTTCTCACCCATTCACCATGCCGCCGCTTCCCTGCCCTCAAAACCCGGGACGCAGTGTGGAGGGCACTCACTCGATGTCCTTGTGTCCTAACGTGTTGCTTCACTCTGGCCGCGCCTCACCCGGAACACTGTAATCGCTGCACTCGCACGTACAGTACCCGTAGACTCCTGGTGTCATGCCTGAACTGTTTTCACGTCAGTTAGCGAGGGAGTAGAGTTGGGTAATTAGCAGTGCTTACTAATTATTTGTAAGATGCAGTAGTTAAACGTGTGGCCGTCACGCTGCCTCTCCACAAGTCATGGTTGCTTCTGTCTCTAAATAAACACTAATGAATAAATAACTCGATTAAATGATAACACGAAAACCTGAGGAAATAGAAAGTTTGATATTTTGAAGCAAAACTATTTCCTCACATGAATCCGTGCCTTCCCAATAACGATTGTACCAACACACGGTTACGCCACAGACAAAATAACTCACTTCTCTCTAATGACCCATAGGCAACGTGACCACCGCGCACTGTGTCCAGAGTAATGCCAGTAGGGAAGCAAACCATTACATTCAGCCCTAGTCAACTTAGAAACCCATTGACATTCCACGGTCACTGTCAGCTTAGCGTTTCCCTCAGCTTGAAGTGCCTTGATCTACTGACAGTCTAAACACAGAACATGACACCTGACGAATTTTCACTTGAATCGGAGGACTTAAGACTGAAGGGAAAGACTCAGACTCACCATAGCGCAAGTGAAAGCAGGAGGTCATTCAAATCCTGACCACCATTGCACCTCTAGGCTTTATCCCGCACGTTCACACCTTCCTTCCCACTTACTCACCTTCCTGCGTGCGAGGAAACAGGAGGCGAAGAGAAGGTCAGCAGGCAGGGTAGGAGTGTTATGAGTCACTGTAAAGGTCGACATAGGTAGGTATTTTTCCCCAGGTGAACTTTTGTAATTTTGTAACTTTTCAAGGTCGAGAGTGAGAATCGTGAAAGGGAGTTTGTTGAGCGTTGTTGCTTTTTTCTTTGTATATTTTTTTTAAAGGGGGTGATTGTAGCGATGTTTGCTTGAGAGTTTGGTGGTCAGTTCTTGGTCATTGATTGGAGGAATTGAAGGTGATTGCAAACACTTCAGAGAAAGAGAGAGAGAGAGAGAGAGAGACATTTATGCGAAGAATTAGGAAGAGACTATAATTTAGTATAAAAATAGTATAACTGTTTTCACCACACACACACGCACACCCCACCCAACCACCCGCACACACACACACACACACACACACACACACACACACACACACACACACACACACACACACACACACACACACACACACACACACACACACACACACACACACACTAACCCACCCACCCATCCATCCTTAGACATTAATCTTTTCCTTTTCCACTCCTTCATTGCTTCATCAAAACTCAAACTCAACCTTGCCAACTTAAAGCCAAGCATCTTAACGCACAATACTGTCACTTCAGACCGCCACACACGATGTCCTAAGAAAGTAAGCAAATGTCACTTCTTGCTTGTAGACATCTTCAAATCTAATTATGCAAGTATGACAATGAGCAGTTAGTTTTCTTTTTTTATCTTTCTTTTTCTCTCGTCAAGTGTTGTGTCTGGCAGGAGTTAGCACCCTCTCTCTCTCTCTCTCTCTCTCTCTCTCTCTCTCTCTCTCTCTCTCTCTCTCTCTCTCTCTCTCTCTCTCTCTCTCTCTCTCTCTCTCTCTCTCTCTCTCCTCAGGGTCTCCTTTATCACCTTTGGCAAAAACAGCCCTTTGTCAGTGGGTCCTTACGCCCATTCTATTAATACCATACCAATCTGCTCTATCTCGTTTTTTCTTTTCTCTTTCTCTCTTTCCTCTCTCTCTCTCTCTCTCTCTCTCTCTCTCTCTCTCTCTCTCTCTCTCTCTCTCTCTCTCTCTCTCTCTCTCTCTCTCTCTCTCTCTCTCTCTCTCTCTCTCTCTCTCTCTCTCTCTCTCTCTCTCTCTCTCTCTCTCTCTCTCTCTCTCTCTCTCTCTCTCTCTCTCTCTCTCTCTCTCTCTCTCTCTCTCTCTCTCTCTCTCTCTCTCTCTCTCTCTCTCTCTCTCTCTCTCTCTCTCTCTCTCTCTCACACACACACACACACACACACACACACACGTTGCTATTTCGGTCTTTCCACATCTCCAGATTTTTCGCTGAATTGAGACTCTATTTCAGGCCCCATAGTATTAAACAGACCATTCCGTGCGGAGCCTTGTGGGTAGAGAAATGTAGCTTTTATTCGGGAACTCGTAAGGGCGACTGTTGCTTGAGACTGTGAGTGGAAGGGTGTTTGTGATTCTTTCTCCCTCCCCCCCCTC
>NC_059278.1:3089643-3139643 GCF_017591435.1 Portunus trituberculatus | reverse complement strand
TCTCTCTCTCTCTCTCTCTCTCTCTCTCTCTCTCTCTCTCTCTCTCTCTCTCTCTCTCTCTCTCATGATCAGTTTGTGGTTGTTTTACTTCATAATTCTACGATTTGTTTGATTTATATGTTTCTTTTTATTCACGACAATATTTAACACGATGAGTATCAGTCAGTTAATTTGAATCCAATGTAAACTCAATCTTGTTTTTTATATCACTTGTTTTTAGTCAGTTAATTTGAATTCAGTGTAAAATCAATCTTGTTTTTATATCTTTTTTTTTTTTTTCATTAGATAAGTACACAATGAGTATTAGTCAATTAATGCCGGCAAAGAAAATTCACCTTTCTTGTAAATGTAAGTAAATGTTAAATGAGACGGTGTTAGAGAGAGAGAGAGAGAGAGAGAGAGAGAGAGAGAGAGACAGTGATAGAGACAGAAACAGAGGAAAAAAGGAATAATCGAAGAAAGAGAAATGAGGCCACGTTTAGAGAGAAAAAAGCAGCGGTAAAAACTCGTAGTAATCCAGGACACGCGATGCATTGTTCCCTAAGCGATGCAGAGATCAGGAGGAATCGTAGGTAGCCTTTTTATCGCAACATTAGTAACGACGCCATATTCAGAAACGCTTGCCTTTTTCTCCGCGACCATTTTCCAAGACCACAGAGGCTATTAGGCGAGTTCTAAAGAGTATTTTTCTTGTTGATAAAGCAGAAAACTTGTTAACATGTCACTAAAATTACAAAAACATCCTTATAAACCTGTGTCACTTCATTTAGAGCCCTTGATTATGCAGGAAACTAGAATTATGAAAACATCCTTAAAACCCGTGTCACTTCAACTAGTCCTCTTTGATCATGCAGGAAACTTGTTAACATGTCACTATAATAACAGAAACATCCTCAAAAACCTGTTTCACTTCAACTAGATCTCTTTTATGATGCAGGAACTTGTTAACATGTCACTAGAAACAAAGACACTTCCTTAAAAACCCGTGTCACTTCAATTAAAGCCCTTTCAACGTTAACATGTCACCAGAATAATAGAAACATCCTTAAAAATTCGTGTCACTTCAACTAAAGCCTTTGAAAATAGTGAAGGTGGTGTGAGGCGCGGAAGTGTTTCAGAATAGGGGCTTTTAGGGACTCGTGTACAGCGTGGGCGGTGGAGGGAGAGTGTCACGGGGAAAAAGCGGTGAATAGTAATAGATGAAGGTGAAAGGTGAAGACAGTTTTTCTCCCAACCACCAACGTCTCACCTCCATTTTCTTTTGCCTCCTGCACTGTTTACCTTGCCTCCTTTCTTTGTTTTCTTTGTCTCTTAGTTTGTTTTTTTTTTTCTTGTTTAATTGCTTTGTTTTCTTTGTTCTCCTTCATTTTCCCACTTTTCTTCACTGATTTCTTTGACTTCCTTTCTTTTCTTTACCTTAAATCGTATATTCAAATCCTTTTTCTTTATTTCCTTTGCTTTTCTTCGTTTTTCTTGATTTCCTTGACCATCCCTTCTTTTTTCTTTACCTTAAATCGTATATTCAAATCTTTTTCTTAATTTCCTTTACTTTTCTTCATTTTTTTTGCCTCCTCGTTGTTGGCTCAAATCGATTTTCTTGTCTATCTTCGTTTTCTTTGCCTTCCTTTGTGTTCCATGCCTCCCTTTTTATTATGTTGCCTCTGTGTACACCATTTTCTTTATCCTCCTTGAACGTTGGGCGGACATGACAACCTCGCAGCTGGTGTGTCGCCTCCCGGGGCTCCAGGCTGCGGGGAGCGTGTGTGACAGGCGAGCCATGGGACGCTTGATGGCTGATAAATAAAAGAAAGTAGGTGACGCGCTAGAATCCTGCGGGACGTCATTATAGGCATTTTTGAGGGGTGGAGAGAGAGACGGAGAGAGAGAGAGAGAGAGTAATCACATCGTCACACTTAGCTAGAGAAGAAATGCGGTGGGTGAAAACACGAGAAGCATCCACGAGAACCACGAAATACAGATCATCTGACCAGCATTTCCTAGCGGCACTCCAGAAACCAGCCAGTGACACTACCACACTGCTGCTGCTTTCCCGCTTAGCATCTCCCAGCCACATTCTACACCAGGAAGACAGTAACACGAAGTAAAAGGAAAGAAATTGAGGCTGAAACAAAAAAAAGTGAAATATCTTTAAAAGTAAGCTAGCTCTAAAAATACTGAAGACACCCACGCGTAGCCCAATCCTCGCTCTACCGCTTAGCATTTCCCTCTACACCAGGAAGACAGTAACACGAAGTAAAAGGAGAGAATGTTACTTTTTTCCAGCCTGTAACCTTACCACCAAACAATTTCATTAATAAAGTAACAGAGTAAAAAGAAGAGTAGTTATAATCTTAGGTCCAGCCACGTTTAGTACCAGGACAGTAACATGAAGTAAAAGAAGAGAATATTATTTTTTTCCCACTTATAACCTTACCACCAAACAGTTCCATTAATAAAGTAATAGAGAGTAAAAGGAAGAGTACTTAACCTAACCTAGCCACGTTTAATATCAGGAGGAGAGTAACAGAAATTAAAAAAGAAGAGTGTGTTACGTTTTCTCTTCTAACCCATAAACATACGACCAATTTCATACTAGTGATAGAATAAGAGAGTGTAAAATGAAGGCTAGTTGTAATATTTAAGTCCACCCACGTTTAATATTAGGAGAATAACAGAAATAAAAAAAGAAAGGTGTGTTACATTTTCTCTTTAACCCATAAGCTTACGACCAACCAATTTCGTACCAGTAATAGAGTAACAGAGTAAAATGAAGACTAGTTGTAATCTTAAAGTCCAGCCACGTTTAATATTAGGAGGAGAGTAACAGAAATTAAAAAAGAAGGGTGTGTTACATTTCCTCCTTTAACTCATAAGCATACGATCAACCAATTTCGTACCAGTAATAGAGTAACAGAGTAAAAGGAAGACTAGTTATAATCTTAAGTCCAGCCACGTTTAATATTAGGAAGAGAGTAACACAAAGTTAAAGGACGAGAATATTACATTTTTTTCCAACCTATAACCATACGACTGACCAATTTCATACTATCAACAGAATAAGAAAGAGAAAAAAAGGAAAGACTCCTTATAACCTTACTACATTTGATATTAAGAAAAGAGTAACAGAATTTGAAAGCAAGGGCGTGTTTCATTCTACTCCCAACCCAATACAGCAAAATGGAGACTAGTCAGAATTTTACCCCAATATCATCCAACACAAGGAAGTGAGTAACACAGACCAGGGCATCACCAAAACCCATATCCTGAGACACTTCCGCGCCTCACAGCACCTTCACTATTTTCAAAGGGCTGTAGTTGAAATGACACGAGTTTTTAAGGATGTTTCTGTAATTCTAGTATCATGTCAACGAGTTTCCTGTATTACCAAAGGGGTCTGATTGAAGTGACACCGGTTTTTAAGGATGTTTCTGTAATTCTAGTGACATGTTAACAAGTTTTCTGCATTATGAAAAAGAAAAATACTCTACAACTCGGCTAATCGTCTCTGTGGTCTTTGAAAATGGTCGCGGTGAGAGAGGGAAGCGTTTCTGAATATGGCACCAAGCTCAGCCGTACAGGAGCCGAGGGACAGAACACAGATGTAAGATTGTGATCAGAGGAGCCGCCTGAGAGAACGGCTTAGCAGAATGGACGGAAGGATTAGAGGTCAGGAAAAGATTAGGAACGTTGGGCCTATCGAGTTGGTGTTCCAAAGTAGGGTTACGGCGCCCTTTGTGGTGTTATCGGGAACTGCGTCGCGTCCCGGTGGTTCAGAGCAGTGCTATAAGGAATCCAAGACCATTAAAGAGTTTTGGTAATAGGTTTTAGAGGGAAACTAAATGTGAAATGTAAATAAGAGGGCAATGTGGTTCGTCTAGGGGTTCAAGGAAGTGTTATAAAGAATCCAGGTCCATTACAGGGTGTTGGTAATGAAATAGAGAGGAATTTGAAGTGTAGTGGTAATCAGGAAATAGAAACAGGTAAAGGTGTTGGTTTCTCAGGCTGTTCAGGGAAATATTGTAAGGAATCCACTACCATTATAAGGAAATTCAAGGCTTAGTGGAAATTAGAGGAAAATGTAAAGGTGGTGGTTTTCCAGGTGGTTCAGGGAAATATTTTAAGGAATCCACGACCATTATAGGGGATTTAATGCTTAGGGGAAGTCAAAGGAAATAAAGACAGGTAAAGGAATCCACGACCATTATAGGGGGATTCAATGCTTAATGGAAGTCAAAGGGAAATAAAGACAGGTAAAGGAATCCACGACCATTATAGGAGGATTCAATGCTTAATGGAAGTCAAAGGGAAATAAAGACAGGTAAAGGTACAGATCACCAGGTGGGTTAGAGAAATAGTATTATGAATTCCTGACCATTGCCGGGTAAAGGTGAGGAGTGTTGTGGTGGAGGAGGAGTGGTGAGTGAAGGAGTATTGGTGAGAATATTGATGGATTCCTCATATGGCTTTTTACGGAAATTCCAATCGAGTCACTAGCACGCGTGATACTCCTACCTTGTGACTCCCACGTGGTAAATTACTCTGTCTTAACTTTACTACTTAACTTCATCTAATCTTACCTAACCTGATTTATTCTTACCTAACCTAATCTATTCTTACCTAACCTAAGCTAAATTAGTCTCACCTAACCTAAGCTAATTTAATCTAATCTGACCTGACCTAACTTAACCGAATCTAAACCAGTCTTACCTAACGTATTCTAACCTAATATTCCTTAAATCTGCATATCTTTGTCTAATCTAACCTTACCTTACCTTTATTTTACCTTACCTTACCTTACCTTCCCTTCCCTTCCCTTCCCTTCCCTTCCCTTCCCTTCCCTTCCCTTCCCTTCTCTTCCCTTGCCTTACCTCACCTCACCTCACCTTACCTTACCTTATCTTTACCTTAGCTTTATTTTGGAGAAGAATCTGGTGGCTGGAATGTATTTAATGCGCTGAATCTCTATAAATAACTTGCTATTCATCAATGAACACGTTATATTTTCTAGTGCCATATGCGTTCGGTAACTACTGAGTGAAGTATTCCTTGCGTCACTGCGGTCACGTCTGGTTATTTTTTGTATCACATTAAAGAAATAGCAGGAGGGCAGGCCGAGGATGACGTCAGTTGAGGAATGTCAGCTGACTGTCCTGTGCTCCCCACCAGCCACCCAGTCAATCACTCAACACGGACCTGAGTAAGCGTCTCTCACCTCTGACTTGCATATCAGCGCCTCTCTCTCACACACTCACCCTCTCAATCTCTCCTCGCCTCTCCGTGTCTTATCGCGCCTCGCCATAAGAGCCCAAGTGGAATTGTGAAGCTCTGGAGTGAGACTTTCAGATAACTTAATAAGAATTCTGCATCATCAATAAGAAGAGAATATTCATGAGAACCCAATTGATTATTCTCGTGGCCTTTTGAAAATCGTGGTGAGTTAACAAAGCGTTTAGGAATAGGGCGTTAACTACAATCGTTCACTTCTCACTTCTCACTCCTCACACTCCCTCAGCAGGTCCAGAAGAGCGTGAAACAAGGGCGGGACGTGTCAAGAGTGCCGTCTCAAAGGTCACGTGGGGGGAGGAAAGGAGGGAGGGCAGCTGTGCAGGAAGAGGCTGTAACGGGACTGAAAAAAATTGGCTCAGTTTCATCTTTTGGGCGGAGGCGGGTGACAGGGCGTGACAGCTGACGTTATGATGATGGAGCGGCGTCGTGAAGTGCGGTGGAGAGGCAAGGAGGGTGTGGCCGAACTGTAATAATCCTCCTAACGTGGCTTATTTTCACTAGAAGGCGGTGACGATGTGTGTATGCGTGTGTGTGGGTGTGCTATTAGGGTATTATTCCTCCTAACGCATCTTATTTTCACTTGGAGGCGGTGACGATGTGTGTATGCGTGTGTGTGGGTGTGTATGGGGTGTTCTGTGCCAGGGTCTCACTAATACCGCCGCTGTGCCTCCCGTTTCGCACAGATGGTTGGTGCTAAACTCGCCCTGCTATGGAGATAAAGAAGCATCGTCAGGCGTTCCTAGTTGAGTGGTAGCTTCAGTATTTTTTGTGTGTGTTTCTGCTCGTTTTTCCGTGGCCAGCGTGTAGGTGGAGGCGTGCAAGGCAGTTGGTCTAGTTTGCTTTCAGTCTCCGTGCCTTCTCGGCGACGCCCAACCCTCCGTTACTACCTCCACCACCACCACCACCTCTCCCCAACCCTTACCCTTCTCCACCTCCCTTCTCTCTCTCTCTCTCTCTCTCTCTCTCTCTCTCTCTCTCTCTCTCTCTCTCTCTCTCTCTCTCTCTCTCTCTCTCTCTCTCTCCATCTGTCATTTGGCGCCACCTTGCCAGAGAGAGAGAGAGAGAGAGAGAGAGAGAGAGAGAGAGAGAGATAGAGAGAGAGAACAATAGCCAACATATCAGTAATGGTAAGTATTGCAAAAGTGAGGGTGGCTGAGGTATGCAAATAATAGTACTGGTGATGGTGGTGGTGGTGGTGGTGGTGGTGGTGGTGGTGGTGGTGGTGGTGGTGCAGTGTGGTATGAACAAGTAGTGAAGCGGTGTGGTAAGAACGAGTAGTGGTGGTGGTGGTGGTGGTGGTGGTGATGGCGGTGGTAGGAACAGGTACGGTAGTGGTAGCGGTGGTAGTGATGGTGGTGGGCGGTAGCGATTTCCGTACAGGCGCTACCAAGGTCTCTCTCTCTCTCTCTCTCTCTCTCTCTCTCTCTCTCTCTCTCTCTCTCTCTCTCTCTCTCTCTCTCTCTCTCTCTCTCTCTCTCTCTCTCTCTCTCTCTCTCTCTCTCTCTCTCTCTCTCTCTCTCTCTCTCTCTCTCTCTCTCTCTCTCTCTCTCTCTCTCTCTCTCTCTCTCTCTCTCTCTCTCTCTCTCTCTCTCTCTCTCTCTCTCTCTCTCTCTCTCTCTCTCTCTCTCTCTCTCTCTCTCTCTCTCTCTCTCTCTCTCTCTCTCTCTCTCTCTCTCTCTCTCTCTCTCTCTCTCTTCTCTCTCTCTCTCTCTCTCTCTCGATCTCTCTCTCTCTCTCTCTCTCTCTCTCTCTCTCTCTCTCTCTCTCTCTCTCTCTCTCTCTCTCTCTCTCTCTCTCTCTCTCTCTCTCGGTCAAGTTCTATTAACGGATTCCAGCGATAAGGAGCAAAAAGAATAGCGATGTAGCGAGATAAGAGCCACAAACAATGCTTATATTTAGCGGAAACTCGATCTCTATCTCTTGGACGCGATAAGAAGAGTGCCATTGTGCTGAGGGTGCCACAATCACCGCCACAGTAAACAGATCCTTCCCCTGTGACGTCATAATGAAGGAGGGACGGAGGGAGGGCTCAGGAATGTCATCACTGGCCATGTGTTTTGTAGCGAAGGAGAGAGAGGGAGAGAAGGAGAGCTGTGAATCTGATCTCGTCTTCTCTCTCTCTTTCTCTTCCTCTCTCTTTTTATTTTTTTTTCCTGGTTCTCTTATTTACTTCTCTTCTTTCTCGTCTTTTATTCGTTTCCTTCTTTTCTGGTAATTTCCTTTGTTTTCTTATTCTTTCTTCTTCGTGCCTTTCTTATTCCCTTTCTTTGTTTTCTGTTATTCTCTTTTCTCATCCTTTATTCTCTTCTTTGTGTCTTCATTTTGTTACTTTCTTCCTGCCTCTTCTCTCTCTCTCTCTCTCTCTCTCTCTCTCTCTCTCTCTCTCTCTCTCTCTCTCTCTCTCTCTCTCTCTCTCTCTCTCTCTCACTGATCGTCCTTCATTTTCTCACCAATCCACTTCATTTTCTCCGTCCTCCCTTTCTTCCGTCAGTCACTCGTGATCTTTGACAACTTGAAGTCCTCCCTCAGTCGTTCCTTTCCCTTGTGTCACTCCTCTCCCACTAACCCCCTCCTCCTTCACTCCTCCCCTCCCTCTTTTTCCTCCTTCCTTTATTCCCATTCTTCCATCATTACCTCTTTTTTCTCCTTAAACACAAAAGCGAGAGAAAGAAAACGGCGAAGCGGTCGGATGCATTGAACAGTCACAAGTAAAGTTCAAGTCCTGTAGTGGCATTGCTCAGCGTGTGTGTGTATGTGTGTGCATGGACAGTAGGAAGACAGGGGATGGGGGGTGAAGGCAGGGAAGTTAGGACGGGGAGAAGGAGAGAGAGCGGGGGGACGGAGGGAGGGTGAAAACGGGTCCTGAAGGAGTTGGGGAGACGGGGGAGAGATGGGGGATTGGGGACTCGGAGCTTCAGTCTTAGCGGCGCTGTGGTAGGAGTGGTGCTGGTGCCCGCAGCCTCTCACTTCTCGAGGGAAGGAAAAAAAATAAACACACACACGCCAAGCCACTTAAACTCCTGCGCGTGTCTGTGTATGTGTGTGTTTACGTGTGTATGAGTGTGTGTATACGCGTGTAGTAAACATAAACCAGTGGCGTGTGGGGAACGTAATGTAATCTCGGTGGCCTCGTGATCCTTGTTATAAGTGAAATGTTGCATGAGGAAATCAGTGACATCCTTGGACAGGGAGCGAGTCTGGAACCTGCCCGGGAGGATTTATCGTGATGCGGTGATGTGATGTAAGAAAAATGAGAGATAGAGACGCGTGAAAAGAGCGAGTGCGTGGGAGTGAGAGTAGGCCAAGATAGTAACTCTCCTCTCACGTTGATTAGCGTGATGTGAAGCGAAGCAGATCTGGAATAGCGAGAGTGGAAGCTTGGAAAAATGTGAGAGGCGGGGAGGCGGTGATAACAAAGATACCGCTGGGTGAGTAAGGACTGAATCACCAGTAGTGGCTTGACTTGGTGCTCTGGCCGACACTCAGGCAGAAGGATGTCACTCACCACCTACTGCAGCGTCTACAGAGGGTACCAGCCTTCCTTCCTCAGGTACGCAGGGTTGCTAGGCCCTTGAGAAGTGGACGTGTGGCTCATGTGTGGTAAATGTCTTGGTTATCTCATCAAGTTGACGTGCTTGTTTACCCTCCTCATTAAAGCTGTCATTTACTCGTTTAGCCAAGACCAGTGAGGAGAAGTTTATCTGCTTACTCAACCCAGTAGGCTGTGATATATTTGCTTACCCAACCTCGTGTGTGTGTGTGTGTGTGTGTGTGTGTGTGCGCCTGTGGGCGGAAAGATCACCATCGGTCAGTCGTGTTGCACAAAAACTATAACGTTAATCAGCTTCCCCCGACCCTTGGCCTCCGTGTGTCCGTGTGTTTATGTGTTGGTGAGGTGTTTGTTGACTGCCTTGTGTCATACTGGGTGCCACGCGACGCTCAAAGGCCCCTTGTGTGTGTGTGTGTGTGTGTGTGTGTGTGTGTGTGTGTGTGTGTGTGTGTGTGTGTGTGTGTGTGTGTGTGTGTGTGTGTGTGTGTGTGTGTGTGTGTGTGTGGATGCAGCTATCGGACCTTTCATCATTTTCTTTGTCGTCACTCGATACTTGCTCTCAAAGTGAAAGGTCTGGATGTAAATTAAAACCAACACATTCTTTGCAGATATTTGAAGAAATCAAGATCACAAAATTACAAAGTAGAAACGAGCTTCACGTTTTTACCCCCTTTTTATCACTGCCGAGACAATAAGCTGAGTGAATTAGCGATGTTCTATTGATAAGTGTCAGTGACGTGCAAAAAGTGTTATATTCTCACTCGCTCGGAGAAAGTTTACTTATATGCACGTAAAGGGGAGGTGGGAAGTATTGCCATGCACTCACACGCACCTTTGCATCATTGGTGAGTTACGGAAACCCAGCGTGCCCTTTAACTCACGCTGCCAACACGTTTTCATAAGGAAATGAAAGAGGGATGACTATATTCTCACCTCTATTGCCTCCGTGTGTGTGTGTGTGTGTGTGTGTGTGTGTGTGTGTGTGTGTGTGTGTTTCTTGTTGCTGTTCTTGTTCTTATGGAATGATTTTTTATATACTCGTATGCTTTGTGTGTGTGTGTGTGTGTGTGTGTGTGTGTGTGTGTGTGTGTGTGTGTGTGTGTGACCAGTAAGGTACAGTACAGGCAGGTAGGCAGGTGATAGGAAGGTGTGTGGGTGTGCCCTTAGGTTAGTGGAGGGGACGGCAGGTCAGTAAGCCAGCTGACCTAAACAGTAAAGGTTCCCGCGTTTCACATTTACCCTCCACCTCGCCGCACCACCACCACCATCACCACCACCACCACCACCGCCGCCGCTGCCCAGGTATACAGTGCAGCGTTGGTATTTGGATGTTTCTCAACCCCTGAGGGACCTCGCCGCGTGCCTTATTGAGATACGCACTGCACCTGGACACATTCATTACCGCTAAGCACATTGATTAACACAACCACTTAATTTTCACCGCAGTCAGTGACACAATCAATTAGGAACAGTTTGGTAGTTAGGTAACACTCTACTTCATTATTCGTTATATTACAGTTAGTCCCTTCAGTACCATGACGCGTTTCTATATTCATTCTGCTTACTATTTTGTGATTTTATACCGCTTCAGAATAGTGGTCTGTGGCCATTAATTTCCTGACCTCCATAAACCCTTCGTAATGTCAATAAAATGGTATAATCGTACACAAATTTCAAGGTAAAAATGTCCTAGTATTGAAATGGTTAACAGTCACATAATTTTCACCTCATAGTTAGTAACACAAGCAATTAGGAACAGTTTGGTGGTTATGTAACACTAATTCATTATTCATTATATTACAATTAACACAGACACAATTTTCATCTCATAGTTAGTGACCCAAGCAATTAGGAACAGTTTGGTGGTTAGGTAACACTCTGCACTTCATCATTCATTATATTACGGTGTCTGGGTACGATGTAATAATGAGAGCGGGGTTGAATGACGGTGTTCATTGCCTCCGTGGTGCCCTGTGTGTGGCGGCCTTGGTTGGTGTGCCGTGCTGGGAGCGCCGCTGCTCTGTGGGTCTGGCCTGAGGCGCCGCTGGTGTCCCTTTACCATCTCATTAATTAAGGAGCACTATTAAACATGCAGTCTCTTCCCTAGTGTGTGTGTGTGTGTGTGTGTGTGTGTGTGTGTGTGTGTGTGTGTGTGTGTGTGTTCTGTCCCTCGTGGATACTAGTGTTACCTTGAAAGTCTTTAGAAATGGTCTTATAATTATCATTATTATTATTTATAGCGTGGTGAATTAATTCAGTTTAGACCTTTCTGTAAAGTATTGGTGTGATTTTGAGCACATATTACAAGTATTAGCATAGTCTCCCAGAAACTCGGCCGGTTGACGTGAGAGAAAATGGAAGCTTTTACCAGTAACTGCGACATTCCTTTGCGTGGTTGCAAACTTAATGCGGAGTACTTCATTAACCCCTTCACTACTGGGACGCATATTTTATCATAATTTTCTGGTATCATTAGACGAATTTACTCACATTAGGAAGAGTCTATGAAGGACACAAGATTAATGGCCAAAGTCTTCACTGTTTAAATACCCAACATAGGATTCTGAAGCTGTATAAAATCACCAAATAGTAAACAGAATGAATATGAAAACGTGTCCTGGTGCTGAAGGGGTTGATTCAGCACGTGGAGATCCTCTATCAACGTGCAAGTAAGTGGAGGCGCCGTGTTGCTATATTAACCCTGCGTCCGTTAGCATACATAGAGATAACAGCCAGATAGCGAGCGAGTGACGGGTATATAGCTTGGTGATAAGAACCGTGTGTCTTATCGCGTGAGAGAAACAAGGGAGCTTTGAGTACTGTAACCGGGAGAGTAGAGAGCAGTGTAAACTTTTCCTTTCACTATTGATACCATTATGAAACTCTCTCTCTCTCTCTCTCTCTCTCTCTCTCTCTCTCTCTCTCTCTCCTTAATGTTGAGATGCTAAATATAATGTGTAAACTTTCCTTCTTTAGATAATTATACACTGAGGCGAGATGATATTGCTGCTTGTGTGTGTGTGTGTGTGTGTGTGTGTGTGTGTGTGTGTGTGTGTGTGTGTGTGTGTGTGTGTGTGTGTGTGTGTGTGTAGGAGTGGGGGATGATGGGTATTTGAACTCCCCCTAATGCTTTATTTGTCTACGGTGTGTGTGTGTGTGTGTGTGTGTGTGTGTGTGTGTGTGTGTGTGTGTGTGTGTGTGTGTGCGCTGAGGTAGTAACTGCAGTCGTCTTGTTTAGGATGACTCACTCCCGGATATACTGACGTGTGCGTGTGTGTGTGTGTGTGTGTGTGTGTGTGTGTGTGTGTGTGTGTGTGTGTGTGTGTGTAGTCATTGTGTACGTGTGTGTAGGTACGCGCACGTGCGAGACGTTTTCTTCGTTAAAACCATATAGTATTTCACGTCTTGAGTACACGTGCTTACTCAGAACACACACACACACACACACACACACACACACACACACACACACACATGACATCGGCATAGTGTGTGTGTGTGTGTGTGTGTGTGTGTGATGTGTGTGTGTGTGTGTGTGTGTGTGTGTGTGTGTGTGTGTGTGTGTGTGTGTGTGTGTGTGTCTGTTTGCTAACCTTCAATCAAAGGTGTGCACACGTGACATGGATATCACGGACCCTCCATCGTCTCTCGCATCACGTTTTCTGTCACATACTTGGCTCGTTACCTTTTGTTTACATATCGCATCTGGCAACCCAAACTACTTAACAATCCTACTCTCTTACACTTTTCACCATTAAAAGAGAAAAAAAAAACAATACCTCTTTCTTACTTTCAATTACGTTTTTCCTCCTAGATATCCGTCAAATCTGTAACTACAATAACTTTTACACATCTCTATTTACATACAAACGTGACACACTTGACCTGTATGTCTTAGAGTGTACAGAAATGTCGTCGCAGTTGGGTAAGCATGTGCCAAGAGAGTGGATTCTTGTGTGTCATCTTCTGTTCAGTGTTGACAAAAGGAATGTAGAAAGAGAAAACAGTGATTGAATTGAGTTTGATGTGAAGAAGGTGACGAATTAGATGTCGAGAGAGTTGTGAAACGTGTGGGTGTTAGAGGAGGAGGAGGGGGAGGAGGAGGAGAAAGAGGCAGAGGGAATAAAACTGAATGGGAACACTTGAAGGAGAAACAGGATGAAAATAACTGAAGAGAAGAGTCACGAAGAGATGAAAAACGAGCAACAATGGTATGAAGGAGAGAATGGTGATGATTGAAGGAGAAACAGGTGCAGGAGGAGGAGTAGAAGGAAGAGGAAAAGGAGAAGGAGGAGGAAGGGGGGAAAGGGATTGACAAGACGAAGAAGAAAAAGAATGTTGTAAGTGGATAAGGAACAAGTAGGAAAAATAGATCGAGAAGGAAGAAGAGGTGGTGGTGGTGGTGGTAGTGGTAGTGGTAGTGGTGGTGAAGTGTGGTTGCTTGCCTTGTAGTACGTAACAGTAAGGATTAGAATATTGCATCCCCCATATATCTTGTTAGCTCGTATGCCCACACTTTCTCTCTCTCTCTCTCTCTCTCTCTCTCTCTCTCTCTCTCTCTCTCTCTCTCTCTCTCTCTCTCTCTCCTTTACTCCCATATTCCTCCTCCTCCTCCTCCTCCTCCTCCTCCTCCTCCTCCTCCTCCTCCTCCTTTTCTCCATTGTCTTTCTTGATTTATTCAGTTTTGTTCATCTTTTTCATCTCGTTCTTCCTGTTTTGCCGCTTCTCCGTTTTTTCATTTTCTTCAAATCTCTTTTCTTTGTTCCATCTTTTAGTTTCTTATCTGTTTTCTTTTTTTCTTTTCTTTAGTTTTTATCTCTTAGCCTGTCATGTCTATCTGCTTTCCCCTCCGCTTTCTCCCTCTTCATTACCTGCACTATCTCCCCGCCCCCTTCCCCATCTTTCCCATTCTCTCTCTCTCTCTCTCTCTCTCTCTCTCTCTCTCTCTCTCTCTCTCTCTCTCTCTCTCTCTCTCTCTCTCTCTCTCTCTCTCTCTCTCTCTCTCTCTCTCTCTCTCTCTCTCTCTCTCTCTCTCTCTCTCTCTCTCTCTCTCTCTCTCTCTCTCTCTCTCTCTCTCTCTCTCTCTCTCTCTCTCTCTCTCTCTCTCTCTCTCTCTCTCTCTCTCTCTCTCTCTCTCTCTCTCTCTCTCTCTCTCTCTCTCTCTCTCTCTCTCTCTCTCTCTCTCTCTCTCTCTCTCTCTCTCTCTCTCTCTCTCTCTCTCTCTCTCTCTCTCTCTCTCTCTCTCTCTCTCTCTCTCTCTCTCTCTCTCTCTCTCTCTCTCTCTCTCTCTCTCTCTCTCTCTCTCTCTCTCTCTCTCTCTCTCTCTCTCTCTCTCTCTCTCTCTCTCTCTCTCTCTCTCTCTCTCTCTCTCTCTCTCTCTCTCTCTCTCTCTCTCCTCTCTCTCTCTCTCTCTCTCTCTCTCTCTCTCTCTCTCTCTCTCTCTCTCTCTCTCTCTCTCTCTCTCTCTCTCTCTCAGCAGTATGTTTAGTGTTGACATGGTAAGCTAACTTAGTGTTGTTGTTTCCTTGCAGTGGCGTCACCTCCCGCACCTCCGCAGGGCACGACACCCTAGCCACACAGCAGCTAGAAGCCCCGCGGCCCCCTCGCTTCCCCTCCCACCCCTCAGACCCCCACCACGCCCCCCAGAACGCCCACCCAAAAAGCCCACGTTGCGTTCACTGTTCCACGGACCAAATCCCGATACCTCGGCTCAGAACCTCGCCGCCGCCGCCGCCGAGCCCTCCGACAGAATCCCTTCAGATGTGGAGCCGAGGCGCATCGAGGACACGGGCGAGTGTCTCAACCTGTCCCCTGCCCGCCCTTACTACTACAGGAAGCCCCCCGCGCCTGATCCTCCTAAGTCACCCCCCGCGCCGGCCTGCCCGCCACAGCAGCCCACAGTAGCCACGCCAGCCTCTCCCAAGCTGTCAAGGTCACCGGCGACTCTACCGCACCCCCCCTCCACCCACGCCGCCCACCTGGTGCCGCCCACCACTGCTGCATCACGTTCGTCCACCCCTGACCTGCCGCCGCCGCCGCCGCCACCGATCCCCGACGGAGAAGTTCTCATCAGTGATGAGCCTCTTCCGCCGCCGCCCACAAACCTGGAGGTGGCCACGCCCATGGAGGCGCCCCCGCTGCCCCCGGAATCCCCGCCGAGGGAGCGACTCCACGGAACGCCTCCACCTGTGCCTCGGGAAAATGGCAAAAGCCTTCCGGCCCAGCAGTAAGTACAACCATTGTCTGTGTCTGTCTGTCTGTCTGTCTTGTGTCTGTCTCTCTACCCGTGGCTTGAAGGGCCTCTTCCGCCGTTCCTTGGCGGAGGGCCTTTGTTCCCTGGAGGCGGTGGAGGAGCAGCCCTGGTAAGGTATGGTGATGGTACTTTAATGAGCTCCAGTGACACAAGTGTTACGGGACTCGTGGGGCTCGGTGTGTTGCTGCTGTGTGACGGCTACGTGCTGTGCCTCACCTTTGATTAACCTGAAGACACGCACCAGTTACGTGACGCAGACGCTGTGTAAAGACTAAATCTTTAGTCTGGTGGGCAGCTTGGGACGCCCTGGTGCCGTTACTCGGTTTTTTTTTTTTTTTTACATTATTTTTTGTCAAGAGAATTAACTTCCCTCGGCCTGCGATATGTGTCCATTTACTGTTTCCCTTTCTTTTCTTTGTTTAGTTATGTTTACTCACCGGCTGGAAAAAATAAATTGTCAGCGAGTAATGTTCAACACACGGTACCGTTGTGGCATGAATATTACGTCCTGCCAGTATGATGTGAATACTCGCCCTGCTGGAAGTGAGGAAGTGTGGAAGCGACTAGACAAGGAAGTATTGGAGAGAAAAACCACGAATCCAAGAATGATAACAATACTAAAGAAAATGCCAGTACTAACACAGAGAGGAATGTGAAAGACAATAGAGCGAGGCGTGCAAATATAACAAATCATCGTCACTGGTAAAAGAAGAAAAGAGAAAGAGAAAATAAAAGGGAATCCAGATATAGAACCACTAGTAAAAGAAAGAAGAACACAAGAGAACGTATAAAAGAAATCCCAAAAGCAAAAAGGAGAAATTGCATAAAAGAATGATATACGAAAAAAAATAAAATCGTTCTTAAAATTGAGGCAAAAATGTAAATGATGAAAGAAGGAAGAATGTGAGAGAACAAATAAAAGAAATAAAAAGAGAATAAAAAGTAGAAGAATCGTAACTGACAATAAAAAGAAAGAAAGAAAGAATGTACGATAGAGAACAAGAAAAACCTAAAAATAAGCAGAAAAATCTAAAAATAGTGAGAAGAAAAGAACAGAAAGAGAGAGAGAGAGAGAGAGAGAGAGAGAGAGAAAGAAATAACAAGGCGTCCAGATATAAACACAAAAAGAAAAGGAAAACAATATCTGCTGCAGTGTACCAGGCGCGGAGGTCAAGATCATGACTAGGAAAAATAGAGAAATATATAACAAAGCCTTGATATCATTTCCTTGACTCTCGTGGATGTCTGGCGTTGTGCTGTATTGTTGAACCTCCTCTGCGCTGCACCTCCGCTACTCTCAAGACCTTAGTTGAAGATACAAGAATATTTAAGCGTGTTTTTATGGTTCTAGTGACATAGTAGTGAGCTTTCCATATAATTAACGGTGAAAACACTTCAAAAAGGCTCTATATAGTTGAAGATAGAGTAATTAAGCACGTTTTTTTTTTTTTTTTTTTTTTTTTTTTGTGATTCTAGCAGTAAAGTATTGTTGAACCTCTTCTGCGCTGCACCTCTGCTACCTTCAGGACTGTTTAGTTGAAGATACAAGAATATTTGAGCTTTTTTTTTATGGTTCTAGTGGTAAAAGTGAGATTACCGCAGGCTCTATATAGTTAAAGATACGAGAACATTTAAGCGTGGTTTTTATGGTTCTAGTGACAAAGTAGGGAGATATACCCAATATTAACAGAGAAAGTGCTTAAAAGACTCTATATAGTTGAAGATACTATTATTTTTAAGCGCATTTTTATAGTTCTAGTGAGAAAGTAGCGAGATTTCCACATTATTAACACTTATAAGGTTTCATATAGTTGAACATGCACGGATTTTGAAGCGTATTTTTATAGTTATAAGGATAAAATAGCAAGATTACCACATTATTGACATTAAAAGCTTTTAGAGTTTTATATAGTTTGATACACGAATATTTAAGCGCGCTATTATGGTTCTAGTGACAAAACAGTGAAATTTCCACATTATTAACAGGGCAAACACTGAGAAGGGTCTATATAGTTAAAGATACAAAAAATTTTAAGCGTGTTTTTATGGTTCTAATGACAAAGTAGCGAGATTTCCACATTATTAACAGGGAAAACACGAAATTTTAAGCCCCTTCTTATGGTCCTAGTGATAAAGTAAGCAGTTTATCACATTATAGACAAGGAAAACATTCTTAAGAACCCTGTTACTCATCTAAGTGGCCTTTTGGAGTGGTCGTATTGAGAGCAAAATGTTTCAGCATACGGGCCTATTTTTCTTCCCAGCGTAGCACAAGTGGACGTGTCTGTGGGGCTCAATGCATCTGTGTGAGGAAATCTTGCGTGGGACTCTTCCAAGGATCTTCTGACGTCACCCACCCGAGCGGCATTACCTGTCCGGCCGTGGGATTAGCTCTCCTTGCATTGCCATTAACCCTTTGGCTGTTATTCGATACCTTTCCTTAACCCATTCAGTACTGGGACGCATTTTTACTTTGAATTTGGGTGTGATTAGACGATTTTATTTACATTAGGTCAGGAGATTAGTGGCCACAGTCTTCACTATTCTAATCCCCACGTAAGTTTCTGAAGGTGTATAGTATCATCAAATAGCAAGCAGAAGGAATATGAAAATGATACTGAAGGGGTTAACTGCTACTCACTAAGGTATCTTCACTTGTTCTACAGCCATCACCAATCTCTAATCTAGGTAGATATTGTGAAATCTATTGTTTTTATTCTATTTTCTTTGTCGTAGATGTGTTTGAGGGTTTAATGCATGACTTGTGGTGTTAAATATTTTGTATCGCAGTGAAAAGGTTAAAATTACTGTCCTCTCAGTTACTGCTTTACCCTTAATTTAGTTGCTCATCTATTATTCTCTAACTTCTATTACTTCTATCTCTTCCCTTTCTCTACGTTACTGCCTTTCATATTCCTATTAACTACCCCTTGCTTGCTTCCTAAACACTCATTCCTCCTTGGCACTCACGGAAGCGAAGAAAAATGGTCAGTACGCGATCTCTTGCTTAGATAATTGGGTAAAAGAACTGAAATGCCTTAAATAGTGTTTGCTTAAATGGCTCGCATCGCCGGAGGTGCTAGTGACATAATGGTGACGTGAGGGGAAGGATGAGGAGGTTGTGGAGGAGTGGAAGGATAAAGAGAAGCAAGAGGGGAAGGATGAGAAGCAGCAGCAGCAGGAGGAGGAGTAGGAGGAGGTTAAGCAACACACAGCAGGTTTTGTTCAGCGCCGGATATATTTTTACTGAGAAGTCAACCACATGGAGATTCTCTGTAGCAATTTCCTAGTCTGTGTCTGTCAGGTATTCAGTCATTCATTAATTAAGTCGTCTTTTTAGTCTTGGCTACTCAGTTAGTCGGCGAGTCAGTTGGTTCGTTATCTAGTCAGTATAGCCAGTCATTGAAGTAACAAGTCTGCCAGTCATTCAGCCACTCACTCAGTCAGCCATTCATCAAGTCTAGTCAGTCCATCATTCAGTTAGCTTATCAGTCAATTAGTCATTCAGTCACCCAAACAGTTAACAAGTCAGTCAGTCAGCCAACCATAACTTCCTATCTCATCCTTTGGTTCCAGTCCTTTTTGCAGTCCACCGTGCGTCAAGGTCTTCCCCAGCGCGCTCGGGCGCACACACACACACACACACACACACACACACACACACACACACACACACACACACACACACACACACACAACGTTTGCCTGTCTGCGCCATCCCCTCCTCTGTAAACTTTTCCTTCTTGTCCATTGTTCGCTTGCTCTCTACGGCAGGTGAAGCTCTCAGGATTATCATTATATGTCCTCCTCTTCCTCCTCCTCCTCCCGCTTCTCTTCCTCAACATCTTTAATTACCCCTATGCCACTTTCTCTCCGCCTGTACTGTTCGCATACATCGTTATCTCCGGCACCGTTAAAGAAGTAAAAGAGAGAATGAGAGAAACCACAAGGGCTTTTTTGTAAGGAAACACACTGACTGGTTAAAGCGGTGGCTGAATTGACGCATTGGTATCCCTGCCGGAGCCAAGAGCGAGTGAGCGAGCAAGCGAGACGGTGGGCGAGTGTTGACGGTGGCGGCGAAGCGTTGTGGTGTGTGCTCGGCGGCGTGCAGTGTGTTGGACTTGCTGGCGGTGTGCGGAGGTGGCGGCTTGCAGTGAGGGAGGCTCTTGCGTTGCATGGTTTTAACTCTCGCGTGTGGATCATTCCCAGTCCCAATGCGTGACAGGTGGCGAGAGAGTCGGGAAAGTCATAGACCTCCGTGTGTTGTACCATTTCCCATGCAGCTTCTGTGCGAGACGAGCAAGGCAAGGTGTTCATATCGCAACGTGTTATTGTCATGGTTCAAGTTACCGGAGCTCGTTGCGGTGGTGATGGAGCTGGAGGAGGAGTTGGTAGTGGTGGTGGTGATGGTGTTGCAACGCTCGGTGGAATGAATAATGCTGGGCTGTAATGTACAACGGTCCTTTTTCCGCGTTTCTCCTCACGTGAATCAGGTGACACGAGTGTATTGTGTTGCTGCAGGTGAAGACATTGTGTTGCATTGGTATCTGATGGCCTGAGGTGTCGACACGAGGCTTAATTAACATAATGAGTCACAGGTATAAAAATGCCGAGTCTGAGAAATTCTGTTTGCCGAGATTTATACACCTATGCAATTAATGAACTTACCTGAACTTACTCGTCATTCACAGTATTCATTGGATGGTGGAAAAGTAGCCGAATCCACTGTTGTCATCTCGGCCAGACCAGGAAAAATTAATGTCAAGCGTTAAATATACGTAGAGGGAGAGCAGGCGGTCACCTACTGGCTGCTTGTTTACACGGGAAGATTGTTGTTATCGTTTCTCTCTCTCTCTCTCTCTCTCTCTCTCTCTCTCTCTCTCTCTCTCTCTCTCTCTCTCTCTCTCTCTCTCTTTATTTATACCATGTGGGCTTTCCACGGGAGTTTATGGGGTAAAGGGGATACTTTTTGGGGTACCTCCTATCTCAAAGCCCACCCGCTAGGAAACCGTTGCCCCAGTGAGGAAGCCCAACCTACACTCTCTCCTCTCTCTCTCTCTCTCTCTCTCTCTCTCTCTCTCTCTCTCTCTCTCTCTCTCTCTCTCTCTCTCTCTCTCTCTCTCTCTCTCTCTCTCTCTCTCTCTCTCTCTCTCTCTCTCTCTCTCTCTCTCTCTCTCTCTCTCTCTCTCTCTCTCTCTCTCTCTCTCTCTCTCTCTCTCTCTCTCTCTCTCTCTCTCTCTCTCTCTCTCTCTCTCTCTCTCTCTCTCTCTCTCTCTCTCTCTCTCTCTCTCTCTCTCTCTCTCTCTCTCTCTCTCTCTCTCTCTCTCTCTCTCTCTCTCTCTCTCTCTCTCTCTCTCTCTCTCTCTCTCTCTCTCTCTCTCTCTCTCTCTCTCTCTCTCTCTCTCTCTCTCTCTCTCTCTCTCTCTCTCTCTCTCTCTCAGCGATATATAAACATTCAGGATCAGTGTGTGTGTGTGTGTGTGTGTGTGTGTGTGTGTGTGTGTGTGTGTGTGTTCTTACGGTATACTGAGACTTATCTTCTTCTTAATCTCGTCCCCCACGCCTCCCTTTCCTCCTGCTCCCTCTCAGTGCCTGTTGTTTCCATCGTCTGCCTCGTTCAAGGGACACACTCAGCCTTGTGGACTTTAACCTCTTCAGTACCGGGACGCATTTTTACCACGAGTTTTGGGTACGATTACACGATTTTATTTACATTTAAGAAGGCTTTATGGGGATCAGAAGATTAATGCACCGAGTCTTCACCATTTTGATACCCCAAATAAGTTTCTGAAGCTGTGTAAAATCGCCAAATAATAATCGGAATGAATATGGAAACGCGTCGTAGTACTGAAGAGGTTAACAATGACTCCCTACCCTCAGATCTCCACCAAGACTCGATCTGGCCATCAGAAAATAACAAACTCTAGACAAACAACTTCTCTCTTTTTTTGCTACCTTTAACTTTAATCGACTCTATTAACGAAAGGTGGTGAGGGGAATGTAAATTATGTACAGGTGGGGTGGAGGTCGTAGAGGCGAAGGTGGAAGGGTTACAGGTAGCAGAGGTAGGCGTGATGGGGTGTGGATGTGACGGTGGGGAGTGGCGGTGACTGGTAGTGGTAGTGGAGCAGGGTGGTGGTGTTGGTGGTGGTGGTGGAGGTCGAGAGGTGATGGTGCACATTGAGGTAGGGGTCGTAGTAATGGTTGGAAGGGAGGAGGTATGGACAAGGAAGGTTAGAGGTGACGGTAGATAGTGGAAGTGAATGGGGTGGTAGTGGTGATAGTTGTAGTGGTGTTGATAGGAATGGAAGTGGTGGTGGTGGTGATGATGGTGGTAGGAGTGGGAGTGGTGGTGGTAGTGGTGAAGGGAAGGAAGCAATGAGGCTCTTGGCACGGATTTTCAATGTGCGTGAGAGAGAGAGAGAGAGAGAGAGAGAGAGATACTGATACTGACTCCCGAGAAGCAACAGTCGTCTCAGTTCTCATGGTAGTGTGTGTGCGTGCGTGCGTGTATGTGTGTACGTATGTATGTATGTAAGGGTCCCGTCCTCAAGACCTTTTACTTAGCTCCCCTCACTTCCCCTCCCTTAATTCCCAAATCCATCACCCTTCTCCCCCCCCCCTCTTCACCCCACACACCCTCCACCACCACGTATAAGAAGCAGACAAAGAGAAAGAAAGTGAATGATACAGAAAAAAGGTAATATTACAAAAACCAAGACTACATCACTCTTTCTTTACGTAACTAACTATTTTGACCTTTTTTTTTTTTGCCACCTGGACACCTTATATACCTGTGACCCGCTGACCTTCGTTTAAATCGGGTCATTTTGGTCATCTGTTACCATCATCTTGTCTTTTCACGATTTATTTATTTATTTAATTTGATTTATTATTGCTTTTTCTTCTTCCTTTACACGCCAACTGTCTTTCTATTGTTATTTTATTTGTTTTATTTATTGTTTCGTTTAATCGGGTCGTTTTGGTCATCTCGTATTATCGTGTGTCATTTGTTTTTCGTTGGGTTTGTTAAAATGCGTATGGAGGGTCAGTAGGTGAAGAAACAAGAGTAGTAATGTTCAGGTGAGTGGTGTAATTTACCCGTCCGCCAATAAACGGTTTGGGAGAACAGTAAAGGGTTGACCAGTGGGTTTTCTTTTTATTGTATTTATTTTCTCTCGGGTTTTCTGGGCGCGGTACTGATGGTGACTTGTACAGCGTTTCTTTTTTTTTTTTCTTGATTTTTTTCCTTTTTTTTATTTGAGTTAATATATAGTTTTGGAACCTGTTTGGCGTGATTCTTTTTTTGTCTTTTTCTTTTCTTTTATTTGTGTTAGTTTTGGAAGACGTGCCTGCCTAGTGTCTGAGTTCCCGCTGCGGTCACGAAGAGTTGCTGAAATCGTCGCGTCCTTCAGGTGTTTCAAAAATTGTTCGTGGCATTTCGTGGCGGCATTAATTCCGTTTTATATTTCCCCGACATAGTAATATTTACAAATGCCATGACATTTTAGGGGTAGGTCAGTCTACGTGTGTCCTCCTCTTCCTCCTCCTCCTCCTCCTCCTCCTCCTCCTCCTCCTCCTCCTCCTCCTCCTCCTCCTCCTCCTCCTCCTCCTCCTCCTCCTCCTCCTCCTCCTCCTCCACTCGTCTTTCCTTTGTATTTCTATGTATGTATTCCTCCTCCTCCTCCTCCTCCTCCTCCTCCTCCTCCTCCTCCTCCTCTTCCTCTTCCTCTTCCTCCTCCTCCTCCTCCTCCTCCTCCTCCTCCTCCTCCTCCTCCTCCTCCTCCTCCTCCTCCCCCCCGTTACGTGCTTACATCGTTTTGATCTAATCGTCAGCCTCGTCGAATCTTTCATTGAGGTTCGCGTTTTGAATTGCATGTCGCCAGTATTTTAACGTAATCATTCGAAGGTTGTGACGGCTCTTGTTTCCACTTACTGTTTGGTGCTTTTTATATTTGTAGTAAGTGGTTTGAACTGTCAGTTACGTGTTTTCCTGATCGCTGGAAGTTTGATCCGTTCTCTTTTTTTCTTCTTCTTCTTCTTTTATAGACGTGACGGCATTGGAGTTAGAATTTTTTGTCCCTCAAGGTCGAAGATGAAGGTAAATCGTTTTCAATATGGGACGGGATGGAAGTTTTTTTTTTTTTTTTTTTTTTTTTTCTTCATCGATGATTGAGCCTCACGGGAGCAGCGCCACCTCGCCCATCACTGAACGGAGCCTCTTGATTACAGGTGTGTCCGCGCAGGTAAATAATGCAGAGATCTCATGTATGTAGCGTTCTGCGGCTCCAGCGGTGCCGTAAAAGAACTTGAACAATGTGAGAAAAGTTGTAGTAAAAGCAAAAGAAAATCTGTAATCTCGGAGCGTGCAGAAGTGGCCTTGGTATAACTTTGTGTTGCTCTGCGTTGTTGTGTTGTGTTGTATTGCATCTCGCGGCGGCCTTGCGTCTCCCCGCCCGTCGCCCCTCACATCCCTCCACGCCCTGATGGACAACCTACAGGACCTGCTGACCAAGATGGGCAGATTCTGGCTTCACTGGTAAGACGTTATTCTCTCTTTCCCGATGTCGCCCACTCTTCTCGTGTTTGTTTTTGCCATCCTCCTCCTCCTCCTCCTCCTCCTCCTCCTCCTCCTCCTCCTCCTCCTCCTTGTACACCTTCAGGAGTGCCAAGTCATCTCAGCAGTGAAATCGCTTAGGGACTTTCATTCTGTTATTTGTCCTCTTTAGAGAGACTTTAGAAGGTCTCCCGCTGTTGTGTGTGTGTGTGTGTGTGTGTGTGTGTGTGTGTGTTGTGGATGGGTGGGTGGGTGGGTGGGAGTATATACGTAAGTGGGTGTGGGTGTGGGTGGGATGGTCAGTCCTTCGTCCGCCTCCGTTAGTGGAGAGAGAGAGAAACAAAAACGTTAATATATGCGGCTCGTACATACTCCTCGTACTGCCACATAAAGGAGGACGTGGATTGCAATGATAACTTTGTGGCACCAGTTTTTGCGTTGCTTTTTCCTGACCTCATCTCGACTCCGCTACTACGCTAAACAGTAAGCAGGATAATCTCTATTTAAAGTTTTTTTTCCCCCTTTAATACTTCTGACAAGAGACCGACGCGAGTGTCTCTGTGTTTCCCGATTCACTAACGAGGAATGTTGTGTATTCGTGGCATTTTTGTCCTTTTTGTAGCCACAGAAAAGGCCAGGTGTCTGTTACGCCACATCGCTGCGAGGAAGGCTGGCGGTGGTGGTGGTGGGCGTGTCTTTATCTCGAGCCCCTGAGGCGGAGGTGCATGACCAGGCTGGACCAGGAAGAGGAGTGAGCGAGGGATGAGAGGGGAATACGTGATGAGGAAACAAGAAGAGGAATGGTGGAGATGGAGGATGGAAATGAGGCATGAAGGAGGGCCTGGGAAGAGAAGGGAGGGAACGGAGATAAAGGCCTGGAGTGATGAAACAGAGTCAACTGCTTCAGTACTGGGACACATTTTTACCGTAAATTTTGGGTGTGATTAGATTTTATTTATATTAGGAAGGGTCTATGGAGGTCGGAAGATTAATGGCCAGAGTCTTCACTATCAGAATCCCAACCTAAGTTTCCGAAGCTGTATAAAATCACCAAATAGTAACCAGAATAGATATGAAAATGCGTCCTGGTATTGAAAGGATTAAGAGTTGGGAGAAATAAAGGAGCAGGGAGTGGCAGGCCAGTGATGTCACGGCAGTAGGAACAGTAGGATGCATCACCAGTCTTGAGAGCGCGGGACAGACTTTCTTAATTAGATGCCAGGTCATGCCCTTATCGTGTTCCGTCCCGCCCTGGATTAAGTTACACCCAGCGACACAGAGACGAGTGTTGATGCCCCTGCAGGCTCGGGCGGGTGACATAACGCGGGGAATCATATCCTCGGCACCCAGGTCTCTTTATTGAGGCTAGCGAGGCGTGTCTATACGTGGCCCAGAGAGCATTGTTACGAAGGCTTGTTTACTGCAATGAAGACGCACTTGTGTGGAGACTTGGTGGTGGTGGTGGTGGAGAGGAGTGAGCTGAAGGAGAGGGATCTTGTTTCCGTCGCGCACCGCTTGGAGTAAGTAGGCGCTTCCGAGGTGCATGTTCTTGGAAAAAAGCACCAACTCGTTTTCTTTTGTTGTTGTTGTTGCTGCTGCTGTTGGTGGTGGTGGTGGTGGTGGTGGTGGTGGAGGTGGTAGTGGTGGTGGTGTTTTGTATGCTATAGGAAAATATCGACTTATTTGCCTTTGTTGATCGTTGACGCTGATAATAATGATGATGATAAATAAAAAGCGATGACTCCTATACCAGTCAAGGTGTTCCCTTTTCTTTTCACTTTCCCTATTTCACTTTCTAGGGACCGGCACCTCAGTGGCCTTTTTTTTATCACAGTTTTTGTTGCCCTTGGATGGTTGTCCCTCTTACATAAAAAAAAACAATAACATTAATAACAAGGACATAATGTATTAATGGTAGGGTGGACACTAGACACGGCCTGGCCATGCGACCTCCACGCCACAGCAGAGTTGGCAGAATGTTATCCACGTCTTCCCTGCGTGTCGTGACAGGCAACTCAAAGGGACAGGGCGAGGGGTCTGGGCTCCCCACTTCTATTTTTGTTTCCACAGTAAGACAAGGAGTGGCGTCTTAACCTCGACGACTCGCCTTCTGAGAGGAATGCCACTCGTTGTAGTAATGGTGATTGCTTCATTGTTGTTGTTGTTGTTGTTGTTGTTGCTGTTGCTGTTCTTGTTGTTGTTGCTGCTGTGATTGTTTGTTGCTATCAAAACTATCATTAGTATTTTTATCGTCGCTGTGGTTACCTTTTTCTGATGTTAATTTATTTTGCAAGGTGTGTGTGTGTGTGTGTGTGTGTGTGTGTGTGTGTGTGTGTGTGTGTGTGTGTGTGTGTGTGTGTGTGTGTGCGCGCGTGTGTTTGCCTGCGTGCGTGTGTCCTTTAGCACCCCTTCATTAGACTGATCGTATATTCATCCCTTTCTTTATTAACAATCACAATAGTCTTTTTTTGCCCCGGGCTAGTAGCGAGTAGCGGTGGCTGGCTGGCTGGGGAGGCTAAGGTGTGAGCGGCCTTGGTCATAATACAGGAGGACGTAAATACTCACCTTCGCCGCCCACTGAAGAACACATCATGAATATAACAACTTCATAACTACTGGCAGGTTTTTTTTTTTTGTTGCTTATTAGACTCGTGTAGACGAGGAAGACGAGGAGGAGGAGGAGGAGGAAGAGAAGGTAAGGAGATGGTAGTAGGCTCCAAATGTAACTCAAAAAAGAAGAAATAAAAAAACTTGAGGAGGAAGAAGAAGAGAAGAAGGTAAGGAGACGGTAGCAAGCTCCAGACGTAACTCAAAAAGAAAAAGAAAAAAACAGGACAAACCACTCCCCCGTCACACGCTGCACACTCGTGACGCACACAAAGGCATGACTTAACAACAAACAACGCAGCTGCAACAACAACAACACGGGGAACCCACCACCGCGAACTCCCCTGCGAGAACCGACCGTGCACAAGTCAGTGTTGGGGTTAGGTAGTGGTCTTCCCCGTCCTCCTTTACCCCCTTCCTTCCTTTACTGCTATTTTCTGGTCGCTAAATCAGGCAAGGGATAAAGACCAATGACAAGCGGACAGGTTAAAGAGCGGGTAGGTGGCAGAGGAATACATACAGGTAGTAGACTAAATGGGAGAGGCGTGGGATGGTTGCCTACATGCGACGTGTGTTTGCTACCTTGCGAGTGGCCTTGTGGGAGTAATATTAGGGAAGGTACAACATCGTGGCAGGGTGTGAAGGAGTAAGAGGATTGGGAGAGGCGTTTGTGTGTGTGTGTGTGTGTGTGTGTGTGTGTGTGTGTGTGTGTGTGTGTGTGAGTGAGTGTCATCTCGGTTCATATAATTGCATGCTTTCTTGATACCACCAATGCGGATCTTTCTTTGTGTCTCGACTTCGTTTTTATTTCACTGGGTAACGGAGGAAAATTGCCTCGACACCACCACCACCACCACCACCACCACCTTCACGAGTAGCGGAGGTGAAAGTTTGGTGTCAGGTCCCTATTTCCCTGATGACTATTGAATGTGTTCGCTGGCTGATTGGGCTCGCATTGTTGCTCACGATCGCCGAAGCAAGGAAAGTATGTATGTGTGTGTGTGTGTGTTAGGTTGGGTTTTTCTCAACAGCGACAAAAAAGAAAGAAAAGGGGAAAAAAAGAGACAGGAAGATCACGTGTAGGGAACGTTTCCTTACCGAGTACTTCCTTCCGCCCTTTGTGCTGTCTGTCCTCCCCTTCCCTTCCCTTCATTTCCCTCCTTCCCTCCCTCCCTCCCTTTCACCTCTCCATTCTGCCATACACTCTACACTATACCACCAACATCCTCCTCCTCTTACCTGTCATTTTCCTCCCCTCTCACCTCTTTCCTCCCATCTTTCCTTCTCCCCTCGTCTGATTTCTTCAACACCACTCCTCATTTTCTCTCCTTTTTCTTTTCTCCTTTTCCTTCATCACCATCACGTTACCATTTCTTTCTTATCATGTCAGTTTATTCCTCCTTTCTCTGCTTATCCTTTTTTCCATTCCCTCTTCTCTCCCCCTATCTTTTAATCTTCCTCCATCTCTTCCCCTCAAAGTTTATCTCTTATCTGCCTTATCTCCTTTCGTTTTTCGTATCGTTCATTACTCCTCTCTCTCTCTCTCTCTCTCTCTCTCTCTCTCTCTCTCTCTCTCTCTCTCTCTCTCTCTCTCTCTCTCTCATATATCCGCTGCTTCTCTTATTTTCGTTTGTTTTTCTTCCCTTCCGCTCCCCGACACACACACACACACACAGACAGACAGAGAGAGAGAGAGCTCTCAGATTTTTCCCCTTCTAATCAGCCTCTTTGTCTACTCATCCCGCCTTTCTCTTCTTCCACCTGTTCTTTTCCTCTCTCGTTTCCCCCAATTAAACCGGCACGGACCAGCGACCACCCTGCACGGCCCCTTTCTGTCTGTCTGTCCGTTTGTCTCTGGATCTCTCTGCCTGTCTATTCTGTGTGTGTGTGTGTGTGTGTGTGTGTGTGTGTGTGTGTGTAATTCACCTTGGTCGTCTGCTGGTCACCCAGCCAGCCTTCCCCATTACCGAGCGAGCTCAGAGCTCATAGACCGATCTTCGGGTAGGACTGAGACCACAACACACTCCACACACCGGGAAAGCGAGGCCACAACCCCTCGAGTTACATCCCGTACCTATTTACTGCTAGGTGAACACACCCCACACATTAAGAGGCTTGCCCATTTGCCTCGCCGCCTCCGGGATTCGTACCCGGACCCTCTCGAGTGCGAGTCGAGCGTGCTAACCCCTATACTACGCTGTGTGTGTGTGTGTGTGTGTGTGTGTGTGTGTGTGTGTGTGTGTGTAATTCACTGTTTGATCTGCTGCAGTCTCTGACGAGACAGCCAGACATTACCCTACGGAACGAGCTCAGAGCTCATTATTTCCGATCTTCGGATAGGCCTGAGACCAGGCACACACCACTCACCGGGACAACAAGGTCACAACTCCTCGATTTACATCCCGTGCCTACTCACTGCTAGGTGAACAGGGGCTACACGTGAAAGGAGATACACCCAAATATCTCCACCCGGCCGGGGAATCGAACCCCGATCCTCTGGTTTGTGAAGCCAGCGTTCTAACCACTGAGCTACCGGGCCGTGTGTGTGTGTGTGTGTGTGTGTGTGTGTGTGTGTGTGTGTACGGTGTGAAAAGTTGTAAGTTTCTCCTGTTTCCTTTTATTGCTGTTTTGTGTTAGTACTGTGGCTCTAATTAGTCTATGTACGTACCCTAGAGAGAGAGAGAGAGAGAGAGAGAGAGAGATGAATGTTGTGTGTTTAAGCGTGGTCTACCTTGGGGAGAAAAATAATCATGATAAAATGTGCCTTAATTCAGACAATCCCTGACGTGTGTGTGTGTGTGTGTGTGTGTGTGTGTGTGTGTGTGTGTGTGTGTGTGTGTGTTAGGGGTTAATGTCCCTCGCGGTCCCGTCTGAAAACAATCTAGTGGAAAAACGACAAATTTACTATTTAGCTTGAATTTGCAATGTGGTTGTAGTCTCTCTCTCTCTCTCTCTCTCTCTCTCTCTCTCTCTCTCTCTCTCTCTCTCTCTCTCTCTCTCTCTCTCTCTCTCTCTCTCTCTCTCTCTCTCTCTCTCTCTTCTTGACATTACTCGTATCTTTCCACTTCTTTCACTTTCTCCCTCTCCCTCTTACTTCCTCTCCTTCAACCCTCACCTCCTCCACCCTCCTCCCCACACCACTTCCCCCAACTGAACAACTTGTCCTTCCTCACCCCCACACTCGGCACCTCCCCTCCTCTCCCTTGCCCCCTTTCCTCCTCAATTTTAGCGAGCCACACTGTTTGTCTATTTCTTGCTTCGTCATCTTTGTTCACAACCTGTCATGCCCCCACGCAGCCGCCACTCCCCCTTCCCTCTTCCCTCTCCCTTCTCCCCACTTCCCACTCCTTCCCCTGCTAGAGTCCCTTCCTCTTCACTCCGCTGATGACACAGTTGGAATAATGCGTGATGGGGATGAGTATTTCTTCTTCTTTAGTTAGGCCACGTATACGCCCCTGCAACGCCATTTTGCAGCTGTTGGTCACTTCTAAGTCTTTATCAGCTGCAGCGACATCACCTGCTAAACCATCTGTCAATATACAAGTTTTTCCCTCAAGTTTTAAATCATTTGGCATGTTGAAAATCTTTTTTTTTTTTTTTCATTGATTTTTTTAAATTTATTTATTTATTTTATTTATTTATTTTTTTTTTATAGGGAGTAGTTTTGGAGGACTTGTGAGTAAGACAAGCCACAAAATAGAATACGAAGAAATGAATATAGTAGTAGTAGTAGTGGTAGTGGTAATGGTAGTGGTAATACAGACTGGATGTGACGGTTTGCTGTGGGGGGTGTAGGAATCTTTGTTGGGGAGTTGGGGTAGAGAAGGATTCCGGGGCGTGGAGCTTGGGAGAGGCATGCTGTCTGGCTGACCTTTTAACTTTAGCTTACAGACGAACATCCACTGATGAGCTTGGCTGGGCTGGAGTGGAGGGTGCAGTGGTGAGATGAAAGAAACTGGAAGCGGTTGAAGTGAGTGTGGAGGATGGGTAAGAGGAAGAGAGGTCGGTTAAACTCTGGAAAGTAGTTAACGTTGGATGAAAGGAGAGTTTATGAAGGAGTGGTGTAAATGACACTTGTAGGAGGGAAGAATGAGGGGGGCGGGGAGGAAGGACCGTTGAGGAGGGCGAAGACACCTAAAGAATCAAGACTTGGGACGCGGAAAAGGAGATGGGGTGAAGGAGAGGAACATGGAAGAGGGAGGGAGAGAACGAGTGAGGGAGAGGAAGGAGGCGAAAGGAGGAGGGGGTGGTGACTCAGGGAAGCAACCGTTAGGGGAGAGGGCGGTAAGGGTCATCCTCCCGGAGCGCAGTATGGTAACATCGTCCGTAGCGCCGCTGTTGCCTCTCCTCACACCCACCCACCACCACCACCCTCTCTACTCCACCTTGCACGGCCTCGCTATCACTTCACACCACCCACAGCCACACACTCCACCAGCACGCAATAAACCATGATGTCACACTTATATCTTCGCCCAAAATTAAGAAAATGTAGGGATAGACGGAGAGGAAAGCGAATAGATCAAAGTTTTGCAGGTGGCGGGAAAAATTACTGTAGTCTGTAAGCTCCGCCCTCGACACTGCCCTCCCTGTCCTCCTTCCTTCCTCCCACCCTCCCTCCCTCGCTGCCCAAACCTCCTCCCTACTCTACTCCTCCAACTAGTGAGCCTTGGTGTGCTAGTGAGGTTTGTCGTGTGTGTGTGTGCGTAATGTGTCCCAGACAGAGAATTGCGGTGCATCTCCTTCCTTGTGACGATTTGAAAGCGTGAGGATTTGAACAAAGACGAGGAGCGTGTTGTTACTGGATTTTCACCTATTACACTTGTCTGAATATGTCGCGGTATCGTCTGAGGAACGTGTGGAGCAGCGGGTGAGTGTCAGTGTGTGTGTGTGTATGCGTGTGTGACCTCCGTGAGTGTTGAGTGGTGTTGGCGGGGGAGGAGGTGGTGGTGGTGCTGTGTGGCCGGCGCTCCTGAAGTTGGTGGCCTCTTGATGTTTAACTCTTGTGTTTACTCACGGTGAAAGTGGTGGCTGAGGGATTGGGATAGTGGTCCCCGTGTGTGTGTGTGTGTGTGTGTGTGTGTGTACACGCTATTTATTTCCTTAATGCCTTGCTCTGGTCATGCTGCTATAGCTTCACGGTTGCTAGGTGTTCCGGAGAGAGAGAGAGAGAGAGAGAGAGGCGTTGACGTGTCCCTGAGACAGAAATTATCTCAGCCCCTGCAGAGGGTATACCACACGACGCATGAGACCCCGAGACAAGTCACAGGAAGTTCTCAGGGGCTCACGTTTTGTTGACTTTGCTTACGCGCCGACACACACACACACACACACACACAGGAGGGAGGTATAGGTGAGGGTGAGGGACAAACCCGGGGCGCACACGGGTGACCTTGGCGCCAGTCCCAGAGCTGAATGGGTGCGGCAGGTAAGATTGGAAGTGGGGGTCAGAGAGTGAAGGGGAAGGAGGTGAAGTTACTTGTACCTCAGTAATACCTATTTGATATTGTCGTATAAAAACGCAAGCAAGAGTATGTAAATAAGAGATGGTATGACTAATTGCCTATTAATTTTTTTTTTTTTGCTTCTCTGTTTAAAGGCTGTTAGTGTGTTGCTCTTGACGTGGTTTTTGTGGTGATGAATAATGAGATTGCGGTACTGTGTGTGTGTGTGTGTGTGTGTGTGTGTGTGTGTGTGTGTGTGTGTGTGTGTGTGTGGCAGCGTCTGGCAAGTAGTGGTGCACATGGGGGGTCATCTGGCGACTGAGAGACTGTCGTGGGGTGGCCAGCGGGTGTCCGGGTTAGGGACCAAAATAACAACACACACACACACACACACCTCTAAATCACCCTTGTTACACACGTAAGTACCCTCATTCGTACACCGACAAGCTGCTATTACTTGAGTGGCTGTAGTAGGCACCTCAGCTTCCTGTGTGGGTATTACAAATAAGTAATGACGTGCGTGTGTTTATTCTTTCCCTCCCTGCGTCGTTGTTTCACTTCTTTTTAATTTGTCACTGATTTGCGATTGTCTGTTTTTGTTTCCTTTGCTTATTTTGCACGAGTGGCACTATCTTGTCGCTATCTTCTCGTGTCTGGCAGGCGGCTGGTGTCCGCGAGTAACTAAACAGACTCAGGAGGGAGTTAGAGGACGTGGGGGTGTTGAAGGGCGGCAGATAAGAGAGGAATGAGAGCAGCTGTGGGTGGACGAGGATGAGGCGGAGGTTGAGGAGGTGGCGGCAGCGGGGGCTGTGAGGCTGTGACCTGGAGACTTACTGGTTTAGTTTCCTAACAGACGAGTTTTACATTTACAAGTTTTGATAAAAAGTATAAGACCATTTTCATAATAGTCCCATGCAATTATCTCGTCAAATCCTCTTTAGAAAGCTTGTAAATTATGTTAACTTGGCACTTTAATTCTCCCTTGCATGTTTGTTCTGTGTCGCTACAGCCGCGATTAGTGTCCAAGATTAATCAGTCTTGTGTCGTAATTGTGAGGGGACGGTTCCCTGCACGCGGCAGTCAGAAGATGAACACTGGGATGATGTAGCCGAGGAACAGTCCCGGTTGGCAGGTGGTGGACGTGCGGCAGATGGTGAATGAACGTGCCTCGCTTACCTACAGAGAGAGAGAGAGAGGGGGGGGGAGCATGATATCTATGTAAGGTCATTAGGTGATTATTGGTCACGCTTCACGTGAATACATACAAGCAAACTCATTGTGCAATTTCTTCATTTGTTGTAGAATGCAAACTGCTTATTGTTGCTGTTATTGTTCTCACTGACCGCCTTATTAGAACAAACCTAAGTTCAACTAAACAGCATCAGTGTGTCATTCATCACATTTGGGGTGTAATTTCTTCTTGCATAAGATTAAAACTCCAGCACTTTATCTTGGCACTTTCATTTGTTGCGGGGGTCATGTAGGCCACAAGGGCGTGCAACTGCGCCAGAAATTAAGTCCTCGGTATTTGTGATAATGAAACGCTGGAATGGGTAAGCAGTCTTTATTTACCGTAAGCTGTAATAATGTTGATCTTCGGTAAGTGGATCGACTTGACCATTCTGAAACAATAATTTGAACCAAAACCAAGAAACAAAAAGCACAATGAGGGTAAAGAATCACTCCAGCGCTCCGTATAATATAATCATAGTTACAGAAGATCTTAGAATACTGAAAGTTGCCCCAGCTTCTTCGTCTCCTTGTTCATGGTGGGTTGAGAGCGTTCATGAAGCTTCAAGACAACAAGCAGTGGAGTTAGTACTGGGTTCGGAACATATTAGAAGCGACAGGTCCACACAGTTTGTTTTCCTCAGCGAATGTTGCCAGATGAAACTTGCGTCTCACCAAATCCTTCGTCGCCGTCACCGGGTTAGTTTCCTCGAACAAGAAGACGAAGTAGCGGTGGATGCCAGTTTCCTTTGGCGGCGTGGGTGGGGCGTATTCTGGTGGTAAGAAGAGAGAGAGGATTGCACGTTAGGTTTGTAGGTCAGGGATGAGAGTGAATAACCACACACGGAATGGCTGTTTATAATTTGTGACAGGAATAGATGTGGTGATAATTTTCTACAACTTAGATATGAAATAGTGCCATTATGGATCGTTTTTAACCTCTTCAGTGCCATGACGCATTTTCATATATATTCTGCTTACTATCTGGTGATTTTTTACAGCTTCAGAAACTTGTGTGAGGATGAAAATAGTGAAGTCTGTGGCCATTAATCTTCTGAGCCCCATAGACACTTGCTTATGTCAATAAAATCATCTAATCGTACACAAAACTCATGGTAAAAATGCGTTCTAGTATTGAAGGGGTTAAGATATTGGGGAATTTGGTTAGCTTACTACGTATGTTTGAAATATTGGTTAGATTATAGTTAAGTTGTTCACGTTATAATTAAAAGCACAGTTGCAGTTACCCATGATATCTTGGCCCGTGAGCATCGTCCCGTCCACAAGATCTTTGCCCTGGAATGGAAACGGCACGTGGTGATTAAAATTGGACTGATTTTGTCTTTATTGTCAACAGTCGTGCGGAACTGTGACAAAGGATACTCATTTTACTTCACTGAATATTACCTACTTAGTTCCCTCAGGCAGGTTATGCGGTCAGTGTGTGTGTGTGTGTGTGTGTGTGTGTGTGTGTGTGTGTGTGTGTGTGTGTGTGTTTCTCATTACCATCAGGCCAGAGCGGATCCAGTGCAACCATGCTTCTCCGTTCGCATGTTTGGGGGCGTCAGGATCCACCATCACTGCTGTGTACGTCTTGCCCTGCTAGAGAGAGAGAGAGAGAGAGAGAGAGAATTACATAACAAGGCATCATGTTGAGTACCACCTTAGTCACGTCTCTAGTATATTCTCAAACACTCAGCGCGTCACCATTGCAATTAAGATCAGTTTTCCAGGTGGTTACTGTTGGAATGTTAACGCTTCACTGCCCGAGCACCTGGTGAGCCTAAAACCACGTGGTTTCATTAGAGGAACGGGTGGAGAGGCCTTCCGTGTCAATTATACCTGTGCTACTTCTTTTCAGTGTCATAACCGAGTAGGTGAATATTTGGGTCATAAGTGTGGTTTACCTGGTCGATGTTCTTGCCTGTGTAGGAAATGCTCAGGAGCGTCTTGAAGGCATCCTTGGTATTAATCTCGTCACATTCCGTCACTGTTACCTGAAAGAAAATAAACCAGTCAATTAGGTGTCATCCACCGTGGTGACGCGTATCTTGTCAAACATGAAAGCTCCTCACGAGGCTGCCACATCTCACCTTGGAGAATTTGAGTGTGAGGTGAGGTGTAGCAGAGCAGGACCAGGTGATGGAGTCCAGTGTGCAGGTGGCCGCTGTTGCCACAGACACAACAGCCAGCAGGATAATGTTGATAGTCGCACCTGCCATGCTAACCCCGTCACCTTCCTGTAGTAGTAGTAATAGTCGTTCTTAAAGTGTGTATAGATAATGATGATAGTCTTGATGATCACGATAGCTAATAATAATAATAATAATAAATTTAACTTCATGTATTAGTTAACCATACTATATTAGTCCAGCAGCTGGCATCAAGACTTTTATTTTTCTTGCTACACTCACTGGTCCGTTACCTTTCACTTAAAATATGTTTTACGTGCTTCACACAGTCATTACCATCTTTTCTCCCAGTATGGCTAAACTTATGTGACCTGGACTTGTCCTCATTCATTCACTGGCGTTCTTAATACCGCTGCGTGAATGTTAATTGGCGTGCCTTATAAAGCTCAACCGGCGGCCAACACTCGGTTGCGTGTTATTGTTTTGAAATGTTTGATGTAAGCTCGCCCCACAATGGTTTATTGTCTTACTGCTTTTCGTGTTTAGTATGCAAGACATGTCAGCCTTGCCAAGTCACGTAAGCAAGCACACTGTTGGAACACTGCCTGTGACTAAGCCAATCATATTTGAGAAATAAATTGGGTTTCAGATGTAAGACACTAGGCACCATATACCCTGCGTGGGCTGCTGCGCTAAGTTTGTCAAGTGACAGTTGCTGTTTTTATTTTAATTTGAACGGGTATCTTTAATCTTGCATATTGGCATGTACGTAGTCATTGCAAGTGTTTCCCACGTCGGTCAGCACAATGGAGCACGAGCCAGCAGGACTGTCTGTGGTTCTCGCGACCTCCAGATAACCTTTGTAGATAACGGTTCTCACCCCGGCGTGTGAGGCTGTGCACTGCAATGGCAATGTCGTCACCCGGAACGAATCGCCTCATAGTCGCCAATGGCTTTAAGTCCTGAGTATAAGCCTGAGAAAAGGAGAATGTTGTACTTACTGTTAACAGGAACACCGGGTTTGTGTAGAGGTGTGCACAGAATCCGCAGGTGTTCCACAACTTTCTCCTGTGGCAAAGCACTACGCTCGGTAAGGGGCCCAGACTACAGAAAACGTACCTTGTGCAAGGGTAACGCAAGTAAACGTGATGTTTCGCTTGGAGCACGGGGCATTCCCTTTGATTGATGCTGTTAACTTCTCAACATACGGCCCATATTTGAAGGGGAGGAGAAGGATGAAAAGGGATTAACTTCTAATGAAACGCAAAAAAATAATTAATCTTAATGAAACGCAAAAAAATCATTAATCTTGTTGCATAATTTCAGAATTTTACCTAAAATCTCATGAGGCCTATATGAAAGTGTGTGAGCAGATTTGTTTTGAGAATATCAGTTTGCTCATTCCCCCCCATGTTGAGTACAGTACAGGAGAGAGCTGATGTTATAATGTCTTTCCCAGGACTTACCACAAGGACTCCTACATGGCCCATCGCAGGGACTGGAAGACAGGCTTTGAGGGTCGCTACCGACGAACCATATCCCCATCAGGCTCCAGCAGGAATCTTCTCTCTTCCACTACCACCACCACAACCACTGCCCCAGCATCCCTGTATCCTACCTCTTCCACCATCACTGCCACCACCACCACTACAACCACCACAACCACAACTTCTTCCTGTCTCTTAGGACAAAATGATACACATAATGAAAATGAAATCATCACCAGTGAGAATGGTATGTACCACTTACTTTTATGGCTTTCATCGTAAGCATTGAAATTGATGGTATTAATTATTTAGCAAAATAATTTACATTGTATCCATAAGAGAGTTTGCTGTGTGAAGAGTGAAGTTCAGACGTTTAGGGTTTGACTCCTATTATATGACAATCTACTGTGTTTTAGATGGTACAGTCTATTATAGGGTTGCAATATAAAGTAACAATTCTGCTTTCAGGATGGAGCAATGGTGGTCACATGCGCAACACCTCCACAACAGTCAGTTTCACTGCAGAAGAGCTGAGAGCCTTCAAGGCGCGGCGGGCGCATGCTCAGGACCTGTCTACTCACACTCCTGACAAGGAAAATACAAGTCGGAAGTTACATTCATCACAGTCATCACCTAGTCTGTCCTCATCTGCCCTGCAGTCAGTGGCAAGTGAAGGCTCAACATCCTCCCTGGCCAGTGGTGGGACTGTCTCCTCTCTGGGATCTGGCCGCAGTGTGGGATCTGTCTGCAGTGGTGGTGTGTCCCCAGTGTCTCCTAGTAAATTAAGTCCAGCTCACTCCTGGAGGACATCACTGGAATCCCTTAACAGAGCCAACTCCACAACAGTGTCATCCAGTATCAGTAATGGCAACAGTGGCTCCTCTTCCCATTCCCCGCGGACCATCACCCGGGCCACTAGTCTGGCTGACCCTCTTCACTCCTCAGAAGAGGTGGGCATGTCTGGCAGGGCAACACAGGACTCCTACCAGCTCCCCCGCACTGCCAGCATCAACGAGTCCCTGTCCCGCATCACTGCCATCAGTGACTCCCTTAGCCGTTCGACGAGTGTGGCGGACTCTCTCGCCGGCCAGTCCTTCGCCGCCGAGACTCACAGCCAAGGCAATAACAACACAGAAATGCTATTGCCTTGCCAGTCCGCTGAGCCCTCATCACTGCCCCTGGCACCAGCCTCACCCACGTCCCCAGTGGCCCATGATGGTCCCGTCACTGCCCGCCCAGCCACAGTCACAGAAGAAGCAACTTCACCTGTCATGCCTCCAATCAAGGCAGCTCAAGTGTCATCTCTTTCTGTGGCATCAAAGTCACCAACATCATCCAAATCTGCGTCCTCCACCATCCATGCTCAGGCGACTCCTGCCATTAAGTCATCCAGTCCAGTCACAACAAACACATTTTCTGAAGGCATGAACTCCAACCCTGCCACTTGCTCCTCCACTGACTCCAACTCTAACTATGATGTTGTTGTCCTTGGATATGGACGCACTCCCTACCCAGAGGAGCTTGAGTGCGACAGGTTATCCAAAGACTACGTTCCTCAGTTCCCCATGGACAACAAGCTACGAGCCTTGTTTGGTGAGTCATATAAACCACTTAAATTTTTTAAATATTTTAACAATTCCATTTTATTCATAATTGTGTCTATTCCTCTTTTTTTTTTTATAACCACCATCCAAAGCATCAAAGATATCTGAAATAAGAGATTGGTGTGTTACCTTTCTGACATTGATTTCTAACGTGTCACCACCTTTCAGCCACTGGACCAGAGCACAAGACAACTGCATTTTACATGGAAGGAGTATTCAGCCTGGAGCTCCGCAAAGATTTCATCTCCAGCAGCCATGCCAGACACCCAGATCTGGTTCAGGTTGGACTGTCACAGACAGCAGCAGCAAAATCTGTCAGCAACATTCAGAACAACAACGAAACCACTAATGGAGTGGATACGTAAGTGCAATTTACATCTAGAGCTTCCCTTAAATCTCTTTTTTTCTTTTGTATAGCATTTATAATTAATTATTCTTCATATATTGCTGTAATCTTTACAGGGTAATGAAATAATCTTGTCTTATGACAAGTTATTGAGAAATCAATGGAAATGGACAATATACAATTGCCCTATGAGACTTATCACAGCAGCCATCGCCTTCTGAGAGTCCTGTTGGGGAATTGTGAGAATAGTAGGCAGAAGGAATGCACATTCAGAATATGGATGAAGACAGAATGCTACTGAATAAAACAGACCTTATAAAGTAAACAAGGGAACATATTGATTGGGCAAGAGGAGCATAGTCAAGCACAATATTACGAAAGAATAGCAATAATTATGTACTATTTATTTCCAGGATGCATGACAGGACACCACTACCAGCAGACTCAGCTTACTTTACCACCTCTGAAAGCAAAGCCAAGATGTTGACCAGACTACGAGGAAGTACTGGAAATTTACAAGAAAGCTTGACTGATCAACAGCTTATGAAGAAAAAGGTATGCTTTAAGAATCCTATACAAAGATAATTTTTAAAAATAACTTGGAAGGAATGTTAACTTATGAGGCCTCTCATCCATTTGTTTGGACATCAGTCTTCTGCCCAATCTATTACACATGGAAAGCTTGATATCAACCAAAATAAGAGATTGTTATTATTACTTTCAGGAGGAGCTGGTTGCAAGCATCGGTCGTAAACTAGAAATCCTCAAAGCTGAGCACGAGGCAATCAAAGATGAGATGCGGCTTAACCACGACTTGGGTGCAGAGGTGACGACACGGGTAGAAGCAATGGCCAGACTGGCAGAGTCTGAAAAATATAAGCTACATGTGGAAGAGATTGACAAGATCACCTCTCTGCTGCTGGGGCTTTCAGGGAGGCTGGCCAGGGCAGAGAATGCTCTGATGATGGTGGATGATAATGATCTAGAAGAGAAGGTGGGTTTCATAACACTAAAGAATATTGTTTAACTCATTTAAAACAGAATATTGTTTAACTCATTTAAAACAGAATATTGTTTAACTCATAAAAATCACAATCACTTAAAAAATTTTCAGCACCAATTTCATAGGAAATTACTTTTAAAACTTGGAAATTATTTAATTTATTCAATCTTTATGTATTAACAAGTTGTAAATTTTCCAGCGAATCCTGGAGAACAAGAGAGACAAGCTGCTTGAGCAGTTGGAAGAGGCAAAGAAGCTGAAAGAGAATATTGACCGCAGAGCAGTACAAGTAAGACAGTTTTCTTTAATGTCGGTGAAATTATTATAGATGAAAGTAGCTCGTGGAATTATTGTTTCCTGAAATTTGTGGGGCTTTATTTCATAATGTAGTACCTACCTGGTATTAACAGAAAAAGAAAAGAGGGGAGAGAGAGGAAAGGAGAAGAGGGAACGAGAGAGGAGAGGAGAGGAAGGGGGGAAGAGGGTGTGAGGAGAAAGGAAGGGAGGGAAAGAGAAGAGGAGAGAGGAGGGGTGGAAGAAGGGAGGTGAGGAGGGGGAAAGAAGGGAGGGGAGGAAGAGGCAGAGGAGAGAGGAGGGGGGGAGAGGGGAAAGAAAGAAGGGAGGAAGAGGAGAGGGGAAAGGGAGAGTGACTCCTTGGTCTCTTCTTTTCTTGGTCTCATTCTTTTCTTCTCGTTCTCTTCTCTTCTCTCTTCTTTTCTCCTCTTATCTCTTCTTGTCTTTTCTTCTCTTTCATCTCCTTGTCTCTTCTGGTCTCTTCTCTTTTTCTCCGTCTCTCTCTCAGCCAGGAGTGAACAGGTTAGAGACAAACAGAGGGGAGGATTAGGAAAAAAGTTATCATAATTTGTCTCACCTTTTGCTGTCTTGATACCTTCTAATCTGTCTTCTGCTGCCATGGACTGCACTGTACAAGACAAGGCTGACAACTTTGTCTAACTGTCTCATTTCACTGTGTTAGGGAAAGAGATGGAATGTAGGGGATGTTTTCCTAACAGAGATGGAATATAGGGGAAATTTTGACATGAATATTATGAATAGCAGAAGTTTCTTGAGTTTCTTATCTCTAGTAGCCATTCCATGAATTAAGAGTAAGCAAAATATAAAAGGAACATGTTATTTTACTCCAATTGCCAGTTCAGGAGCATGAGATAATGGACAAATAAACAATCAATATAGTTTCTATTAATTGTTTTACATGTACTGCGATCAACTGTTTCATGTTGATCTATTACTACAATAGTGACATTTAATGAAAATTTTATAAATGCCCATATTCTATAAAGTCCTATCTTTTCAGGTTTCAAAGGTGCTAAACAAGTATTTAACAGAGGACCAGTATGCAGACTATGACCACTTCATCAAAATGAAGGCCAAGCTCATTATGGATGCCAAGGAAATAGACGACAAGATCAAGCTTGGTGAGGAACAGCAAAAGGCATTACGAGAGACTCTATTCAAGAAGCAGTGACTTGCGGCATTAAAGTGATTCCTTGCTGTGACTGTAACTGTCATAACGTACCCTATTTATTTCAGTAGTTATTTTCTCTCTCCTGGAGGCTTTGATCAAATAAAATACTAAAGGAAATACCCAGTAATAATTTCAACTGTATTAAATCTTTAGCATTTTTTTTGTCATAACTTTCAGGAACAAGACACAAATGGTAAAAGTGTAAACTGAAGCCTTCCTATACTTCTGCTAAGTGCCTTTGTGATTGAATGACTCTTATCAGTGCAAGTTGAAAAAGAAAATAAGTTGTGTATGTATGTATGTGTGTGTGTGTATTGTGAAAATTTTGCTGTAAGGAAAATTAAGAGAAATAGATCAGTATTTATGAATTGTTTTACCCTTGACGGTGCCAGAAGAATTAAAAGCTACTATGATACTCTTGCTGCTGTGTAATGAGGAATATTTCCACCCCACATTAGAGTCTTACTTAATAATATACATTATTAACTTGAGCTGAGTCTCAGTCTGCTATCCACCACAGTGGATCCATCTGTGTTTAGCAATGACAACTGTTTAAGGGCAGAATAATTTGGGTTAATATGCAACTTAAACTAACCATCATTGGTTGTAGTTGTGAGTGCAAGCTGTAAAGCAAGAGAAAAGCTGCAACTCCATATTAAATTGGAACAAATTTGAATTAGTAAAGAATGAAAATGAATTATATTGTATTCATAAATGCCACTGCAAATTCAAGTTAGAGCTATCTACAATCCCTCATGAAAATTGAAATGTTACATGTTTACCTATAACATGTTTACCTATAAAATCAAATTCTAGAATGGTGGTGCTTTTGGTTCAACCAAGGCAATTTATTTCCAATATTTCGAATTTTATATATATATATATATATATATATATATATATATATATATATATATATATATATATATATATATATATATATATATATATATAATATATATTTATATTTCAACACAAATATGTAATGTCAATCTAGACTAGGAATCCGCTTCAAATGTTTACTGAAGCAGTGAACAAGTTTCACTCTGCTTTCCATATTACAGTCAAGAAGATATTCCACATCCCCACAGCAGTTATTGGTACTTGTAAAAAAATATATAATTAATGGGCATATAAACATTGTAAATTCATGTATGTATTCCTATACAGAGGCTTCTCTTTCTCATAAGTTTATGATGATATTGTCAAATGCAGCAAAACTAAGTTTGCTAGAATAATTTAATGACAAAGCACAAGTCACTTTGTATCTCTTGGATGCAAGGTAGAATTTGTGTAGATATTATTTTGTAACATATATATAATGAAAGTTACTTTTCTTTTTGTTTCTGTGTATTCTCTATCAGGAGAATATCTCACACCATTTGGAAGAAAACCATCATTCCAAAGGGAATAACAAACTATGCTTTGTCTTCAAGATCTTGATCTGCCTTGAAGTAAGCAGTACTAAGTTTTCATTCCTGATTTTTATACATTGAGGGTTTTTGGCTTTTATAATATAATGCTTTTTATTATTTTTTTTTTTTCATCAGCACAGAGCTTTCTGCCTGTATGCCTTCCAACAGCTGTGCCCTCCACCTTCCTCCTCTTAACACTGCTTGAGCCACGCTGTAGACAACCAAACAGTTCTCAAGGTTGTGTGACACAACCACTTGTGATGTGGAGTAATTCAGGGTACTGTTTGCTTGTTCCTGGTAACTAGATGATGATGATGATGCCCGTCCTGGCAGCTGGTCATTATTACTGAGCTGTTCATCTTTATTTAATGTCTTTATGAAAGCTGAATATAAAATTTCTCAATTTGTGCCACACTGTATATATATTAGATATTTATGGATGCCAAAAGACCGTCCTGTTCCTTGAATTATGTATCTACTAACTGTTCACAGACATTATTGGTTTTGTACTTGTAAACCTAGTTGCAAAGCAACACTTCTGTTGTACAGTAGCGCTTGTCTATAATGTATGCCAAATCCTATAATTCTTCTTCTGAGAAGAAATAAAAGTGAATATTAAAGACTTTTAGACTTATTGACCTTCAACTTGGAAGCTGACAGCAAAACTAAAGAATTTACTGCATACACATGGAGACCCTGTTCATACATGTGAGGTCCTGCATCACAAGGACCACTTGTGCCACCCTGGCCAAAATTAAGATAACTGTGCATGGTGTTCTAGTGACTTAACTTTTGTCTGGGAATGGATGAGTGCCCACTCAGTAAGATAAAAAAATTTCCAAGCTTTTCTGCAGTGTAACAGTAACTAGATAAGGGGTCTTCAGCCACTGCCCAGTTTCTAAACCATTTTTAACTTTATGCTCTCATTAATATAGCTTCACATCTTTGTTAAGATATTTACAAATTGTCATTATTGTGTGCATATCCAAAGGAAAAATACACTTAAACTTCAGTGACTTCCCAAAACTCTAACAACTTGAAGACATGCAAAAATTAGATAATCTCAAACATTTTTGAAGTCATCATGATTTTGATTGTCTATTCCTTATTTTGAGACTAAGTTCATTGTCATAGCATATATAATAAGAAAATTATGTTTATTGGAAGTTCGCCAAACCTTGAATGTATTTTTCTCATTTCTTTATTTTGGTGCAAGCAGTCCTTCTAATGTGAGATGCCTATATATATATATATATATATATATATATATATATATATATATATATATATATATATATATAATTTTTTTTTTTTTTTTTTTTTTTACATAGGGAAAAAAAATTCAATTAGTAAAGTACTACAGCATAGTGATAAAGGAATGCTATAGTAGAAGAAATGCTAAAACAAAATATCAGCACATACCTCTTACAAGTCCTTCCCACAGTGTAGAATTAAAAATGGTACACTATAACAAGGAAGCAACAGCAGTGGATTGAGCAATGGCTGGCAAGGCAATCTATCCATCTCTGCATTCATGAATTAATGGGCAATACACCAGTCATTTGCTCTTGTAGTTCAACAATGCAACTGGCTGGCCAGAGCACTGACTAATGGACATTCTGCTTCACACTTGTTACTTTATCACACTGAAGAAAAATACATAGAGAAACATACATGAATTAAAAGCAAAAAAAAAAAAAAAAACTGTAGTAAATACAAAAAGAGAAATGAATATAACAAACAACACTGATAAGCTACTTCTGCACTAGAAAATGCTAATAAGCTGTCTGCAGAGTCCTCAGAAGGTAGAAGATAGGGCAAGTATAATACACTTTTACATATTCAAAACAATTTGCAAAATTGAAAGTTCTGTTTATAAAAGATTTCAACCTCATCTTCAACACACAGGCAGACAATCTGCAGGCACTTCCTAGTGTGAAAACTAGCCAATCAGCACCACTGGAGAGCGTGACATGGCTGCAAGCAACCAACCAATAAGTGCACCAGCAGACAAGGGTACAGAACAATCCCAAAGCTTCAATACCACACCAACCACCCATCCAGCCACTGCCATGCCCATCACCCAGCGTATAACATCAAGCTTCTGAACAATGATGAAGAAAACATCAACTTAATTAAAGAAAAGAACATCAAGGTATAAAGAGTAAACCCTGAAGAAAATAATGATGAATTAGCCATCACTTTTAACAGACACAGTTATATACAACAGGCTCTTAAAACTGTAACTGTCAGAGAGATCAGATGGTCACTGGCTACCCTTGTATATGAGTGTGAGGTGCACCAGGATATGTGGGACATCTTTATCAATTTTCACACCAAACTATTCATGTGACAATACACACAAGACAGTGAGGTGCCAAGTGGTATATAGATAATTTGCATCTTACCAAAGCAAATGAACATGGTGAATATGGTGAGATGTTTTGTAATTACAGTATTCAGCTAATTATACACCATTACATCAGATAGTAGTGGAATGAAGGCACCATATTCTGTGATATCAAGCTGAAAAAGACAAACAAAACTTAATTATTGACCATAATTCAAGCATTGGTGCAGCAGACACAAGACATTACCAATAATGATCCTGTCCTAAGCAATCATCATTAGTTGGAGTATAACAGTGATATCAATATCTAGCGCATCAACTCCAGAATGGAATCTGATAAAAAGCTGGGCATCTCTCAACAGGAAGAATCAACCTTATTTAGAGATACGTCCTCTAATCATTTACTTTCCAAACTGCATTATACAATTTCCTGGAAAAACAGAAAAATTTATCTGCTAGAACTAAGCCATGAGAAACCAAACACTGTACTATAGTAATGTAAAAACAAGAAACATGAAACAACATTATTTGTTGGCCTCCATTTTCCATGACACTCATTCTATTTAGGGCAAAATGCAAAAACTGAATAAATGTAGTTGAAAAGATTAGCAGAAAAGACAATGATCTCCATAAAACTACTACACAACTCAAATTGAATTAACTGTACTTCTAACACTCAGACATCTGTCCACACCTGTCTGATTAATGTAATGTACAACAACTTTGCTTTTTAAAATTTTCATCATAAAATAATTCATTGTATATTACAAAATAGAAAAAACCCTCTATAAAATTAAAATAAGACATTTGAAAGTGCACAATTTCATAACTTCACTAGTGCAATGATACCTTATCACACATGATGGCCCTAAAATGGTATCCAGTAAATTTCTCAAAATCATTTGTTCAAAACTGTTGTGCCACCCTTCAATCACATTGTTTGTTTTCAACATTCCTTCTACAACATTAATGAAACCATTCTATATCTCACATCTATACAGCCACTACAGTATTCCTCCGCTAAACAAATGACTTTGAACAATTTACTCTTAAGCAATTAATAGTTTCAGAATAATTTTTAACAATGTTGAGCAGTTCATAGTTCAAGAAATTATTTTCTGAGCAACTGATTCTGAGCAATTTAATGTTGACCAATTTATTTCAAGAAATTTACCAAGCTTCTCCCCAAAATACAACTTTCAATTCCATCACATTACATTTGGCACTAAAACTTAGAAGTCTAGGAAGACACTGTGCATATGTGGTATGTTTTTTGCAACTATATTAGGAAGTCTATGAAAACAGATCCCATTAATGAAAAAATTTACTGTCGCAGATGCAAAATATAAAACTTTTATAGATGGATTGCATCACCTATGCTTCTCATGGGCATCTATTACCTATCACACAAATCAAAGAATACCATATGGTATACAGATAAAACCTCGAGCTGTGAATCTTCATTTTTTATTACTATTTGTGCTTTTTAGGTAACTGGCCGACATAATGCATTATATGTACTGTACAGTGCCTCTACACACAACACTGTACAGAGAAAAAAGGGTTCATCCCATTCATCACACAGTCTTAATCATAAGTGTTACTCTGCTCTTTCAAGCATTACTTAGTGAAACTAGTTTGTGTATACACATTCTAGTATTAGTGCATCCACTCCATGGAAACAAAGCTTAGTAGGAAACTTTCTTTTCTGAGGGAAAGCAATCTTGCTGTCTACCTCTTAGGATCAGCAAATGCCAACAATTTGCACAAGGAACCACGTCTACTGCATTATAAATTCCACATGCATCTCATGATCTGACATTGTATAAATCATGAACAGGTGGACCATCAATACTTCAACATTGTTGATTCTAAAGCCTTTCCAAATTAGTTGTTTCCAGGAAATAACCAAAGTTTTCCCTTCATCACTTCTAATAGATCTCCCTCTATGTGTAGACTTAAGTATTGTGCCTTGTATGACAGAGAATGTTTTCAGAATAAAATGCAAGTCACTGTACTCAATGGAAATTAAACACAAATATGAAATAGGAACAATAAAACAAGCCTGACAAACTAGTCACTCATTTCCTTTTCTCCACAAAACTCTTGCATCAAAATAGCTTGGTTCTGCTAAAATATCTGCAACTATCACTTCTATGAAACACTTATAAACCTTATATGAAACACTGAAATTTGTGTCATCAATTTCATATCTGGTAACTGATGTGTGAGATCAGTCTTACTGTAAGATAAGTAATAATGACCTCTAAACTCACACTGAGATGGTAACAGTTCAAAGTTGTGGGTCTGCTCATGATCAAGCCTTGGTGAATACACACACACACACACACTAAAACTTCATGAACAGATTGGAGGTTTGGTGCAGAATTGCTCCCACACGCAAAATTGGTCTTAGGTTTATTTGCTTCATTTCTATCCTTAATTTTCAACAAACAGAGCAAAATGTTATTTGTCAATATTGATATACAAAAACTATATATCATGTATAAAACTCAAGTGAGAGAACTGTTGCACTTCCACATAGAGTATGCTCTGATGTTCTGTTAGCACTTAATGTTCTTGTTTTCTTGTTCTATTTCCATCCTAACATACTGTACAGACAACAGAGCAATAGTAAGTTACCACTACAACTCCACATACTAAGCATTTCAGAGAGTCTGAGGGCACATTTTTCTAGAATAACTTAGTAAGGAACACACATATCATTATGAAATTTTGCCACAGTGTATTTGACACCCTCCCCTAATATCCCAATGTGTCATGAATCGTAAACAGTATATAACAATGGCACTTCTCCCTATAAAAATAGGAGAAAGTCACTTATCCCTCACGAAGAGAGAGAGAGAGAGAGAGAGAGAGAGAGAGAGAGAGAGAGAGAGAGAGAGAGAGAGAGAGAGAGAGAGAGAGAGAGAGAGAGAGAGAGAGAGAGAGAGAGAGAGAGAGAGAGAGAGAGAGAGAGAGAGAGAGAGAGACAGGAGGGAAGGGAGGGAGGGAGGAAGGGAGCAAAATATGGGGAGGGGGATGGAAGAGAGGGAGGGTAGGAGCAGGGGGAGGGACTATGTGGGTGGAGCTTGTTACTACGTCACAGATAGTACTACATCACCATTCTAGAAAAACTTGCCCTCAAACTCTCTGAAACGCTTAGTAGATCATATTAATATGCAAGATATATAAAACACTAAGCAGATCCTTTCATGTCCTCTCTTCACTTTAGTGTGCACAACACCAGTACTGTGCTATGACTGTACATTCATCTGCATCCATGTGTAGTGAATTAATCACACTGCCAAGGCATGTTTAAAAATAGAGAATCAACCAGCTGAATATATGCAGGAACAAATGATGTTGAAGTATCAATGGTCAACCTGTACTTTCAGCACAATGCAGCAGGTGCAATTATCTCTGAAAAAAGTGTTTGCTTAAGAGAGCTTTCACACGAGTATTTGCTCATAACTTAATGCTGGATTTTTTTTTCTTCTGCACATCTGACCCACTACTATAATGTCAACATACAAAACCACACTTAAGAGAGATCCAGCAAAAAAAACTCCAGAGCTATAAAGACACACACCACAAAGCCCTTACAGCAACCAACTATGAACACTACGACCACCATAAGACGACACCACTCTGGATCACCATCTACACAAGGCTGACTCTCCTTCAAAGCAACCTGTCCATTACATTTTCTGAGCTAGGCTGTCATCCCTGATTCTGCTACTTCAACAGTGCTAGTAACAACTTTTGATTCTATAACAAATTTAATGTCATCAGTATAATCTTATTTCTGGTTAATTCCTGCATCAATCAATACCCAGGAGCCATATATCCATAAAAGGAAGGTCATTATAAAATTCTATAGTGGAGGATCCAACAACCTTAAAAAGACAACCTTTTATATTTCTAATTATCATATCTATATTCAGTCATCATACAAAACTACTATTATCAATAAAACATTTATCAACCATATCAAAACTGGTATAAATTCAATTAATCTAACACACAATTAGGTGGTATAAGCCATGAAGAACAGTGTCAGCAATTGTTTCTTTGGCCAAACAAACAAATTAGATTAAAAACTTAATTGTTGAGGTCTTACTGTGTTTTCATGTAAACTTACTCCTCATGCTGAGGTCTTTTCCTATCTTTCATCTCTTCCCAATCCAGGAAGCAGGATTTGTATTATATTGACAACTTCACAGCACTAACCACACCTGTACTTCAAATATTATGATTAAGTGCTCTCTGCCTGTTTGTTTGTCTCCACTGTTCATGTCTTCCAACAAAATGCTATATTGAAAAACAAACAATCCAGAGTCCAATATCAACTTAGATACTATCCACTCTTGCGTTTAGATGAGCGATACATGATTGGTTTCGGCGTAGGGCTTCTCTTGGTCCACATAATGGCCCAGCCAGTGACAAGTAGAGTCCAGAGAACAAGTGGTGGATCAAAGGAGTTTATGAATGCCCTCACATTATCCAGGCCATGCTGCAGAGGCTGGTTGGTGGCTGGGATGTCCATGGTGCCAATGGTCCCTATTTTACGCAGGTACTCCACCAGGGGTGCATGGTCCACCGTGAAGATGGGGAGGTAATCATCCTCACGAGTACGCTTCCACATTCTTCCTGACTCGGCGCTGAGGGTGGATGGTGAGACGTAGTATATGCATGGCCTTCACTTTTTTTTTGGTGTGGTTTTGAATCTGCTAACTACATTACCACCAACTATAGAAACCTTCACCCAGATATTCTTGCCATCTACATTCCAGCTTTACTTACTCCAGCAAGACAGGACTTTCGTTAATCCAGCAAGACGAGAGAGAGAGAGAGAGAGAGAGAGAGAGAGAGAGAGAGAGAGAGAGAGAGAGAGAGAGAGAGAGAGAGAGAGAGAGAGAGAGAGAGAATGTTCCCATAAAACAGTGGTTCTTAACCTTTTTACTACCACGACACCTCTATGAATTTGTCCTTCCTTCCTTGCATCTATGTATACAATTCCCTCCCGCACTTAAAGAAAAAGACGATACTTTTACATTTTCATAAACTTCTCATTACCTGACCATGCTCTCATTAAGAGAATAACAAATACCATTAGAAAAATTCCCCTTTTTTCCCAAGGGCTCGCTCTCCCCTCAGAAGTTACTGACACTTCATAGGATAAGTGCACCCCCAGGTTAAGAACCATTGCTATCAAATATCATTCTGCAGGATTTGATAATCTTAAAA
>NC_059278.1:3042143-3082143 GCF_017591435.1 Portunus trituberculatus | reverse complement strand
GTATTTGATCTGGAGATGAAAATTGATGGTTATACACTTTTCATAAACATAGGGAAAACAGAAGAGGGAGAGGAGCGGCTTTGTACGTTAAGGACACACTGCAATGTTGCATTAAGAGTAAAATTATGACAGATAGAAAAACAGTGTCTCTATGAATAGATATTAAGGTTGGGTCACAATCAGCAGTAATGGGTTTACTGTACAGGCCACCTAATGCTTCAAACCAAATAAACTCTTCACTATGGGAAGAAACAAATAGAGCAGTCAGGTACAGTAAGGTGTGGTAGGGGATTTCAACTATAGGAATATTGATTGGAGCTTGATGGTGGGCAACAAGGAAACAGAAGAATTTCTTAGGGTAATTCAGGATAACATTTTAAAGCAAGTCATTTTAGAACAAAAAAGGGAAAATAATATTCTCGATTTGATTCGGACAAACAAGGAGGAGGCAGTTACGCAGGTGGAGGTTGGTGGCCAGCTAGGTAAGTGACCACAATGAAATAAGATATAAATTGAAATGGCATGAAGCTTTTAGAAACAAGAGTACTAGGAAGGCTAATTTCGTGGCATAAAGGGGTATTTACGAAGAGTCAAGTAAGTCAAGTAAGTCAAGTAAGGTCCAGTATGCAGGTGAAAAAAGGAAGGCAGGACCAGAGAGATGGAATGAGGTGTAAAGTTGGAGGAGGGAAGAATGAGAGGGGTTAGGTAGTGGGTCAGGTCAGGACGAGAGGAATGGAATGAGATTGGTGGGACCAGGGCAAGTGAATGTTGGTGTGGTTTATAGCTACTTTCTTCATAAGTTACATAGGGGTCAGATGGCTAACATTCCATATATAACAATAAAATCACAAAGCAACGACCTTAAGTGCATAACAGATAGATTAAAACAATGCATAGAACAGAAGAGGAATATATACTGTATAAGAGAGAATAAAGGCAAGAGATAAGATTTTAAGGCCACTATACAATTAATTAGTAAGAATAGTTAAGAGGTTAACGAGGAAAGCTAAAATCGAATATGAGTTGAAGGTAGCCAGCCAAGAATAGAGGGATTCCAAGGCACTTTTTGCAGTTATATAAGACGAAAAGCAGAGAAGAGATAGGTCCTGGAAAGATGGTTAGTTCTAAGAAAGAGATTAGTAAAATAATGAACGAGTATTTTTTAACTGTCTTCACCCAAGAGAACACACAGAAAATCCCAGATAGCGAACAGGTTTTTAGGGAAGAGAATAGTGAAAAGCTGACAGATATTCATATAACTAAGGCGATGGTAGAACAGGAGATAGATAAACTAAAGAAATTCAAGTCACCGGGATCTGATGAAGTATATCCAAGGATTCTAAAGGAATGCAAGGACGTCGTCAGCGAGCCTTTAGCGATACTTTTTAGGATGTCACTGGAGTCAGGTGAGGTACCGATGGTGTGGAAACAAGCTAATGTAGTACCAATATTTAAGAAGGAAGATAAAACCCTAATGTCTATTTACAGGCCTTTCAGCTTTACTTTAATTGTGGTTAAATTAATGGAATCACTCGTAGTAATAAACATTAGGGAATACCTGGACAAACACAGCTTGGTAAATCACTCACAACATGGCTTTACGAAGGGAAGCCGTGTCTTACAAACTTGTTGAGTTTTTATAGTAAGGTTTATGAGGCGGGAGATAAAAGTGACAACTGTGACATTCTCTACTTAGATTCCAGTAAAGCCTTTGACAAGGTATCTCAGCAGAGGCTCTTAAAAAGGTTAAAGCACACGGTATAGAGGGTAGAATATTAGGCTGGATTAAAGCGTGGTTAGACGACAGGCAACAGAGGGTAGTAATTAATGGATCTAATTCTGAGTGGGAGAAGTAGTTAGTGGGTGCCACAGGGCTCAGTTTTAGGGCCATTATTATTTCTAATATATATCAACGACTTGGATAGTGGAATTAATAGTGATATCAGTAAATTTGCCGACGACACAAAGATAGGTAGATTAATTAGGTCCGATTCGGATGCCAAGGCTTTGCAGGCTGACTTGGATAGGATGAAAGAATGGACAGATAGATGGCTAAATGCAGTTCAATATTAACAAGTCCAGGGTACTGAGTGTAGGTAGAGATAATCCAAGCAATAGGTACACAATAGATAACGTGGCACTAGGAAGTTCCAAGTATGAGAAAGATTTAGGAGTCATAGTTAGCTCTGATCTCGGTACAAGGAAGTAATGTATTGAGGCCAGAAATAAGGCGAATAGAGTATTAGGTTTCATTTTAGAAGTGTTAAAAGCAGGAGTCCTGAAGTAATACTGAAATTATACTTGGCGCTGGTCAGGCCACATCTTGACTATGCGGTACAATTCTGGTCCCACATTACAGGAAGGACATAGCTCTGTTGGAGTCAGTGCAAAGGAGGATGACTAAAAGATACAGGGAATGAGGATATTCCTATGAAGAGAGACTGAAGAAACTCAATCTGCATTCCTTAGAGAGACGTAGGTTAAGAGGAGACCTGATAGAAGTATTTAAGTGGTATAAGGGTTTTAACAAAGGGGACATGAATGAAGTTCTTAGGATCAGTAGCGGGGACAGAACCAGAAATAATGGGTTTAAACTTGAAAAATTCAGTTTTAGGAAAGAAATGGGAAAAAACTGGTTTTCAAACAGAGTGGTTGATGAGTGGAACGGTCTCAGTGGTCATGTGGTCAGGGCTGAGTCAATAGGGAGCTTTAAAAGAAGGTTAGATAAGTTCATGGATGAGGAAGATAGATGGAATTAGGTGGATTTAATCATACAGGGACACCCTCGTGTAGGTCTGGCGGCCTCTTGCAGCTTCCCTCTTTTTTATGATCTTGTGTTCTTATGAACTAGGTAAATACAACTAGATAAACACGCGCACACACACTTACCATTGAAACCAGAGGAAGGTCTGTCCTACTTGATAGAGAGAAAGGTATGTGCCCCATAAAATCAGGAAGAGGGTGGCTGTGCACCAAGACTTCCATACCATCCTGTAAAAATAAATTAATTATATTCCTTACCCATACTCAATATGCATTTAATACATGTATACACACTCATAGAAAAAACTGATCATAATATCTCTCATAAATATATATGTATATATATATGTATATATATATATATATATATATATATATATATATATATATATATATATATATATATATATATATATATATATATATATATACCACATGACAGCAGTCATACCCAATAAAGCTTAGCAGGGTTGCAGCAAGGGAAAGGAGCTCCATCATGTAAGAGACATTCAGGCCCACATAGGATGAGAAGCAGAGCAGTGTCAGCTTGTCAAAGAAGCACTGCTTTGGGTATTTCAGATTCGGCAGCTGAGTATGGGCTGGAAGGATCCCCTTCTCGCCATACAACCCTAAAAATAAGATGGTGAATTATGCAAACCCTGTTTTATAAAGTACAGATTCATGAGTCCATTCATTAGCCACCAATGAGAGCTTTCCACGGTAGTTCAGTTACACTTTTCATTTGTTTTGGTGATAAAGTCAGGTGTTCTGATAGAAGCTCACAGTTATTTGTTAATATGGCTACCCAATGAAGGAAGATGAAGCAAACAATGCCAGTATTTGAAAGGAAAAAAAGTAACATAGAATTTTTACCAGTAACAATGTTTGAGATGATATACAGGCACAAAGAACTTCCAAATGTTTAATAATGAAGCTGCAAAACTTCACACAGTTCCATCATACTGAGAATCTCTTCCCCTCACTAGTAAGGCATTAGTATAAAATTTCTGAAGTCTCCTGTTAGGTTAGGTTCAGTTTGATTAGGTTAATGTCCTAATGGGAGACCCAAGGGGGAGGGGTGCAGTCACCCCTCCTAGGTAGGTTAGGTTAGGTTAAGTTGGAAATAATCAGAACATTAAGGAGAATTTCCATACACTTTTCAACACCCATATTTCACTAGATTCTCATCCCCTATCCAAAAACCTCCATTTACCCGTAAGTCCCCATGCTTGTTTGGGGAGGTTTGAGGGAAGATGGATTCATTGGTAGAGCTTTCTATTTCAGCTGTATCAGATACAAGCAATGAAACTCGCATATCACATAGAAGGGTCAGTGACCTTGCCATAAACATAGATATAAGGACATATTATAAATAATTACTATATTATTACATAGAAAAATATAGAAGAACTTATAAAGGACAATTATTTAAGTAATGAAAGAACTGAAAGCAACATCATAACTATGAAATATACTTAATAGATAAGAATCTTATTGATAAAAAAAATTTGCAGATAACAGACTGATACTGGCCATGACAGAAGCAGCAGTAAAGATAATAAGATAACATTTGAGAGGACAAGAATCAATGTCAATAAAGGTAAGTAAAATACTGACATACAATAAATATGAAAGACAAGGTTATATAAATGCTATTCAAGTTATAAAAATTGTGAAGTTTTCTCTCATGAGCAACAGGACAATTAAAAAGTAATTGTTTAACAGCCACAGGGGTGCAGCTAAATTAAGTGTATATGGTGATGGATATTTTATACTTTTATTCCCTTACACTTTCGAGATTTCACAAATTTGACCTACTTTGGCCTCTTCCCTTAAAAGGCCCCTCTATTACTAGTTTTGTTTTGTGGTGGAGAGGTGTTACAACAGAATACACAGGAACCATATGCTGAAAAGTAAAGCAAGACACGTACCTGGTACTTGTAGATACAGGGATCCAAAGGCAAACATGTAGATTGCACACATACAGCGCAGAAATAAGTTCCTAGTGTGAAGTATATCAACAGCCATGGTGGTGGTGGTGGTGGTGAAGTATTAGGTATGAACGTCCCTATCAAGGTATCTATAGGAGATACCGAGCCAATCAAAGCCGCGGGACTATGCAATGAAGCAATGTCATGGGCTTATTGTTCACTGGGGGAGAGGGCGAAATCATTGACACAACGCAGATGTCATGTAGAAAGGTTGTTGTGTTTTGGAGTGGCGGCCAAGCCTCCACCGATCACCGCCCACATCCCATGCCAAGAGCCTGCCTGACAAGTGGCCAGGTGTCAACACGAGGGGTGACAGGTGAGCCACGCACGAGAAAGACCTGTTGGGCACAAGCAGGCGTCACTATTGCCAATATTGCAGCCCAAGTTGCCGCCACAGATTCAATGTTGATAGATTGAGGGGCAATGGAAGGACGAGCCGGCGCCAGGCAGTGTAGAATGATCCCAAGTGGACCCGCCAACTTGCCAAGCACTGGTCGCCGCTGGTGGGGCACACCTGGGGTGGGTGGGCCTGTGGAATGGGAGAGGGGAGGGGAGACAGATAGTACTATAGTGCCACTAGTTGCTGGATATAAAGATTTTTGTAATTATAGATACTATTTTCATTATGAACAATATACAAATGACTATACAACTCATATACCACAAGTGTTTACTAAGAGAGTACCTAATCAAGGAACTTAATTGTAGGTGGTGGAAGGAACCGGTTAGAAATCAAAGAAAAGCTGCCGGATGTAAAACGTTCTTTTTGAATATTGGCGTAACTTTTTACTCAAATCCCATGAAGTTGCTAAGTAATGCAGTAATCAAGATACAGTGTTTATTATACAACGAAATTTTGAAAACAGTGAGAGATGGCTCACCAAACTGTTGTTCTGCTAATCAGCCATCATCCTGTTGGACTGTCTATCTTATCAAGCTGCTTCTGAGCCTCCACCGCCACACACACTGTTCTCCCAGCTTTTCTACTCCTTATGAGAATCTCGTTGTATGAGTTTAAATTGTTCGCTATTGCATGTGCAATGAAGGGAGATATGAATCTGCCGGTATCATGAATACGCTCCCAGGGCAACACTAGCTATCGATAATAGTTTGGACCAGGGGAGAGATTTGCCACAACTTAATTGATAGTACAAGGATTATCTTTCCTCCAAGGGCACGACGGAAGCAAAATTGCTTTCAACCTTCAGAATGTTTATAGAAAACAGTGGGGGATCCTGGATCAAAATTTTGGGGAACTAACCTACCCCTTGAGATTGGTAGCGAGCTGTTGTTTCGTGAGATTTCCTAGCTTAAAACACCGAAAACATTTCCTCATGCAGATACAAGAAAATCCTCAAATCTGCAAATAATTAATTTAAAGGGGTTCCTTATTCTTACAGCAAAACTAGACATTTCCCACTGCTTAAACACAAGAGAGTGCAATTAAATAATGTTATGAGTGTAAAAGTTGCGATCGTAAGCTCCGCCCACTGGCTTCACTTTTTTAGTACGGCGGGATACGCGTGATGCCGCATCCTCTCGATCTGACCTCCTTGGCTTATCCCTTCAGTACCATGACGGGTTTTCATATTTATTCTAGTTATTATTTGGTGATTTGATACAGCTTCAGAAATTAGGTGTGGATTGAAATAGTGACGATTCAGGACCTTTAACCTTCAGACCTCCATAAACACTTCATAATGTAAATAAAGTAATTTAATCACACCCAAAACTCAAGGTAAAAAAGCATCCCAGTGCTGAAGAGGTTAAGGCGCAACATAGCGATACACGCCGCAACACCACCGTACACTGTACTCCACACAGTTAATTAACGCCGGTTTCTGCAAATACGTAATGCTACAGGTAATCGAAGGTACAATTTGCAACAGGAAGAAAATATTCTTCTCACTAGCATCTTGCCACCAATAGTCCAATACCGGCATCTTGACGCCAGTATTGGTGCCTTTTTTACGGTAAATGTGACATATTGTATAAAGGAAGTACTGAGTCTGGGCCAGCATGGGTCAGCCACGCGGGAAGTAGTCCATACCAAGTCAGTAATATAGTCAGTAAATGAACAGTAAGCAGTGTAAGAGGAGGAACAGCGAGCTTTTTTTTTTTTTTTCATTTAGGGAAGAGGGCCAGCCAAGGGCAAAAAAAAAAAAAAAGAAAGATTAAAGAAAAAGGCCCACTTGAGTGCTGGCTCTCTAAAAAGTGGAAAAGCGTCAGCCAAAATTAGGGAGCAAATGCCTCGATACCTCCCTCTTAAAAGAAGACAAGTCGTGGGAAATCAGAAATACAGATGCAGGAAGGGAGTTCCAGAGTTTACCAGTGAAAGGGATGAATGATTGAGAGTACTGGTTAACTCTTGCATTAGAGAGTTGGACAGAATAGGGATGAGAGGAAGAAGAAAGCCTTGTGCAGCGAGGCCGCAGGAGGAGGGGAGGCATGCAGTTAGCAAGATCAGTAGAACAGTTAGCATGAAAATAGTGATAAAAGATAGAAAGAGATGCAACATTTCGGCGGTGAGAAAGAGGCTGAAGACAGTTAGTCAGAGGAGGGGAGTTGATGAGACGAAAAGCTTTTGATTCCACCCTATCTAGTAAAACTGTGTGACTGGAACCCCCAAACATGCGAAGAGTACTCCATACACGGGCGGATAAGGCCCTTATACAGAGTAAGCAGTTGGAGGGCGAGAAAAACTGGCGGAGACGCCTCAGAACACCTAACTTCATAGAAGCTGTTTTAGCAAGAGATGAGATGTGAAGTTTCCAGTTAAGATTATGAGTAAAGGACAGACCGAGGATATTCATTGTGGAAGAGGGAGACAGTTGAGTGTCATTGAAGAAGAGGGATAGTTGTCTGGAAGGTTGTGTCGAGTTGATAGATGGAGGAATTGAGTTTTTGAGGCATTGAAAACTACTAGATTTTCTCTGCCCCAATCGGAAATCTTAGAAAGATCGGAAGTCAGGCGTTCTGTGGCGTCCCTGCGTGATCTGTTGACTTCCTGAAGGGTTGGTCGTCTCTGAAAGGACGTGGAAAGATGTAAGGTGGTATCATCAGCGTAGGAGTGGATAGGGCAAGAAGTTTGGTTAAGAAGGTCATTAATGAATAATAGAAAATAGTGGGTGACAGGACAGAACCCTGAGGAACTCCACTATTAATAGATTTAGGAGAAGAACAGTGGCCATCTACCACAGCAGCAATAGAACGGTCGGAAAGGAAACTTGAGAAAAAGTTGCAGAAGAGCTAATGAGAAGACCATGCTGTAAAAACAGCCCCTGCCACTCGCCCTCACCATCTTTGAGGAGGGACTCAGTCATCCTGGATATCTACTGCCTGGCTCCCACCATATAGACACACTTGTATGTAATAAAATTAAAGGAAGAAGCATTTCTCTGTTTCCTTGGCCCTCGGGAGAAGAACCAGCAAGCCTCTTAATTAACTCTCTCTCTCTCTCTCTCTCTCTCTCTCTCTCTCTCTCTCTCTCTCTCTCTCTCTCTCTCTCTCTTTGGATTTAGACCAAAGTTTTCTACAGAACTAGCTTTCTTTCTTTCTCAGCACATGTATAATGCTCTCTACAATAGGATGTTTCAGTTGACAGTTTTTTGTGATCTTTCAAAAGCATTTGACACTATATATTATTGCATAAATTGAAGACGTATGGCATTAGAGGACCGGCACATAATTGGTTCAGCAGCTATTTGAATTCAAGGCAGCAGTATACAGTTTACAATAATATGATATCGCACAGAAAGATTATTAAATGTTGAGTTCCACAGGGATCAGTCCTTGGACCACTATTATTTTTAATTCACATCAATGATATAACTCTATGTACAAGTAACCTTTATTTCATTCTATTTGCTGATGACACAAACATTTTCCTTAAAGGGTGCGATCTCATAACACTACAAAATACTATGAATAAAGAATTAATTAATGTATCTAAATGGTTAAAAAGTAATAAATTAACATTAAATATAAACAAAACACACTACATGTTGACTTGTTCACACACTATAAATCCACATGCCATTGATATTAAACTTAATCAGTCTTCAATCAAACAAGTTATAGAGGCTAAATTTTTAGGAATTACAATTGATAATAAATTGCAATGGAAACCTCATATTGAAGAAGTGAACAACAAATTATCTAAAATGATAGGTGTAATATATCAAATACGCAAATCATGTAGTAAAGAGTGCTTGAAATTAATTTATAATTCTTTAGTATACCCACATTTACTCTACTGTTCTTCTATTTGGGGGGTACTTTTAAGACTTACATTGACAAGCTATTCATCTCGCAAAAGAAATTATTAAGAATAATATCAGGTTGTAATAGGTTCGAACATACAGCTCCCATTTTTCGAGAATTTAAGTTTTTAAAAGTAAATGATATAATCTCATATCAGACATCTACATTTGTTTACAAATGCTTAAATATTATGATGTGTATTGTGACTTTGAATACGCTGAACACACCAACGTTCAGACGAGACGCAGAAACATGCTCAAAATACCGTTATGTAAAACTTCTCATGCACAACAAAGTGTAATTTTTCGAGGCTCCAAGCTGTGGAATGAAATTCCATTAGATACTAAAGTCAAAGGTTTTAATTCATTCAAAATACAAGTGAAAGTGAAGCTGAAAAGTACATACTAAACATTTTGTATTGTTTGCTAACTATATAAGTATTGTATGTAACACATTTATGTATGATATTATTGTAGTAATAATCATGTTGTCATTATTACTGTCATTGTTTGTGTTATCATTATCACTATTATCATTATTATTATTTCATTAATATTGTTATTATTGTAATTATTATTGTTGTTGTTATAGATATTATTTATTATAATATATATTATTATTATTATTATAATTATTATTATTATTATAATTATTATTATTATTATTATTATTATTGTTATTCTATATTTTCATTTACTTATTTCATTATTATTATACTATTATTATTATTATTATTATTATTATTATTATTATTGTTTTTTATATTAATAGTGCCATTGTTGTTTTCATTTGTTACCAATATTATTTTTATTATATCATCATTACTAATGTTATTGTTCTAAGTATTAATAATTTTAATACCGCTTAAAACGACTGCTCTCACGAACAAGTAAAGCATAGTGTCCATAAGGAGCCGTGACCTCAATGAACTGGATTCAAGAGCAAAAATTGTTATGATCGTTATGGTTTTTTTTTTTGTAAACTTAAGAAATAATAAACAATCAATCAATCAATACAATCAATCAATCAAGCAATCAATCAATCTCTCTCTCTCTCTCTCTCTGCACATTCAGGACAGTAATACACACACACACACACACACACACACACACACACACACACACCTCGTTCATGGCAACACTGCTACCGTCATTTTGTCTTTGATAGAAACGTAATTCCTCCTTCTTTTTTTTCTTTTCTTTTTTTCTTTTTCCCCTCTAACATAGCATACCAACACATCTCACAACACAGGCTTTGCACGTCACAACAGTTTGCGGCAAAGTTGGGGCAGCTGCCTTCACACTCGTTGTTTTAAATAAATAAAGACAGGTGAAGACGTCACACACACACACACACACACACACACACACACACACACACACACATCTGTACAACGTAAGAAAGAGCAGCACACACACACACACACACACACACACACGGTAGCTCAGTGGTTAGAGCGATGGCTTCACAAGCTAGATGACCGGGGTTCGATTCCCCGGCCGGGTGGAGATATTTGGGTGTCTCCTTTCACGTGTAGCCCCTGTTCACCTAGCAGTGAGTAGGTACGGGATGTAAATCGAGGAGTTGTGACCTTGTTGTCCCGGTGTGTGGTGTGTGTTGTGGTCTCAGACCTATCCCAAGATCGGAAATAATGAGTTCTGAGCTCGTTCCGTAGGGTAACGTCTGGCTGTCTCGTCAGAGATTTCAGCAGATCAAACAGTGAATTACACACACACACACACACACACAGGGATGAGGGAAAAGAAGGGAAGAAAGGAAATGGCCAAAACCGTTATCAAACGAGTACAAGACAGCACACAAGAATTTGAAATGAAGGTGAAAATGAGATCTCAAGTGGCTGTAGAGGAAATTATGGCTAGAAAAGGGAAGCTAGCCGGCTAGATGATGTAGATCACAAGGAAATGTGGATAAAAAGAGATATGAACTTAGAAGAAAGGGAAAAGGAGAAAGTGTTAAGAAGTGAAGCTAAGAAAAAAAAAAAGAAAAGGACAGAGATAGAGAAGAAGAATTTTTATTGGAGGGTTCTGGATATGAGACTAAAGAAGTGGTACCTAAGGAAAAAAGAGGAGGTCGTGGAGGCAATAAATTAAGAGTGACTTATACTAACATAGATGGTTTGTTATCAAGCATATTGGAAGTTCGGGATTATTTGAAAGAGAAAAAGCCAGATGTAATGTGCATCGTTGAAACAAAACTGAAAAAGAGATCCATGTCAACTTTAAAGAGGAGGGATATAATACCTGGAGGAGGGACAGGAAGGATAAAGGGGGAGGAGGAGTGCTAATAATGGTTCGTGATAATATATGTGTGGAGGATGTGCAATATGGTGAGGACAAAGTGGAAGTAATGGGAGTAACAATCAGAACAGAAGATTTGAAGAAAAGAAAATTATAGTTACATATGTTCCACCAAAGACTAATACATGGGGATCAGAAGAGCATAAAGATATGCAAAGAGAGGTGATAAAGTGCCTAGATAACATGATAAGAAGAGATAGAAGAATACTCTTAGTAGGAGACTTTAACTGTAAAAAAATAAACTGGAGAGGGATGGAAGAAATGGATAATGCTGGGCAGTGGAGTGAGAAAGTGTTACAGTTGACTATGGTTAACACAATGGACCAGTGGGTGGAGGAGTCAACAAGGTACAGGGGGAAGAAGAACCATCGTTGCTTGACCTGGTTTCCACAAAGAAACCAGAGTCCCCTCCAATCATACAATACCTTAGTCCAATGGGGAAAAGTGATCATGTGACATTAGAGATGCAAATGCAGGAGGAAGATAAGCTATAGAGAAGACTATAAAGGAGAGATTAAATTATACAAGAGCAGATTTTGAAAAATTAAGGAGTTATTTTGCTGATATTGAGTGGAGTAATATTATGTGCAGGAAGACTGTACAAGAGGAATATGACATATTCTTACAGAAATACAATGAAAGAGTAAAAAGGTTTGTTCCTGTTTATATAGTTCAGAAAGAAATACATGCTTGGTACAATTTTAGATGCATACAAGCATGGAAGAAACTCTTAAAGCAGGGAAATGACTATAATAGTCAGCAGTACAAAGATACTAGAAATTATTAGAGTAAGGAGAGAGGAAGAAAGAAAGTTTGAGAAAGATGTAGTGGATAAAAGCAAGGATGAGCCCAAACTTTTCTACAAGTTTATAATCGGCAAAACAAAGAATAAGGAAACAACTGAAAAAATAATTAAAGAAGGGAAGACATACCAAACATAAAAGGAAATGTGTGAAATAATGAATGAGAGCTTCAAAACGGTATTCACTGCAGATGATTTCACAGAACCTAATAGGACATTGGATTGCCAAGGATTACAGGAGATTGCAGTGCACAAAGAGGATATTGGAAGATTACTGGATAAGTTGGAAGTCAGAAAAGCAATGGGGCCAGATGGTGTATCAGGCTGGGTGTTAAAAGAATGTAAAGAGCAATTACTGGATCCAATTTGGGAAATAATTAAAAGTTCAATAAATGAAGGGAAAGTTCCACTAGAGTGGAAGAGAGCCAATGTAATACCGATATTTAAAGGAGGAAAGGCAACTGAACCACTAAACTACAGACCAGTGTCACTTACAAGTGTCGTAGGAAGTTATGTGAAATAATTATCAAAGAAAAATGGGTTAAATTTCTAGAAGAGGAGCAAGTCATATCGAACAGACAATTTGGGTTCAGGACAGGGCGGTCATGTGTATCAAACTTATTAAGCTTCTACTCAGAGTTATTGCAGGACTTGAAAACAGAGATGGATGGGTAGACACAGTATACCTGGACATTAAAAGGCTTTTGATAAAGTCCTCACGGAAGACTTCTTTGGAAACTAGAGAACATAGGAGGACTGTGGAACCTTGCTCGAATGGACAAGAGATTATTTGAAGGATAGGAAATGAGAACTGTGATCAGAGATACATACTCATCTTGGGGTAAAGTAACTAGCGGAGTGCCACAAGGGTCAGTGTTAGCCCCCATTATGTTTCAAGTTTATGTAAACGACATTCACATTGGGATAAACAGTTATATAAATTTATTCGCTGATGATGCAAAGTTGCTAAGAGTTATCAAAACCAGAGAGGACTGTCTGCTGTTGCAGGAAGATTTAAACAAGATCTATGAATGGAGCAAGAAGTGGAAATTGGAGTTTAATGCCAAGAAATGTCACATAATGGAACTAGGAAAGAGTAAGAGAAGACCAGTATGGAACTATTTGATGGGAGAGGAGCAAATAATGAAGACTAAAGAGGAAAAAGATCTTGGAGTGATCATACAAGAAAATCTGAGCCCTGATAAACACATAAGCAAGATATTTGGACTATCATATAAGATGTTGACTAATATAAGAGTGGCATTTCATTACATGGATAAAGATATGATGAAAAAATCATCACAAGCATGATACGCCCAAGGCTGGAATATGCAGCAGTGGTATGGTCTCCGAGCTCTAAAAAGGATATAAGAAAATTGGAAAGGATACAGAAGATTGCTACAAAGATGGTGCCGGAATTAAAGGACCTCACATATGAAGAACGACTGAAGGAAATGGGACTGCCAACCTTACAAGATAGAAGAGAACGGGGACCTAATAACAATGTATAAGATAGTAAATGATATTGAAAAGATAGACAAAGAAGACCTGGTGCTGTTGACGGAAGAAGATGGAAGGACAAGAGGACATGAAAAGAAGATCAGGATGAGGCAGTGTGTGAAGGATATTGAAAATACAGTTTTCCACACAGAACAGTGGAAAAATGGAATGCATTGGATAATGGAATTGTCACAGCACATAGTGTGCATAACTTTAAAGAAAAACTAGATAAATGGAGATATGGAGACAGGACACTATGAGCTACTGCTCGAAACAATTATAAAGGCCACTGTACAATACAACTAGGTAAATACAGATTATATTCAACTGACAACATCACAAGGTCTGTGGAAGATTACCTATTCGCTTCTAAATACAGTGAACTTCAAAGAGCGAGCGGCTATGTAATACTTCTTGGATGTCAGAACAGGACTACTATTTAATTTAGATCCCTCCTTCAATTCAGCATTTACAGGATATGTGCAGGTGTGGTGAAGGTTTGGTAAATGTGTGCGTTTAATTTTTTTCACCATTTTCACCACGGTCGTTTGCTGGTCACCCAGCCAGCCTTCCCCATTACGGAGTGTGCTCAGAGCTAATAGACCGATCTTCGGGTAGGACTGAGACCACATAACACACAACACACACCGGGAAAGCGAGGCCACAACCCTTCGAGTTACATCCCGTACCTATTTACTACTAAGTGAACAGGGGCTACACATTAAGAGGCTTGTCCATTTGCCTCGCCGCTTCCCTAGACTCGAACCCGGATCCTCTCGGTTATGAGCCGACCGTGCTAAACACTACACTACGCGGTGTGTGTGTGAGTATGTGTGTGTGTGTGATCAGTCACCACTACCATCACCATTACTACTATTATCGGCACTACTACTACTACTACTACTACTACTACTACTACTACTACTAATACTGCATGCTGCTGCTGCTGCTCTCCGCATAATTCACTGCGTGACTCAATACTATGTGCACAACGAAAAAGAAGTTAGAAATACGAGTCACCCCATTATCTATTATTATTATTATCGGCACTACTACTACTACTACTACTACTACTACTACTACTACTACCATACTAATACTGCTGCTGCTGCTGCTGCTGCTGCTGCTCTCCGCATAATTCACTGCGTGACTCAATACTATGTGCACAACGAAAAAGAAGTTAGAAATACGAGTCACCCCATGCACTAATAGCTATGGTGAAAAAAATAAATAAATAAAAAGCTAGGAAAGGAGTTATGTCTAGTGCTTTTTGGACTCAGAAAAGACGTATGATAGGATAGACAGGAAGAAATTGTTGCCATTACTAACACACACAGGAATGGACAGGAAGATAGTACGTGCAGGTGATGAGGAAGCTGTACGAGGAAAATGAAGTCAAGTTCACAATAGGAGATATCAGTACAGGCTGGATGAAGAAATAACACTGAAGTACGTTAGGTATGTGTGATCTTTCCAATATTCTCATAGAGGAGTTGATACTGAGGATTAGGATATTAGGGAGGGGAGTCAAAGTAGAGGATAGGAAACTATAGGCTGCCGAGCCCATGATGACGACAGAGTGCTGATGGCAGAGAGTAATGAGGAGATAAAGAAGTTATTACAGGTAATTATATAGCATTTATGGAATGTCAGGTATAGTGCTAGAAAATGCAAGGTGATAGAGTTTAGTAATCATGTGGAGCGACAGTGGGTACTAGGGAATATGTCTTAGAGGTGGTAGAAAGGTACACTTATCTAGGGCTGGGTATGAACAGAGAAGGAATAGGAGGAGAAAAATGGATGAGAATAAACGAAGGGAAGGCTAGGAAAAGGACAGGGATGATAATCAACCCAGGGAACAGCTCAGTTTATATAGAGAGAGTAGCCAGAAGCTTGTGGAAGGGGATGGTGTGCTGTATTGCTGGTATGGGTCTGAAATTACCTATTGTCGGGAGGAAGATCTAGGTAAATTAGGGAAAGCTCAAAAAGTAGTAGGGAGATGGGGTCTATGGTTCCCTCGCAGTATTGCTTTAGAAGCTATTAATGGAGAGATGGGCCGGAGTACCCATGGTACAATAACGATCAAAAAGTTATTGTACCATGGGAGTACCAGCCTTCATCAACGCTTGCCGCAGCCGCCGCCGCAACCGCCAAAGTATTTCTTAGAGATTTTGTATGTGATTTTGTTGATTTCCGACCTCTTTTGCAACGCATGTTACTTGATTTTAGGTTCCCCCACCCAAAACTCTTGATTCTCCACAAATAATCTAAGATCGTTGGGAATGAGAGGTAGGCATAAGTTGGTTTTATACATATATATATATATATATATATATATATATATATATATATATATATATATATATATATATATATATATATATATATATATATATATATATATATATATATATATATATATATATATATATATATATATATATATATATATATATATATATATATATATATATATATATATATATATATATATATATATATATATATATATATATATATATATATATATATATATATATATATATATATATATATATATATATATATATATATATATATATATATATATATATATATATATATATATATATATATATATATATATATATATATATATATATATATATATATATATATATATATATATATATATATATATATATATATATATATATATATATATATATATATATATATATATATATATATATATATATATATATATATATATATATATACTATCTACCTACATCATAATAAAAATAATGGCTAATGAATGAAGATTTAATTCAAGATCAATCAGATCTGCTGATCCGTTGAAATTTTGGCAGCCAAAGTGTAAACATTAGCCATGAGGCTCAGGGCTCAGGCTGGCTTGGTGTTCACAGATTGAAAGGAGTGTCTTTTCTCTGCTGCATGAAAGTAACGAACAAACAACGAAAATTCGAGACACAACAACAATATAATTAAGCCTTAAGGTAACCTGCTACAGTTCGGAAACAAAGCAAGATAATACTAAATAGGCGACAGGTAGTACAGTGTCCACACACCGGCCATCCTCGCTGGAAGCTAGTTACTTCTGTGACTCCAAATCCAAGTGAACACTAATATTTGGAGGTGGATTGTATTGGACTATCTTAGCTCTATAATTGTATACTAGCTCCTGATTCACCCAGAACTTGTCCAATTGGTAAATATGGAGAAAGGTGTCAGTGTGACTTAAGTAATATGAAATGCATCAATGGTTATATTTGATACCTAGAACACGAATTGAGTATTCCTGATCGTAGGAAAAAATCCTGGTAAATTTGCAGTTTGAGCTAATACACCCTATCTTATTTTTCCCCCCCTAAGTCTAACAAGCTTGGGGACCTGGGAAAGCAAAGTTTTTAGGTGAGGAAAGCAAAAATGAGGGAGTCCTAAAAATCTAAGAAAAAAATACCCGTTTTTTTAAGTGGAAAATTACAAAATTCATGAGTACTTTTCACTGAAATTATCCTAACCTAACATAATAACCTCTCCCCCTCCTCCCCAACAAGCTTGGGGGACTGTGGGGAATCGGGGGTTTTGGGGGTGGAGTATGGCGATCCAAAAAATCTAAGGACAAAAACCTAACGTAACCTAACCTGACCGGGGGGGCTGTACCCCACAAACCACCCCCTACAACACTAACATAAACCTAACCTAACGTAACCATAACCTAACATAAACCTAACTTAATGTAACCTAACCTAACTGGGGGGGGCTGCACACCCCCCTGCAACACTAACCTAACCCTGACATAAACCAAACCTACCGTATCCTTGCTTTGGGGCAGCTTCCCTACCAATACCCCTCCTCACAATACCTTAATGAAAGGATGAAGGTCCTGGCTGGTCCTCTTCTCGATTGTACACTGACTTCCTTTACAACTAGTGTCACTGGTGGCCATGGCTAAACTGCACACACAGATCTCTCTGTGTACCTGTCTGCCCAGCTGTGCCCCGCCTACGAATACATATAGCAAGTTCCCATTGGCGCAGCTCGTGGTGTTAAGAGGTGGTGGCACGTCATTGGACAAAAGAACTATAGACACAATAAGAATCCTATTCAGCAGTTACCCACAAACCCCAGCTATAAATAAATGCAAGTCAGTGTACTGCTCATTTCCGAGTGTGATGGAGCTCTGTGGCTCGCCGCAGCTTGCTGGATTTAGAGAAAACTCGCTGAACACCGCACATTTGAAGGCTTGTGCTGAAGTTATTACTAGAAAAAACTCACCAAACACCGCACATTTGAAGGCTTGTGCTGAAGTTATTACTAATTTCCGATAGGGTAAAATGGGATTAGAAATGCTCGTAGAAGTGTGATGTAGACCGTGAGAATGTGTATAGTTACGTGTGTTGTATTGGTTGAAACTGCAATAATACCAAAATCCTTAGGTTTTTAAACAAATCCCAAGATTTAGGGAAGTTTTTCTTAAATGCAATTTTTTTTTTCGTGGTTTATGCATATAGAGCAATTGATGCATTTTAACTAGACCTAATCTTTAGCTAAATTTAACCTAAGCTAACACCAAACCTAACTTAATGATGAGATTCTTTGTGTTTAAAGCTTATTTATTACCATTAACATTAAATTAATAATTTGTGAGGGAAAATGCCTTACAAAAATATCTACTTTCCAGTTGTGCACTCCTTTTTTGTATCAGTGAGACTGACAGATTTTTGCAGTCAGTGGCATAGTGAGCGATAAATTTACATGGGGCAAAACCTGAAAATGCTGCCCCCAAAAGTAATAAAAATATGAGATGAGGTATAATGCACTTGTTTATTATGTATACATATATTGTATTATATGTACATGAACTATGAATCAATATTTTGCAGGCCTTCAATTTTGCAGTCTAAAATAACTGAACATCAATATTCTCAGTAGCCTGGCTTGTGCCACCTCCTGAGAAATGTGCTCCCTGGGGCATTTGCCCCACTCATCCTCCCTATCACTGTGTCACTGTCTCCAGTAATACTGTCCTGTTGAGCTTCAAATAGTTGTACTAAGGATGCTGTAACTACCCATTCTGGCAAGCTGTTCCAGTTGTTGATCTGTACATGCGAATGAATACTTTCTCAGTCTTGTCCGTGCCTTGAATAACTTGCAGACACTGCTACGCGACATTCAAGGCACGGACAAAGCCATCTTACCAAGGTTGTAACACTGTTTCCTTCATAATATCTTCCACTGATGATCTCAAAAACGTTTGTTTGGGAATTGCTTTTGTTGAAATGTGACACAAATGAGTGTTGCTTCCCAGAGTGATGTAAAAATTCCTTAATGGTCCTTCATTTCAACAGATTGCAGCCATGAGCTTCAGCAGATTCAAGGAGGTGATTGAGGAAGGAGATACTGTCATCTTGTACATTGGAGTGTCACAGATTTATGCCCTGGAGGTGAGGTTTCATGGCTGCATGTTGGTAATTTTCTAGTTAATTTGTGGCCTTATTACTAGTTATTCTCTTTCATTATTTAACATATACTTTTGGGTACACCTAAAATGTATGGGAGGAGAAGGCTCCTTGTCTTTAACCCCTAAGAGATGTTGACGTTCCTCAGGGGATGTCCCTGTCAGCAGGGCTGACTTTGAAAGTTCAGCAAAAATAGGTCTTTTCATTACCAATTTCTCAGTTGATTAAGACATAATAGCATCATACTTATTAATCCTTCCTCTTCAAAGAATAAGAGAGAGAAAGAGTGTGTGTGTGAGTATATGTGGTGGTTAGATGTAGAAACAAGGAGAGAATGGGGATGGGGATACAGGCATGGAGTGAGGTTGCAGAAGGAAGTTTGGCTCACCATCCCTCCTGCTTCATCAAATAGGGAGCTGTCTCTACATACTATTGCTTTATCTGGCAATGCATTCAAAGTACACAGAAAATCAAGTAAAATTTTAAAAAATACTAAAATATTAAAATATGTAATGGTTTGTCCAGTACTCACAGAATTATAAAGAACTTAAGGAGGCAAGTGTCTCCTCTTGGCGGCTTGGACTGTATGGGTTGTCTAGGGAAGCTGCCTCCTCAAGAAAGATGTGAAAGTACTCTACAGTGCTTTCTTCTACCATAGATAGGAACTTTATTTTTCACTTCCCTCCACAGCCACTCAATATTGTTGGGGTGCTTAGCTCTGTTGTTTAGCTCCATGAAATTGATGGAAACACTCTACAGTACATCCAATGATTTTGTTAAGAAATGGTTTGCAATCATGCTGTAGTTAATGCTGTCTAAATAACTTTCAGGTAAAACCAAAAGTCATAAACAAAAATGGCCAAGGAGTTGACAATGTGTTCCAAACTAAGTATGGATCCGTGAGAGTCATGGATCTGGTGGGAAAGAAGTATGGATCTCGAGTGAACCTCTCCAAGGGATGGGGCCAGGTCTTGTACCCAACACCAGAGCTGTGGACCATCACACTGCCACACCGGACACAGATCCTTTATACTCCTGACATATCCATGGTGAGTGACAATGAAGAAAAAATATTTCATGCTTAAAGCTTTACTCAACAAAAACCGTCCCTCATATCTCCCTCCTACTTTAAAGTAATCAAAACCCATGCATCAGATGCTGGAAAATTGGATGGCTTTGTTATGCTGCAGCTGCAGTAAACCAATTCTGCTGTCATGCAGAGATCCAGGTAATTCATGCTGTGCAGTTGATCCTCATTCTGTATGGCCAGTGAGCATTAATGTGAATGTGTGTATGAGTCAAGGTGACTGGAGTCCCACTCTTAACTGGGACAGTTCTGCTTTTTCTTCGTTTGTCTTGCTTTTCTGTGATCATCTCACTTCAAATGAAACAGTGGTATGTGTCTTTTTGGACTTTCCTGTCTTACTAGCTGTATATTAACTTAGTGGTGTACTCAGTCTGTGAACTCACATCATTATAATTCAGGTTTGATATCTCACTAAGTCATCATCCACTTCTACCTGGTCTGGCTGACTGACACATAGTCTCTCCTTTGTGGCATTTGTAGCATACATGTGTTATTCACACTCCCTTATAGAGAGCTCAGAGGTGACTGACCTTTGGGTAGGACTGAGACCATTCACACCACACAGAGACAATGGGATCATTAGTCCTTGGTTTACATCCATACCTACTTGCTGATAGATAAATAGTGACTGCTCATTGACATGAGCCCTATCTGTCTTGCCACTCCCAACATTTGAACTCATATCCCTCAACTCTGAACAGTGTACAACATGGTGAACTGCACTACAAAGTGGGTTGCTAAGACAGGATATTACTCTTACACTCATAACTTAAACTTTCTTTCCAATTTCAACCTCATAGCCTTTCTGGAACATACAGAATATACGTTGTGCCAGTTTTTTTTTTTTTTTTTTTTTTAAATTCCTGTTATGTTGCAGGTCCTGACTCAACTGGAGATTGGCCCCGGGTCAGTCGTGTGCGAGGCTGGTACAGGAAGTGGCTCTCTCTCCCATGCCATTCTCAGAGCCATTGGTCCCACAGGAAAGCTGCACACATTTGACTTTCACAAAGAAAGAGTAAAGGTAGCTGACATTGCTCATGTCAATAGGTCATAAATGTCTCTTACCTATGTAGCTAATGCTTAATTTAGTGTAAGTTGGCACTTGGATAGAAATTTACTTATGGATAGCAGAGTTTTCCCTTGATTACTTTTACAAAGGTAAATTATTATAAAATTCCTCTTCCTAGGTAGCATCGGAGGAGTTCCTACGGCATGGGTTTGGTGAGCGCGTCATTGTGTTGCATCGAGATGTGTGTGACGAGGGCTTTGGAGTAGAGAGAGTGGCTGATGCAGTGTTCCTTGACCTGCCCAAACCATGGGAAGCTCTTCCTCATGCTGTGTCAGCCATCAAGATGTCTGGTGGAAGGATTTGTTCCTTTTCTCCTTGCATTGAACAGGTAAATTTCAACACCTGTGACTAGTGTATTCAAAACTTTTATTTTATTCCTTGTTATACATCTTTCTTTTCCATATAAAAAAAGCAAAAATAGCTTTAAAATTAATAAATTTCTAGGTACTTTTCTAATTTTTCATACCATGACATCTGAACTTTTACTATATAGAACTGCAGTTTTCTGGAGGTTCCTTTTCTTCCATCCTTTTAAGAATTAAAGTAATTTTAATCTGCTCCTACAGGTTGCAAGGACCTGTGAAGTACTGCAATCTCTGGGTCTTCAAGAGCTCCTGACGCTGGAATGCCTGGCTCGAGAGTTTCAAGTGAAGAGCATTTCCTTGCCCAGAGTAATAAATGGTCAAAAGGTTAGTTAGGACACCTGATGTTTTGGAGTATAAATACTTGATTTGGAACATATAGGATGAATGCTTATATCTATTCATTTTCTTAGAAATTATAAGGTTTAGTTTTTGATTTTTTTTTTTTTTTTTTACCTACATACTGGTTTTCTTAATTATATTAATGGTAAAACAACTTCCTTGAGTAGCATTTAGTCCAAAACATTTTTATTGTCAGGCACCAACACATCAGAACACACACGTGAATCAAGAAGAGAAACAGCCAGACCAGAAGAAGAAAAAGGTAGAAGAGTGCGTGGAAGGAGCAGAAAGTGACACTAACACAAAGAGTGATGAACACGAGCAGAGTACGGCAGGCAACAAAGGACAACAGGGGAATGGTGACTTCAGATTCACAACAGGCATTACACAGCTGAAGATGCCTGGACACACAGGGTTCCTGACCTTTGCCTCAGTGCCTCCAGGACTGCCAGGAAATAAATTATCCTGTGTGGCTTGACACTCCAAATAAAGTTAAGAATTCTTACATGTTATTTCTCTTGTACCCAACACCGATACCACTAGAACTGGAAAATAGTCAAGTATCACAGGTGCAAAGTGGGACAGATTGAACCAGATATTAGGATATTACATTGTGAGTGAAGCAGGGAGAGCTATGATAATGTGAAGGATCCCAGGATAACACTAAAAGTGGTTAAGCACAAATCCTTTTATTACATTTAGTCAAAGAGCATATTTATCAATGTACTTCCTGTACGGAAATCTGCCTCTTTGCTTTAACAATATCGGGAAAGGACATTGGTATTAGATAATATATTCATGTAATCCAAGGAATAAACAAAGACAATATGACAAGCTTCACATCAACGGGAATGTTCCAACTTTGACGTATGGTCTGTCCCATCTAATAAAAAGTTCCTTTAAATTTCCAACTTAGCAATGTGCACCAATTCTAACACAGATGTGAGCTGCAAACACAATCTAATAAAAATCCCTACCTTAAAAATGAAACAATATCCTTATAATAAAAGAAAAGTAAGAATTATCTGTAGCTTTGTTTTTCAACTGCACAAACACCAGTATAAAGGCATTACTCTCAGCCATGATGCATACTGGGGCCCATGTCCTGATTTTAAGTTCTCGTGCTACTGAAGATGAGAACGTTGGGTCCCGGTATGACCTGACCTCAGGCTGTATGTAGTTAGCTTGAGACTGGACAGGCAGCAAGGTTCATTCTCTGTTCACTGCTTTTTAAGTCGTTCACATTGACGCAGAGGGCAAGATCATCGCTGCACTGTTCAGCCTGTCACTTGTTCCATCACTGCACATTTTCCAACCAAAAATCTTTCTACCTTGGCTGGGAACGTACTGCTCCCAGCCGCCTTAACCATCATGCTCACAGTGTTTGTGTCACACTGAACTCTTATTTATATAGTCTTCTTGTTTTCCATCTCATCACTGACTTTCCTGTGCAGCGTGGGCCTTAAAAACTGTTGATCCTTTTGTTACATCAACACCCACTGATTCAACGTCGTACGCCTCTGATGGCCAATTAGCGGTTAGCATTCTTCAGCTGGTTACTGAGCCAGTCCAAGCCTTCATACAGACCATCCCCACTTGTGGCACATGTAGCCTGGATATACCAATTACGGTTCCTCAATGAATGCAAGCCAAGCTTATCTGTGATTTCTGCAGCATTCATGGCATTGGGAAGATCCTGTAAACAAAAGAGCAAGTGTCAACAAGAACTGATCCAATATCCTACTAATACATAATATAGCTACATATCAATCCATGATTCAATGCAAGGAGACCAGAGCTATAGATAGATAGATAGCACTACCAACCTATCCAATCTGACTGTCTTCACTCTGTTACTGCAGATTTGTAAGGATGCACATTAACCTATTCTTTATTTCTGATACAAACACCCCAACCTTGGAAATTGCAACACACGTTTAGGAACAAACAAATGAAACTTTCCGAGACAATTCATGTCAATAACCACACCTACAGTGGCCATCATTTAATAATGCATCTTGCTCACAAAGTTGATGTTATGCACAAAATCTGCAGAACCACCAAGTAACATGGTGATCATTATCAGATTGTGAGCAAAAGATGACAAGCGTAACATCATAATCTACTTTCTAAAGAAATCATATGAATCAAACTGCAAAACAGCAAAGAAAGCATCCAATTTAATGTGCAAAGGATTCCCAAAGTCAATATCTCTGAAAATTTGTTGTTTAATTATAACTGATTCTATCAATGAGTGAAGTTATTTACCACAAGACACAATCATTCTTGGTGTCCATCAGTCAATTCAGTAAGAATTGAGAAGCAGTTATTTCATGATACAGCCTGGTGCAGCACAGGATTAACCAACACATGATTCTAGGCAGTTTGACTTCCAGTATCAGTTAACAATCAAGCAAATTTAGCAACCCAAATAAAGTTCAATACATCTAAAATTATCATCATAATCAAGGAACAAATCCTGCATTTGGAAATTAAGCATTTAATGACCATTCAGGATAGTTCATAATGAAGACATCTTGTGACACTTCTCTAAGGTATGAGGCAGGCTATCTACAGATAAATGTTATTTCTTGACCACAACATTACAAACAAACAACTTACCTGTTTATTTGCGAAAATGAGCAGCACTGCATCTCTAAGCTCATCTTCTGCTAACATTCTCATTAGCTCTTCTCTGGCCTCCCCAATACGTTCTCTGTCATTGGAGTCTACAACAAAGATGAGGCCCTGCAAACAAAACCATGTCTTTACACTTCAACACGCACACACACACACTATACTATTTATTCTTGGTTTATTTTTAGCAACAAAATCTGGGACTACTTTGCAGCAGTATTGTAGCATGAACAATGGTAAACAATACATTGCTCTCACTTCATCACCCACAGATGCATCACTTTTGCCCCCACCTCCCTCTCACTCTTAGGTGGTCATACTATGAGCACACCACTCCACACCAGTTCAACATGATACATTCTTTAATGAGTAAGTTATTACAGGCATAACATCAACAATAATGAAAAGAATGACTGCCAATAGTACTAAGGAAAATAAGATGAGATTTGATTAAACTATGAGTATTTGAGATCAAGATCGAGACTGATTCTTCATGAACACTACAAAGCACCACTATCTCACCTGCGTGTTCTGGAAATAGTGACGCCACAGGGGCCTGATTTTGTCCTGGCCGCCCACATCCCATACAGTGAAACTGATATTTTTATACTCCACAGTTTCAACATTGAAACCTGCAAAGATGGAATTAATACTATCTTAGAATAAAACATTAAGGAAGAATAATAATCTTTAAACTTAGTTTTAGATACAATATGCTAAACTTTCTTGTTCCTAAATCAGTGGTCAATGTTAAAAGCAAAAGTACTCTAAGAGTTTAATCCTCAACAATCTCTCAGCAATGATCAAAATGTATTCTATACCAATGGTGGGAATTGTAGTAACAATTTCTCCGAGCTTGAGTTTATACAAGATTGTAGTCTTGCCAGCCGCGTCAAGTCCGACCATCAGGATTCGCATCTCCTTCTTGCCGAAGAGGCCCTTAAAGAGGTTGGCAAATATGTTCCCCATTTTGCCAAGGATTTATCTGAAAAAAAAAAAAAAAAAAAAAGGGAAAAATGATTTGCCTGCAATAATACCAAAATATCAGTGAAGGAACATGACATACAAAACCACTCAATGATTTTGAAAGATTACACTTAATTTGTTTTAAATTTATAAAATCAGTAAAGCAAAATATCCTTTCATATCTTTATCCAGCCTCTTTCATAACGAATTACACATCTAGAAGTCTACAGCTAATACTGTGTAAAATCAAACCATCTTCATAACAAAATTAAGCTAAAGAAGTATATATATATATATATATATATATATATATATATATATATATATATATATATATATATATATATATATATATATAAAAGACTTCCCTGGTATTCATTTTATCTGGTAAATATTCCACTCCCTCATGCGACATAAGGCATGGACAGCTGAGACTGATATCCCTAACCAACATTTCCTGATTACATCAAAACTCTTGACCTTTTCAGAATGTAGGTCAACCCACAACACGTGAAGACAGTGTTGGCGCCTGGTCAGGTGCCTTAGTGGGTTACTACATTCACTAAGCCACCTCACATGTGGAACTGGTTATGTTCAACACCCCAAGAGGCATAACCAAACCAACTATGACCCTACAGATATGTTTGGAAACACGCACACATCTAATCAGTGTGATGTGAGAAAGGAGGCTATTGACTGAGAAATGTGTATAACAATTGCCTTTTAAAAGCAGCAACCCAAGACATCTTTCTTGGAAGACCGAAGCTTAATGGTTCCGGAACATTCCATTTAGCACAAGTCACATACATAGTCCCAAGATATCACCACACAACACTGACCAAAAGAGAAAGCATTAAACAATACACCTACAGGTCATTCCTGCTCACTGTTCCCAGACATACAACCTCACCTATACACAAATTCCACCACCACCAAGTAAGAGTCCACAGCAAGGCAAACATCTCCCCACTGGTTGGGAGAGCAATAGTGAGTGCAGTGCCATGCTTGCTTCTGACAGATCAAACTTCAATCCCATGAGCTGTGAACCAGGCATACTGACCAATACACTGTGCAGTCGCCTCCACACACCAACCGCCAACTAAGTAGCAGAATACCTCAATATTCCTAGCATTGTCTTGTCCTTAGATGGCAGCTCTCAAACTACAAGCAACTGGTGACAGCCATCAACTAACCATGACATACGATTATGAAACTACATCTTTCAATCTAATGTAGACAAACCTACATAAAGACAGTGCAGGCATGTGTAGCTTTTAACATTTTTGTTTTGTTTTGTTTTGATGTAAGAGAGGAGGACTGGCCAAAGACTACAAAAATATAAAGAAAAAGGACCACTCAGTCGCCAGTCTCCTTACAAAACCAAAAAAATTAGCCAAAGGCCAGGAACAAATGTCTTGAAACCCATTTAAAGGCCATGTTACACCATTCTAATCCCCATGCTAGTCAATATATATTTCATACATTACTTGCCCATTTGCCATCCTAACAAGTCCTCCCTCCCTTTAACTTTTAGTGTTAACCAACCATCTATCCCTCCATAACATGTGCACCTACAGTACAGGTGAGCAGAGTACCTGTTCAGACTACCACCAATCAGTTAACATCATCAATACGCACACCACACAAGGACATAAAGCAGGAAACCTAGAGGCCTGCAGCAATGTACCTCCAGCATTTTTTTCTTTTCATGTGAGAGGAGAAAACGACCAAGAGCTGCACAAATGACTGAACAAAAAGGCCTACTGAGATGCTAGTCCCCGAACAGGGTCGAGTTAGCTAAAAGAAAGAGAAATGTTCTGAAACCTCCTCTTAACCATTTCAGTACCAGGATGCATTTTTCTTATTCATTCTGCCTACCATTTGGCAATTTTATATAGCTTCAGATGTTCATGTGTGGAATCAAAATAGTGAAGACTTTGGACATCAATCTTGTCCTCTATAGAGCCTTCTTAATGCAAATAAGATTATCTAATCATATCAGAAAATCAAGGTAAAAATGCATCTCAGAATTGAAGAGGCTAAATCAGTCTTAAGTCATAGGTAAGTGGAAAATACAGAAGCAGGCAGGGAGTGGGATGTGCTCGTGTGGCAATGACTAGATGGGAGGAAGGTGGCTGGGAAAAATGGGGGCAATGACCCTAAGAGCTAAGGAAAATTGTGGAATTAAAAAACATCTAGAAGTAAATGTTAAAACTCTACGGAAAAATAAGTTACACAAAATATCATGCACGAAACTTGCACCCACATTATCAAACCCAACCTATGCATATCCAGGACTCAGAACTCAAACAAGGTACCTCTTTAAATATCCACATCTAATTTTCACACCTTTTCCAAACCTAACACAGCACTGCAACATGGAAACAACAAATAAAAAGACTAGGGAAGAAGCTAGAAGTTGACCCCTATCTCAATATCTACAAATACTAAATAACCCATACCTCTACACACTCAGGTTAACCTCCCCCACCCAGACCCACAGCAAACACAAAATGCAACCCAGAGCCACCCACAGGCTTCCCTCACCACCACACTGCCACCTCTGCACCTCAAACATATGGAAGCAATTAGCCATCCCATAGAAAGTACAATACAAGCTGGTAACAATTCTAACTCACCCCCCACTGCCATTTCTTTTGCTCCTCTAGTTTTCTAATTAATTGATACAATGATAGAAATAATGTGTCTAGTTTGGAGGGTTAATATGAAACAGGTGATGCAATTAGTACAGCCAGCACAAACCACCACCACCACCATCACCACCCACTTGCCCAGGTGAGCACCCGCCCTAATCCCTGCAACCTGCGCACTATTTCATCCAAAGAACTTTCAATTAAATACTTTTGTTTATTCTAAGCAAAATACCTTGAGCATTCCACCCTACACAAACGGTGCAACGTCTAACTAGCACAAGCAAGTGTTCACGCCACACACGTCATCAGGAGCGTAATAATCACAAAAATCATGGAATCAGGGGCGTAAATGTCTTCAAAGTGGTTTAAACGAGAATAATTTCCCAGCCGAGTGATTTAAATGGCTTCTTCACTCCCAAGGAAGTTTGACAGATGACCCAATGTCAGATTTTTCCACTAACCTTCACAGGAGCGACATTGAACACATGGCACGGAATATACTATGCAATGAGTAAGGGCTTTCTTTGCCTTCAACGAGGTATTTGGCCTAATTACTGGCATGAAGGAACCACTTCCCGCGGCCCAAACCTCCTGTCAGCTGGAACCCAAAGCTGCCCGAGCCCCCCTCACTGCCCTGCCTGGTCGCCCCGCCTGCCGCACACTGCCCCTAACCACAAATGAGGTGGAGAGCCAGCCCAGCATTACAGGAAATACAGGACATGTAAGTGCCGGGCCGGCGATAACAACACACAACACATCCCATCACGGCCACCACCACTGTACACCACGCCACACACACGCCCACACCACACATACGCCCTCCACCACAAGCCCACAACACCCCTGGCATACTCACCCACCACCTGATACCTACTGAGGACCTTACCCCGGTAATTTGCCACGGAAATATGACTTATCGCCTTACCAGAACGCGGATCAGACAAGATGGCTGACGACTGCCACGTCTCTGCGCCGTGACGTCACCCCGTCACGTGACGCAGCCTCGCCCGCACCCCGCGAGGAGGCGCCACCACTACCTTGCATAATATTTATTGGCCTTTTTTCTTATGTTATCATGTATTTTGACAATTTTAATCCCCCTGGTTGAAATTTCAATGTTGGCATGGGTGTTATTTTCCACATCACCACACCTGCGTAACGCCGCCCGCCGCCTATCCCGCGAGGCGGCGCCACTGTTATTTATTGTCCCTTTTTCTCCTCTTCACTTTTATCTTGTTACCTGATTATTCTAAAACTAGAGTTTCTAGTATGAATAATTGTAATTTCATTTTATAGGCGATGATATTTCATTGTAAAATGACACATTAGCGACTAAACCCCTGAGTTGTTTATCACCTGTCTGGACCTGGATTTGATTACCTGGCGTGTTGTGATGCACCGAATATTTCCCTTTCTCTCGGTCTCCTACACCTTCCTTCAATACTGAGAGATTCAATTTTTAAAGTATAGATTCTGGAACGAAATATTAACTACCTTTGTACCTTGTGTGTGTGTGTGTGTGTGTGTGTGTGTGTGTGTGTGTGTGTGTGTGTGTGTGTGAAATAATCTCTTTTACTTTATCCACTCATCCATCATCAGCTTATCCTTGCTTGTTATCAGTGAAATGGGCCATACCTTTCACACGCTAGGGCTGGATTTAATAGGTTCACAGACAGGCCTACTAACACACTTGAATCCAGTCGTTAACTGTAACCTAAGTATCCTCCCTCCTCCCTCCCCGTCCCTTCTCTCTTTCTCTCCCCATTTATTTTTTTCTATTTCATCTATTTATTTACTATCTTTTTTTTCTTTTTAAGCACATCCATTGAAACTGTGTGGAATGGTGGTAACAAAGGTCACCGTCTCAACACACTTACACCGTATTCTCTCAGTTTAAAGGGGCTTATCTTTATCTTTCTCACTCAGAGTCTAAACTACCACCCTTAGTCTTAACTCTTTCTCTCTCTCTTCCATCGGCTCTATTAGCAACCACCTCGAGTGCTGCGTGGCCAGATAAGAGTACTGACTGGAAGAATCGATACGAAATGGGATAAAGAAGAAAAGGAACGTAAGACCACTATTCCTAAACATTTAGAATCGTCTGTCTCTTTTCTTTTGACACCGCTCGTTGGCCATATATACATACAGCTTACTTATTGTTACGTCATCGCTCATGATAAAGTGGCGGATGACGCAACAAAACCCCAAGATGCCACATGAGTGATAGTGGCTCTTGCACTCTATTTGTCGAAAGTTCCGTGTATCGTGCTGTGAGTGTTTGCATGTGTGGAGAATTCGATGTCTGGGGCAGAAATGTACGCTGGACACGGCACGCTGACTGACTGCCGCTGCTGTCTCAGATATTCAAGTGAAAATAGGACAGTGGCAGCCTCTTATCTATCGTACATCTGTTTCTCCGTCACAGCTCACCAGCGTATTACCACTAACACCACTATTTCTAATGTTGTTGTTGTTGTTGTTGTAGCATCATCATCATCATCATCATCATCATTATCATCATCATCTACACTACAGAATAAAGACCTCGGTAACTTTTCACACATCTTTGTTTGTTGCTTGTCTATTCCAGGCCATCCTAATAGGTTTTACCCTTACAGTATTCACTAAAGACACTTCAACCCCCACCCATGCACCCTCTCTCTCTCTCTCTCTCTCTCTCTCTCTCTCTCTCTCTCTGTCGCGAATGTCACAGTAAAGAAGTCTCACACTTGCTATATTTAAACGCACTGTAACTTGCACGCACAACTCAGCACAGATTCTCACACAAAGGATGCATTCTATAGTGACTTGCTCCATCATATTAATAATTCAAGGACATCACTTTTTTTTTAGTGCAATTATACACCACTGACATTATCCTGTGCGTCCTTTGAGCTCTGTTGCTATTATTAGGTTCAAACGTGTATAACATATAGTACCGTATGTTCAGTTGACAATGTTACGTTCTCAAATAGTTAGATGATACATTTTATTGTTGTATTTAGTTTTCATTGTATATTCCACCCAAAAATAAAGCAAATTCTGTTTACTCTGACACAAGTTATTACCATGATGAGTTTTTATATCCATTCTGCTTACTATTTGGTGATTTTATACTGCTCAGGAACTCATATGGGAGATTGAAATAGTGAAAACTGTGGCCATTAATTTTCTGACCCCCATAGACCCTTCCTAATGTCAATAAAATGGTCTAATCGTACACAAATCTCAAGGTAAAAATGTGTCCCAGTATTGAAGGGGTTAATGGCTATCGGATGCAGTATAATGATGAATCTGAATCTTACTCTTCGGAAACTCTATGGAAATAATGAGTTGAGTAGAAAATGTTATCTGAAGTGAAAACAAGGGCATTCCCAGAGCGTTAGGCAGCAAGAGTTGTGTTCATTAGCAGCCTCCTTATCAACTTTGATCACTGCCTTCTCTTCTCACGAACGACAAAATGCTGGTTATTGGTTCAAATGTTTGAAATAATCAGTACCATCAACAAAAAAACAACTTCAGTGAGCCTTTTTTTTTCTTCAGATTTTTGCTGTCCTTGGTTGCTGCCCGTTCTATATAAAAAGAAACAACATCAATAACAACAACAATACTAATGATAATAATAATAATGACAACAACAACAACAACAACAACAACAAATTACATTCCTCCTTTGTGCTACACACTTGACCAAATGCAAATAAGGTTCGAAGGAGAGGAGGGACTGAGATTTGCAGCAACAGTCACATCGAGCGCAGTCCAGTGTTTTCTATAGCCAAGTGAGACTATTAATGGACTCCTTCCTTGTTTGTTCTCCTTGGTGATGTCTCTCCTCATGTGTAATTCTCTGGGTGCTTCTGAGGACTTTTATAGAGGGGATGGTATGTCATGGTCAGCAGTGAAGTAACGCACCGCATTCATCTTCACTATGCTTGGACTTTTCACTCATTTTTAAGTCCTCTGATCACCTGACACAATACCTATACGAAGTCTGAGAATTGATTGAGTTTAGTAAAGGATTTTTAAGCAGAGAAGCCTGACGCCACAGCAGAAAGGAGTGCAAAAGATAACTGGAGCCTTGGGACAAACACACCTGACTGTCATAGCAATATATCTGGCATGGGAACCGTTCTGATCTGAGACAATGATCTGGTTGCTATTTATATCCCTTTCCCATACGTAGAAAAGAAACCGGTAAGGGAAATATACTTGTTTGGTATGACTTCCAATCAGATTATTTAAGTTAATGATGGGAGGGGACGTCGTGATTCTTCTCTCTCGAAATGGTTCAAGTCATAGGAAAGAGGAGGACGGAATTAGGCAGAGGGTGATCATTGGTGGTGAACCGTAAGTGGAGTAGCAGCTGTTGTTGATAAGCCTTGTGGTGTAAAGTAACGGTGTCACCTGAGCTTGCTGGACCTTCAAACACCACGCCAGATTTCCTTGTGTGCTGATGTGTATAGCTTCCTGTCGCTCATTCAAGTGGTTCATGGTCATTTTCTTTATGAACAATACATGATGAGAAATTAGGAAAATGTCACTGTTCCATATCATTATTGTTTCTTTATCTATATTCTCATTATCATTGTCGTTTCGTAAAGGCATGTGAACATTCAGTAAACGTTAACTTGTCTCACCACATTCCCCGTGACACGAGATGCGACTTTTAAAGGAGAAAGGGTGACAACTAGGAATTCATCCCATAAGAGGCTTAATTCCCATGAATCCATGATATAAAGCTATAATACAACAACAACAACAACAACAACAACTACTACTACTACTACTACTACTACTACTACTTCAACAAAAACAAATAACAAATATGATAATGATAATACATAGATTAACAAAGTGGAGATACATTCCTTTTGATTTCTTCTTTCAATCATGCATTCCCTCCTCAATATTTCCTTTATCCATTGATACCGTTTCAAATACAAAAGAAAATAGGAACACGTCACACAATCTGATGCAAGCAGGCTGACGATTTACAGGAAACATGACTCAGGGAATGTATGGTGCAATAAATGGCTCGTATTCTCAAACACTTCTGTGCATCACTTCCACCATTTCAAAAGGCTTTATTTAAATTTATACGAGTTTTCTAAGGTGTTTTTACGGTTCTAGTGACAAATTAACAAGATTTCTACATTATTTACTGGAGACACACTCTTGAAAACTCCGCTAATCATCTCTGAGGCCTTTGAAAATAGTCGTGGTGAGACAAATAAGCTTTTCTGATTAAGGACCTTTGAATATTGCACAGAGAACTCCAATATTACATTAGGTTCCCTGTACTTCCTCACCGTTTTCTGTCATTGTACGGTCCGTGCTAGAAGGGCAGGTTATCGCTACCAAGTGAAAGGGAAGCGATGAAAGGGAAAGTGAGCTGATAAGGAAAGTATCACAGAAGAATTAAAGTGTTTCATTATTGTCAAACAAATGAAGCTTGAGAAACTGACTGAAGCATATTGTCAAGCAGTCCTCCTCACCCCACTCTCTCTCTCTCTCTCTCTCTGGTACATATTAGAGTTCACGCGTTGATTCTTTTTTCCACATTTTCTTATCCTTTCATATCTAATCCGTTTATCTTTCTTATTCCCTTTACCGTAGTGGACAGAACTCTCTCTCTCTCTCTCTCTCTCTCTCTCTCTCTGGTACAGATTAGTTCACGCGTTGATTTTTTTTCCACATATTCTTATCCTTTTTATATCAAATACGTTTATCTTTCTTATTTCTCTCTCTCTCTCTCTCTCTCTCTCTCTCTCTCTCTCTCTCTCCGTGACTAACACATTCCAAAAGTACTCCACAACGGGCTGTACTACACACTATGGTGCAACCTCGACTTCCCAAGGACCAGGTCGAACAAGTGTTTTCCGTGCTCATTAACCTGCTCATTAGGGACCAGCTAATAGTGAGAAGAGGGAGGGAAGAGAAGGAGGAGGGGGAGGAGGTCACGTGAGGTAATTAGAACACATTGAATATTAGTGATGGATTGTCAGCTTCATCATTGCCACCTCATTAGAAGGCAACGTGTGGGGAAGATGAGGTGGAGAGGTCGCTTTTCATTGTGGCATGATGAGAGCTATGTGTGTGTAATATGTCTTAATTATACATAGCACGTGGTGTTGACTCGGGAGGAGGTGAGGCAAGCACAGCGGCGGCCAGCTTGCGGTGTATTCTGTCAACAAAGCGACTCATTAACACTCCTTAGATTAGTGTCAGGTGTGTGTGTGTGTGTGTGTGTGTGTGTGTGTGTGTGTGTGTGCTAACCTGTGATGGCATAACGCTGTGAATCCTTTTTTTTATTACGCTATTTCATCTGAGAGAGAGAGAGAGAGAGAGAGAGAGAGAGAGAGAGAGAGAGAGAGAGAGAGAGAGAGAGAGAGAGAGAGAGAGAGACGTGAGCTACATTAATCGTAATTGCCAGCATAAATCGTGCCAGTTTGTAATGAAGGAAAATTATTAACTGTTAACATTTTTCCCTCTCACTCTGTCTCTCTCTCTCTCTCTCTCTCTCTCTCTCTCTCTCTCTCTCTCTCTCTCTGTCAGTAATTCAGTCTAAGGAAGAAAAAATCGAATATATATAATCATACTCGCATTTATCAAGTAATTTCCACTTCCTTAAGGTCATTCAGAGAGAGAGAGAGAGAGAGAGAGAGAGAGAGAGAGAGAGAGAGAGAGAGAGAGAGAGAGAGAGAGAAGATAAAAAAATGAAAAAAATGTAGGCTGAATGTGCAAGTCATTCATTAAATGTGTAAATAATTTCCTTACTGTTCATGTTTTGCATAATTTCACTTGTAAAAAAAATACTAATGTATCATAAACTTATCATAGAATTAATAAGTAATATACTCGTACATTTTTTTATTTACTTTTTTTTTATTTATACCATGTGGGCTTTTCACGGGAATTTCTGGGCTAAAGGGAATAGTTTTTGGGGTACCTCCTATCTCAAAGCCCACCCGCTAGAAAACCGTTGCCCCGAGTGAGGAAGCCCAACCTACACTCGGACCGTGGACATGATTCGAACCCGTGCGCTTGGAGACCCTCGGACCCCAAAGCACGCATGGTTCCACTGTACCATGGTGGCTTTTACCTCTTAACATCTTCAGTATTTGGACGCATTTTTACCATGAGTTTTGGGTATGATTGGACGGTTTTATTGACATCAGGAAGGATCGATGGAGGTCAGAAGATTAATGGCTAGAGTCTTCACTATCTTAACCACCGCACGTAAGTTTCTGAAGCTGTATAAAGATAACCAAATAAGGAGCATAATTGAATACGGGAACGCGTCCTGGTACTATAGGGCTAATATTACTGAAATAAAAAGAAAATAGTTTGATTGCAGTTTCCCATTAAATCATTCGAGATTCTGAAAAAATAGGAAAAAGAGAAAAGTAAGTTGCAATTATAGTATACTTTTCTTTTCCCTTTTCTTTTTTTTCCAGCCATATAGACTTTCCTCACTCTTACTGACCTGGAGAGAGAGAGAGAGAGAGAGAGAGAGAGAGAGAGAGAGAGAGTGAGGCGGATAAAACGCACCAGAAATTACCACTTGAATTTTTGCGCGCTTGTGTTTGACGTAACTTTCTCCTGCTGGCCGGCCGGTGGGTAAGCCTGTGCCTGTTTAAAGAACCATCTCAGCTCCTCCGTGCAAAGCGTCCTCGATAACATGGCGAGCCGAAAAAGTGTGTCTGTTTGCATTACAATTTTCACGAAAGATTTAGCAAAGTTTGTGAGTGGCAGTGACGTATCGTTGATTTCCCTGTCCCTCTCTCTCTCTCTCTCTCTCTCTCTCTGTTCATACATCAGTGCATCTATCTGAATGTCTTTCGCATACACAAGTACATTCTCTTTTCACTTGATACTTTCTGTCTTTCTCTATTCTGCTAACAATCTTTCAAGTTTACGTATAATAACACTGAAGATGACTGATAGATGAAGTTAAATTCTCTCTCTCTCTCTCTCTCTCTCTCTCTCTCTCTCTCTCTCTCTCTCTCTCTCTCTCTCTCTCTCTCTCTCTCTCTCTCTCTCTCTCTCTCTCCCATTACATAACAGCACCGCATGTCTGTTTTTCCTCCACCTTTACTTCCCGCCATCCACTTCGTACTTTTGTGGTTAAGGAAAATTTATTATTGGGGTTCGCTGAGACTTCCGCTTGGGTAGGTTGTGTTGTGTCTTGCTCGCCTTTGCTAATCTTCTCTTCTTTCTTCTTTTTTCCAACCACCTTCCTCATTGTCTTTCATGGGGTGGTGATCCTTGCGGTGTGTTGTTAGTCCATTATTCAGCTATGGTACTTCATTATTTTTTTCTTTTTAATCCCTTCAGTATCATGGCTTTTCTTCATATTCATTCAGGTTACCATTAGGCGATTTTAAACACCTTAAGTATGTCTTGTAAGGATTAAAATAGTGACGATTCTAGACCATTAAACTTCTGATCTCCATAGAACCTTGCTTGTGTAAATGAAAGTGCCCTATCACATCCAAAACTCATGGTAAAAATTGCGTCCCAGTACTGAAAGGGTTAATCTTCTCATTTTCTCTCGTTTCTTTTTTTGTTTTTGTTTTCCTTCTTCTTCTTCTTCTTCTTCTTCTTCTTCTTCTTCTCACTCCTTCTTTCTTTTTATAATGCAACTTGTAGTAATTTTTTATTTACTTCTTCTCTTTCTTCTTTTTTCACCATCATCATCATAATCATCATCATCACCATCATCATCATCATCATCATCATCATCATCATCATCATCATCACCATCATCATATTTCATTATCATATTGATTTCTCGAGCTTTATTATTTTTCACCTCACGTTTTCTTTCAATCATTCTTTTCTTCTTCTTCGTATTATTATTATTTATTTTTCTCATTATCACCACCATCATCTATTATCGTCACCATTATCGTACCTCCATTAAAACTCTCACTATAATTACCAGGTGGGGAGCTAACCACTGTCACCGCCACATCAGTCACCTCACAGCCAGATGGGACCGCCGCGTGCACCCTTGCCACTGAAAAATTGCCGCCACCACCACCACCACCACCACCACTAGCAGTAATTATAAGAAAAAAATGAACGGCAATAGTAACAATAATAACAAGAACAACAACAATAGCAATAACAAGAACAATAACAACAGCAACAACAACAACAATAACAACACCATCATCATCATCATCATCAACAAAAGCAACAACAACATTATCATCATCATTAACATCAACATCAACACCACCACCACCACCACCAACAACAACAACAACAACAATAGCAACAGTAACGTGTCATCTGTTAGAAATACAATGTGGAGTGTTTTTTTCCTATTACAGTGAAAGTTCCTTAATTGCATCATTTGTGGCGAAATTCATTATAGGAAATGCTGATATTACGTGATCACATATCAGTGTTACTCATCGTGTGTGTGTGTGTGTGTGTGTGTGTGTGTGTGTGTGGGCGATAGACCGCTTGACCTTAGCCACGTCCACCATTGCCAACAAATCCTTTACCAGCTGTCAGTATATTCAACAACAACAATAACAACAATAGCAGCAACAACAATAGCAGCAATAACAACAACACCACTACTACCATCATCACTAACAACAACAACAACAAAATAACAACAACAAAAGGCAACAATCAAATTTACAACCCCTCACACACACACACACACGTCACATAGCCACGTCACAGATACAGACGCGTCACCGACCAACACCACTCACGTCCACGTATAGAGAAATCGTAGACACACACACACACACACACACACACACGAAATGGGGCCTCACCCTTGACCCTTCTTGAGACGCTCTGGTCCTCCTCCGTCAACAGTACTTTTGCCTCACTGTACTAATTATCTTCGCCCTCCCACGTGTAGCTTCGTTGACTCAGCTTGACTTTAGACACTTTACTCTGACAGTAGGAATGATTGGCGTTCATCTGCGCATCCTTAGTTTCCACGGGGTCACATTTCCATCGTCATAACAATAGCACGTGAAATGGTGAGCGATGCGGTGTGTGTGTGAGCGTGTGTCCGTGTGTGTGTGTGTGTGTGTGTGTGTGTGTGTGTGTGTGTGTGTGTGTGTTCGTTCCTTTCTAAGTAAAGTGCAAGTGCTTTTGTTTACTTACTCCCACGCAATTTTTTTTTCTATTTTTTTCCCTCATTCTTCATTCTGCAGAGTTCCTATTGTTCTGCATGACTGTGTTGCGGCCTGCTTATGTACTGTATGTATTTATGTGTGTATGTATGTGTGTATGTGTGTATGTGTGTATGAAGTATATAGACTTGGACAATTCACTTTTTGTGGATTTTGTGTTCTCTGTATATTTGTCTATGTGATTCTCTCTCTCTCTCTCTCTCTCTCTCTCTCTCTCTCTCTCTCTCTCTCTCTCTCTCTCTCTCTCTCTCTCTCTCTTTGAAACGCTGTTCTATTTACTTTTCACCATCCTTTGCTCTTCTCTCTCTCTCTCTCTCTCTCATTCTCAAAATTCTCCCGTGGACCCATTTCTCATTTCCTCCTGCTTCTCTCCTTCCCTCCAGGTCTCCCCTACGCTTCTCTCCTTTCTCTCTCTCCCTCTTCAAGGCTGTGGAGGAGACGCTCTCTTTAGTGAACAGGATCATCACTCTTTTGGGGTCATGATGAAAACGTGTCTTCTTCACTCCTTCTCTTCCTTCCTTCTCTCTTTCTCTCTCTGTGCATTCATTCGTCTTGGTTTGACTTATGTTAGTTTATTTATCTATTTATTTTTTCGTTATTGTTGTCTTGTCTGTTTTTGTAGTTTTTTCATCTCTTCTTTTTTTGTGTTAATTTGTTTATGTGTGTGATTAAATGATTGTATTTCTGTAATTTTTCTATTTTGATTAATTATTTTCTTATTTGTTTGTTATTTATCATTTGTTTTTTTTATTCCTTTCAATTTTTTTGTATGATTCGTTGTTTTTTGTTTATTTTGATTCATTTATTTTTGTCTGTGAGTCTCGATATTTCATTCATTTTTCCTCTTTTTCCTTTTCCATTCGTCATTAATTGTCTTACGTCTATTCATTCACGTATTGTCATTCATATGCGCAGTAATCAATTATAACTTTTTTTTTCGTATGAGTGTGTTTTGTTATTCATATTAGGTCTTATATTTAGTTTTCATTATTTGCCTTTTTCTTCTTTATTCACTTGTTTGCTGCTTTTCGTCCTTGTGCGTGTTCTTTCAGTCGTTTCTTTATCTCCGACATTGATTTATTCCTTTCTCTTCCTTATCCGTCTGTTTGTCGCTTTTCGTCCTTTTTCATTATTCTCTGTTTTTGTACCTTTTCCTCCCCCACATTTTTTTTTCCTCTGTCTCTTATAAATCTTGATGCACTTTTCCTTTCACCTCAGATGTTACATATTTGCCGAGTGTCCCAATCGTATTTATTTTAACATTTCCTGTTCGCATTCGTATTTTCAAAGTGAATAGCTTTGCCTTTATTTGCCTTAATCCTCCTCCCACTCCTCTTCCTCTCCCCGCTACCCCCAATCTCGTCTTTCATCCTCTGTCTTTCTCCTCCTCTAGTTCATTCCGTCCTTGCTTAATGCCTCTCACGTCTTCCCTTCGCCACTGCAGACGGACAGAAATGCCATCCATCCACCCGACGATAAATTGACCAAGTAAAGAAGCGCACGCGTTGCTTGTTTTGCAATTGCGCGGACATAGAGGAACCGTGTCAGTCCGTTCGCTATCGCCCGGTGAAGTGGCGACCTTGCCTTGTGCGTGCGTGTGTGTGTGTGT
>NC_059278.1:3034643-3037143 GCF_017591435.1 Portunus trituberculatus | reverse complement strand
AATTAAATATGATCATAGCACGAGGCAACCAAACTACACACATTTCGAAACCACACAAGACAAGTACTAGCATTATTTTTCCCTCTGTGTTGTTGATCTTATGTCAGCACTGTGATATTCTCTCTCTCTCTCTCTCTCTCTCTCTCTCTCTCTCTCTCTCTCTCTCTCTCTGGCACAATCTAAAGTTTCCACATTCATCTTCCGTATTCAAAATTTAAACTAATGAATAAAAGATTCACAAAATATTATATCCCCATCTGTCTATCTATTTTTCTATCTTTAAATTCGTCCATCTATCGATTGATTTGTCTGTCTGTCTGTCTGTCTGTTTGTCTGTCTGTCTGTCTTTCTGTCTATCTTTCTGTCTATCTGTCTGTTTCTTTGTCTGTCTGTCTGTCTGTCTGTCTGTTTACTTTTTTTTTTATCCAGTATGCTTGTCTGTAGTTCTTTAATGAAAAAAGATCATGTTTATTCATAAAGGAAGGCACATACGTGATGAAATGAGGTAAATACACACTTTCTTTTCTCTTGCCTTGCTTCTTATCATACACACTGTTACTCTACCTTCCCTTTCCTTGCCGCGACGGAGGTTTGAGGAGGAGGAGGAGGAGGAGGAGGAGGAAGAGAAGGGGAAAGGGATGGGGTAGAAAGGGAGTTATTTTTCAACCTTTTACCGCTACATGCCAGGTGTCCGGTACAAGTGTTTCCCTGAGGGGGAGGTAAGCACACAGGTGTTGAGGTCATTACAGGCAGCGGTAGGTAGTATGGCCATCATGAATTTCAGCGAGTGTCCAGAATATTTTGTACTTAACATTTGTGTGACCTTTGAAATCAGTTACAAAAGTGCTCCAGAGTTCAGGAAAGATACTTAGACACTTAACCCTTTCAGTACCAGGGCGCATTTTTACCTTGAATTTTTGGTATGATTAGACGATTTTATTGACATTAGGAAGGGTCTATGGAGGTCAGAAGATTAATGGCTAGAGTCTCCACTATTTTAATCCCCCACATGAATTTCTGAAGCTGAATAAAATTACCAAATAGTCACCAGAATGAATATGGAAACGCCTCATGGCACTAAAAGTTCAAGTAATATGAAAAAAAAGGACAATTTCTGTACATGAACATCTTGAGAAACGATCATACATGTTCATAAGAATCCACGTGGCTGCATGAAAGATTAGGACTGAACTGGTTTGGCGGAGACTAATGGCAGGGAGGCAGACACACAAGCATGGGAAAGCAGAAGATCAACGATGCGAGAAGAGCAAAGCAGAGAGACGCTAAACACACAACTCCAAGATGAATGGTATCGAGAAGGAGACCGAGGGAAATCACACCATTAAATTATGGAAATGCGGCCCAGAAGAACGCCAAGAATGTGCATGCTTATTGAAGACACAGAGAGGATGGAGAGCCGACGAATGTGCATGCTCAGTGAAGACGCGGAAGGAAAAAGAGGAGGGAAAAAAAGTGTGTATGTTTGGTGAAGAAAATACGGCAGAAAGGAGAAGAAAAAAGGGAAAAAAGCAGACATGGTATGAAATAGAATAAGAAATGAGTATGCATGTTTAGTGAAGAAGACTTGACAGGAAATAAATGAAGAAAAGAATGAGTGTGCATGTTTAGCAAAGATAATATGGCCAAGAAATAGTAGAAAGAAAAAAAAAGAATGATTTGGTAAAGAAGAAAAAGAAATGGAATAAAAAAAAAAGAGTTTACATGATAAGTGAAGAAAACAATACAGAAAAAAAGAAAAGGAGCATAAACTAACCTAAAATAACCAGAGGGAAAGAGAACACAGCGAGCACTATACCTATTGAGGGCAGGAGGGCTGAGGTGGGCTGAGGTGAGGAGGGCTGAGGTGGGGCGGTTGACACTCGAAGGCTGCAGCGGAGGTTAATGTGGTGACGCCAGGTGATAAACAATTCATGGTATTCCTACTGATTTTAGTCGCAGGAGAGGGGGCGGGAAAGGGAGGGGAAACGGGGAAGGGGGAGAAATGCAAGGGAACGCAAAGGAATGTCGATTGATAATATGCTCTTTAGTACTTAGAATGCAGTTTGTGGTGTGTTGTAGTGTTGCATTTGTACCAACACGGCAGTTAAGCTGACGGCAGAAAGAGAAAGGGAGAATGAAGAAGAAGAAGAAGAAGAAGAAGAAGAAGAAGAAGAAGAAGAAGAAGAAGAAGAAGAAGAAGAAGAAGAAGAAGAAGAAGAAGAAGAGCAGGAGCAGGAGGAAGAAAAAGAAGAACAGGAAGAACAAGAACAGAAACAAGAACAAGAAGAACAAGAAGAAGAATAAAAAGAACACAAACAAGAACAAGAACAAGAAAATAACAAGAATAAGAAAAAGAATAAAGATAAGAACAAGAACAACAACAACAACAACAACAATAATAATAATAATAATAATAATAATAATAATAATAATAATAATAATAATAAAAAGAAGAAGAAGAAGAAGAATGATAATAAGAAGAACCAGAAAGAGAAGATGA
>NC_059278.1:2987143-3029643 GCF_017591435.1 Portunus trituberculatus | reverse complement strand
GGCCTTTAGACGTATCAGGCGTTGTGCTCGATGCTGGATCTTGTCTAGAAGGCTTAAGTATGAGGGGGGGCAGGACAACCAGGTGAGAGGGCATACTCCATAAGGGGGCGGACTTGAGCTGCATATAGGGTGGAGATTCCCTGGGAGTCGAGGAGATGTGAGACGCGCCGGATGCAGCTAAGTTTCCATGCGGCTTTCTTGGCTATAGTCCTGACGTGTCCAGTGAAGGTCAGGGCACTGTTCATTTCCACACCAAGTATGGAGATGGAAGCCTGCAGGGGTAACGCCCTTCCATCAAGTAAGATGGTGGGTGTGTCAGGGGGGGAGTGTCGTCGGGAAACCAGCATCACCTGTGTCTTGTCAGGAGCAAGTTCCACTTGCCATCGATGCCCCCATGAAACTATGGTTTGCAGTACCTGGTTGATGTGTGCGACAGTCGCACAGTGATCACCGCTGTCGCAAGGGAATGTCAGGGTACAGTCATCGGCGTATGCATGTGCCTCTGGAATGAGCTGGAGCAGGTCATTAAAAAATGCATTCCAGAGGAGAGGGCCGAGAACACTACCCTGTGGGACGCTGGCAGAGATAGGATGTTGGTCTGATGTTTGTCCATTCATCACCACTCTGAGGTATCTGCCTCGCAGGTAGTCTTGCAGCAAGAGGAGCAGATGCCCGTGGATACCCAAGCTGTTCAGTTTGGTGATTAGGCCGTGATGCCACACCCTGTCGAATGCTCCCGCAATGTCGAGAGCAATGATAAAGGTGTCTTTTCCCTGGTCTAGGGACTTATGCCAGGTGGTGGATAATTGAAGTAACAGGTCTGCTGCTGACCTGTTATTTCTGAAACCAAATTGTTTGGTATTAAGTAGATGATGTGAGCCGAGAAAGCAAGATATTTTGTTTGCTATAATGGCTTCAAGTATTTTACCAGGAACTGAGAGAAGGGAGATAGGTCTATAGTTCTTGGGATCAGTCCTCTTGCCCTTTTGTGTATTGCCACCACTCTGGCACCCTTCCAGAGGGTGGGCCACACTCCAGTGGTGATGCAGTGCTGAAAAATGGCGGTGAGGGGTGTAGCCAGCTGAGAGGCACAGTGCTTAAGGATATGAGGGCTTATGTTGTCTGGGCCTAAGGCCTTGTTAGTGTCAACTTGTGACAGACGTTGCCGTACTTCCTCAATAGTGATGGTAATGGTGGAAAGTTTCGCATTTGTGAGGGCTGGCACAAATGGAGGAGGGCGCTCAGGATCAGGTACTGACATCTTGTTGGAGAAAAAAGATGCAAGTACTTCAGCTTTGTCCTTATTTTTGGTGGCCACTGTACCATCGGACTTGTGTAGTGGTGGAACATCATCATCTGATGTCAGGCCTTGCTGCTGCTTAAGTGTGGTCCACCAGGTCTTACTACCCACTGAACGACCGCTGAGTTTGGTCTTAAGGTCTTCTTGCCAGCGTCGTTGAGCCCACTGTTGTACTTGTCGCATGGCTGCACAAGCGTGCTTGTAGCGCTCCTTATTAAATTGGGTAGCATGGCGTGAATACAGTTTCAAGCGCGACTCTTTTCATCAGCTGCCACTCTACACTGGTAACCAAACCAGGGCTGGTCAAGGGGCTTAACAGTGTAGGAATGGCAGGAACATACCTTTCTTGGTACTTGAGCAGAGTACGTGTAAAAGTGTGTACTTGATTATTGATGTCTCCTACGAGGATGCTGCTCCAGGGCGTTTGTTGTAAGGTGTTGCAGAGACCTTTCCAGTCTGCTTTTCCCCACAACCAGTTGGTGCGTGTCACAGCATCATCCCTCTGAGGTGCAACCTGGATTACGCTCAGGACAGCCACATGATCTGATGATCCCACAGCACTGAGTGGAGTGCAGGTGACAACACTGTCTGGTAGATCGCTAACGACAGGATCTAGAGATGAGCCAGAAGTATGAGTGGGAAAATCAACATAATTGGAGAGACCATGTACTGTGAGGAGTTCCTCAAAAGATCTTGCAACCAAGTGTTGGTTCATGTCACCATGTCATGTCTCTCTCTCTCTCTCTCTCTCTCTCTCTCTCTCTCTGTAAATATCACTATAACTTTTATTTCTTTATTTCGTTCTTTTGCATTTTCTGTCTGTCTGTGTGTCAGTCTGTCTGTCTGTCTGTCTGTCTGTCTGTCTGTCTCTCTCTCTCTCTCTCTCTCTCTCTCTCTCTCTCTCTCTCTCTCTCTCCTAATTTAGTTTCCTCAGAGCTAAATGAAAAAAAAAAAATCGACTGGAAAGCGAAGTGAAAGAGGGAAAAAGAAAGATAAAAGAGGAGATGAAGGAATGGATGTTGAAAGGTGAAAGAATAAAAAACAAAAAAATAAAAGGAAAAGAAAGGCAGAGATCATGGCTGAGTATCTGATGCATCAAGTATTGGAATCTTTGAACAGTGATTTTCTCTTTCGCCTTCGCTTCCTCCAATTCATCCTTGTTTTTCTTTTTCTTTTCTGTCTCTTTTTGATCATCTTTCCTCGTCCCTTTCTCCCTTTCTCCCTTCTCTTCCTCCAGACAACATTATATTTCTCATTCGTTTTCTTTTTGTTTCTTCTTTCGTCTTTCTTTCCTTCTTTCCTTCCTTCCTTTCTTTCATTTCCATCATTCTTCATTCTATTACTTAATTCTTCCTATACTTGTCTACATTACCTCTCTCTCTTTCAGTTTTTTTCTATTATCCAACTCACAACATCTTTTATCCTATACATTTTCCACGTTCCTTTTAAGCAAATTTATTCCTTCTTCTACCTTCGTTCGTTCATCATCTCTTTCTGTCCATATTTTTTAATCATTCCTTCATTCCCTTCATCGTGTTCCATTCATAAACATCTTCTTTACTCCTCCTTAATTTCCTTTGTTTATTCCACTCAACATTTTCTCCATTCATTCACTCTTCCTTTCCTTCCTTCTCCCCGTCTTTCCCTCCCTCGCGTCTCATCCATAAGTGTCTTCATCCATCCTCTTCCTTCTTCCCTTCCTTCTTCCTCGTATCAACTTCACGAGTGGCTTCTTCCCATTCCCATCCCGCTCCTTCCTTCCCCCTTTCCTTTCCCATCCTCAGCCGAGGGGACGATTGCAAAAGAGACTACGCAAGATTATATATAACAACGCTCTCTTCCCTCCCGCCGGTGACAGTGTAACACTCTCCCTCTCAACACAAACACTCACAGACGCCAGTTGGTCGCGGAACACCACCCTCGCTGCGCTATCCCCACACATCCTCCCCCAGGAAAACACAAACACAGAAAAGACTTAATTTTTATTCTTATCTCCTGTCATTTTTCCTCTCTTTGACTTCCTCTGTTTCGTCTCTCTCGTTGCTTTTGTATGAGACAGAAAGACAGTAAGAGGTTCAGTTTCATCTCAAGGTTCACGTAATCCGGATCTTCATTTGGGGACGTCATGAGGCCACACCTGACAAGGCATCTTATTCTGGCAGGTAAGAGATATTTTCTTTGTCTTGACTTTCTATTCGGCAAACTATCGTGTGGAAACAGTCAATGGCTCAGAGGGAGACCAGACATTCCTACTGATTTGAGGTGGAATGGGGACCTAGATGTTCTTCATTATGATTTATGTTAAATTAGGTTACGCATTATCTAAACTAACTTACCTAACCCACATTTATTATTCTCTATTGTAGATCCAGCACAAAATAAGGACATCCTACTTCTTAGCTGCATTTTTCTCTATTTGTATCAGAAGAATAATTAATGGTTCTATATTGCAGTTGATTTATAACAGCCTGAATATACACGTAACGTTAAAATGGCACCCTGACACCCTTTTTCCTGCATTCAGCAGTGACATATCATTTATCACCTCTCTGCTGCATTCAACAAGCCACTGAGAATTAATTACTCCTGATTATAAATGGTACATCAGTTTCAGTTTAACGTAAAATGGAACGATAATTTTTTTTTTCTTTACTGCTTTCCATTCATAACCTCACTTTTATGTTCAAGAAAGTACGTACTGCTGCATAAATGAGAAGATTGAATTAGTCTGAACCAAAATTGATGTAGCACAGTAGAACGTTATAAGATTAATTACTATTGAATATTATTAGTACATCAGTAAAATTGAAACGATAAACTCTTTTTCTTCACTACTTTCTATTCATAACCTTTCTTTTATGTTCAAGAAAGTATTGAATTAGTCTGAACCAAAATTGATGTAGCACAGTAGAACGTTATAAATAAATAGTACATCAGTCTCAGTTTAACGTAAAAATGGAACGATAAACTCTTTTGCTTTAGTGCTTTCAATTCAAAACCTTTCTTTTATGTTCAAGAAAATACTGAATTAGTCTTAACCAAAATTGATGTGGCAGTGTAGAAGGTAAATAGTACATTAGTTTCAGTTTAACGTAAAATGGAACGATAAACTCTTTTCCTTTGCTGCTTTCTTCTCATAACCATTTTTTTTTATGTTCAAGAAAGTATTGCATTAGTCTGAACCAAAACTGATGAGGCGCAGTAAAAGGTTATAAAAAGAGACGCCGAGAATCCTTTCCTTGAGTGCATTTTTAAGGGAAGTAGGACGGCTGAGCTCTTGGCGGCGGTAAAAGTGATGTATAAACAGGTTATGGTTTCATCATAGGCAAATGAGATACGAACCATTTGTCCCGAAGCTCCAGTAACTCTAAAAATACAAAAGGCCATTATTTTCCTTTCCATGTTGACTGTGACAACTTCTTCCATTCCAGCGACGCTCCTTCGTATTCTTGTGTGTATATTTAGTCCTTTTACAGTGAAGAGAGACTCAGGTCAAGGAATAACAGGCGACAGTTCGTTACTCCAGTGGTCGTCATTTGTGTCTTGTGGGAAATTAACAGCAGATGAAAGAGTTGCTTGGTCTGTTCGCCTCCAAGAAAGTTCAGTTCAGCTTTTTATTTATTTATTGCATTTACTGGATTTCCTTCTACTACTACTTCTACTGCTACTACCACTAGGACCACTACTACTACTACTACTACTACTACTACTACTACTACTACTACTACTTAAAACTATACAACAACACTCCTACCACAACAATAACTCACACCACCAGCACAACCACCACCACTACCACCACCACCACCGCAACAACCACTACTACTACTACTACTACTACTACTACTACTACTACTACTACTACTACTACTACTACAATAATAAAGCCACTTTACAGTATCACTCTATCAACAGCTCTGGTGGGCGTGTGTTTGTCCCAGCGGAGCTACCTGCCGCCCACAAATGGTTTCAATGGCAACGGTAATGGCAACGGCAACGGGAATGGAAATGGCAACGGTAACGGAAACGGCAACGGTAATGGGAATGGAAATGACATAAACGGAAATGGAAATGGCAATGGAGTAAATGGGAACGGAAATGGCAACGGCAATGGTAATGGAAATGGCAATGGCAATGGAAATGGTAACGGGTTTGGATATCGCTATAACGGAAACGGTAACGGAAATGGTAATGGTCTTAATGGTAATGGAAATGGCAACGGGCTCAACGGTAATGGAAACAGTATCGGAAATGGCAACGGTTTTAATGGCAATGGCAATAGTAACGGAAATGGGATTGGCAATGGTATTAATGGCAACGGTAATGGCAACGGATTGAATGGAAATGGAAATGGCAACGGTTTCAATGGAAATGGCAATGGTATTAATGGCAACGGTAATGGCAACGGCTTGAATGGAAATGGAAATGGCAACGATTTCAATGGGAATGGCAATGGTATTAATGGCAACGGTAATGGCAACGGATTGAATGGAAATGGAAATGACAACGGTTTCAATGGGAATGGCAACGGTATTAATGGCAACGGTAATGGTAACGGTTTCAATGGTAATGGAAATGGCAATGGTAACGGTAACGGCTTCAACGGCAATGGCAATGGCAACGGTAATGGCTTCAATGGTAATGGAAATGGCAATGGCAACGGCAATGGCTTCAACGGTAATGGAAATGGAAATGGCAACGGTAACGGCCTCAATGGTAATGGCAATGGCAACGGGAACGGCTTTAACGGTAATGGCAATGGTAATGGTAACGGCTTTAATGGCAATGGGAACGGCAACGGGAACGGTGACCCCCTAGCTGCCCTGAGCGCGGCGATCGGTGGTGGCGGCGTGGCTGGCGTGGACTACCCGATCCTGGCCGAGGTGCCCGACACTGGCTTTACCTGCAACAACCTCATCCCTGGCTACTACGCCGACACTGCCCCCGTGGCCGGCTGTCAGGTTAGTCCCCCCTCTCCCTCCTCTCTCTCTCTCTCTCTCTGCCCCGTATTCTGAAACGCTTTGTTCTCTCTCCATCACTGCTTTCCAAAGGCTCCAGTTGAAGATACTCGTGTTTTTAAGGGTATCTTTATTGTTCTGGTGTAGATTGGTAAGATTTCTAGTTTATCAAAATGGAGAAACTGTCTTGAAAATTCGGTTAGTTGTCTCTGTGGTCTTGCAAAATTGCCATAGTGAGAGAGAGAGAGAGAAGGCGTTTCTGAATATGAGCGTCTCTCTCTCTCTCTCTGTGTGTGTGTGTGTGTGTGTGTGTGTGTGTGTGTGTGTGTGTGTGTGTAGAAAACCAAGGAGATACATGGGAAAGGTAATGTTCAATGATGATATTATATTGATTTTTTTTATTCAAAGCTTGGTATTTGATGTCATGGTGAAAAGTCTCTTTTTTCTTTATCATTTTTTTCTTTATTTTCCTTTCCTTTCGTCTTATCTTCTCCTCCTCCTCTCCTCCTCTTTCTCCTATTTTTTCACCATTTCCTTCTCATTCATCATAATCTCTTCCTCCTCCTATTCTCTAACTACGTCATCCACACTTATCTTATCTTATTCTCCTCCTATTTTTCACCATTTTCTCCTCATTCATTCTATCCTCCTCCTTCTCCTCTAATTCTCTAACCACCTCCTCACTAATTTTATCATATCTTCCTCCTCCTCCTCCCCCTTCTCTTTTTTCTCTTCCTCCTTCTCTCCTTCTCCTCCTCATCCTCTTTCTATTTTTCACAATTTCTTTCTCATTCATTTTATCCTCCTCCTTCTCTAATTCTCCAACCACCTCCTCATTTATCTTATCATATCCTCCTCCTCCTCCTCCTCCTCCTCCTCCTCTTCCTCCTCCTCTTCCTCCTCCCACAGGTATTCCACATCTGCCAGGCGGGCGGGCGGCAGAACTCCTTCCTGTGTCCCAACGGCACCGTGTTCAACCAGCAGTACTTCGTGTGTGACTGGTGGTACAACTTCGACTGCTCCACCGCGCCGGACTTCTACGACCTCAACGCCAACATCGGAGTCACCAACGGGAACAGTCACGGAAATGGGAACGGTAATGGGAATGGTAATGGCAACGGTAATGGAGGCAACGGTAATGGTAATGGGAATGGTAATGGCAACGGGAATGGAGGCAACGGTAATGGAAATGGCAATGGTAATGGTAACGGTAATGGAGGCAACGGTAATGGTAATGGCAATGGTAATGGTAACGGGAATGGAGGCAACGGTAATGGAAATGGCAATGGTAACGGTAATGGAAATGGTAATGGCAACGGAAATGGTAATGGTAATGGCAATGGCAATGGCAACGGAAATGGTAATGGCAATGGTAACGGTAATGGCAATGGCAATAGTAACGGTAATGGAAATGGTAATGGCAACGGAAATGGCAACGGCAACGGTAATGGCAATGGAAACGGTAATGGAAACGGCAATGGAAATGGCAACGGTAATGGTAATGGTGATGGTAATGGCAACGGTAATGGCAATGGTAATGGCAACGGCAATGGTAATGGATATGCATATAACAGAAACGGTAATGGAAGAAACACATTCGGAAACGGTAATGGCAATGGATATAGTTATGGCAATAATGGTAATGGCAACGGTAATGGAAATGGCAATGGCAACGGCAATGGAAATGGCAACGGTAATGGCAATGGCAATTTTAACGGTAATGGCAACGCTAATGGAAATGGCAACGGTAACGGCAACGTAAATGGAAATGGAAATGGTAATGGTAACGGCAATGGCAACGGGAATGGATACAGTTATCACAGAAATGGCAACGGGGGAAACGGATTTAATGGCAACAGTATTGGACGATGAAGATAACAAGAAGAGAAGGATGAAAACAGGAACACAATCATTAGTGATAAATATGGTAAAATAAATAAATAAATAAATAAATAAATAAATAAATAAATAAAAAGTAACGACAAGAAGAGTAACGAAGAATGATCTCACTGTAGATTATCATTAACATTATTATTACCATTATTATTACCATTATTATTATCATTATTACCATTATTATTATTATTATTATTATTATTATTATTATTATTATTATTATTATTATATTTACTGTTATTATGAAAGGTCAGAATTCCTTTAATATTGGTAATCGAACGCCAAGGAACAAATATTTAATGGAAAAATACTAATACTTATATATCACGCATAAATCGATGACATTATCAGAGAGAGAGAGAGAGAGAGAGAGAGAGAGAGAGAGAGAGAGAGAGAGAGCCTGACACACACACACACACGTAAAGATTTGATGATAACCATACTACTACTACTACTACTACTACTACTACTACTACTACTACTAATAATAATAATAATAATAATAATAATAATAATAATGATAATAATAATGTACGGTTTTGCACGATACTTCTGCTACTCTTTAGATAGGCGCATGTTATTTTCTCGAGTTTTTCCCGGTGTTACGCGTCTGGAGGGTGTGATGTGCGAGTATACTATAATTTGTCTACTCTGAAATGGCTCCTGGATTTAAAACATACTGTAGCTTATTCATTACGTCATTGATTTGATGTGAATGATTTTTGTTTTCTGTCGATCAACGCTCATATTACAAGTATAGCTCACAGTTTTCCTCAAGACCTGACAACCACGCATTCCCTGGTACACCACTCAAACCAAGACCCATCCAGGAGCCACTTTAGAGAAGGCAGACTATACACGACATTCTAGTATTAGGTGCCATAAAAGAAATATTGAGTGAGTTTGTTAAAGATTGTAATGAATTAGTAGTATCATATATAAAGAGAGTTTATGAAAGATTGCTATGAATTTAGAAGTTATGAAGGTGGTATAGAGAAATATTACAGAGCTTATGAAAGATTGTTATTAAAAGTTATGAAGGTGGTAAGAAATATTTAGTGAGTTTGTTAAAGACTGTAACAGATTAGTGGTATCATATATTTTTAAGGAGTTTATATGAATTTAGAAGTTATGAAGGTGATATAGAGAAATATTAGAGTTCATGAAAGATTGTTATTAGAAGTTACGAAGGTGGTGATAAATATTTAGTGAGTTTATGAAAGATTGTAAGTGTTTGTCATTTATGGCAGTACGTAATATCGCATCTTGTTGTTTTTTATCTGTTGTTTCGTTTACAACCGAGTCATAGTTAATGTCTTTTGTAACTTGACGAAAGTGTGAATAAATGTATTACAACATGTCCACGACTTGTTTGCTTCTCCTCAGAGGTTTAAAGAACTTTCTTCACCTCTCTAGTACACGTTAAGTCAATAATCACCAAGTGTCGCCTTTACTTGCAATTTTTGTGGTATTTTTAGGGATTTTCGTGCTGTTACTACTACTACTACTACTACTACTACTACTACTACTACTACTACTGTTTCTACTACTATTACTACAACTACTACTACTATTACTACTACTACTACTACTACTACTACTACTACTACTACTACTACTACTACTACTACTACTACTACTACTACTACTACTACTACTACTGTTTCTTCCATTTTGCTAATGGTAATGCTGTGAAACCTTTTCTTCTTTCTTATTCCAATAAACAACTGGAAAATTTAAACAACTTTCCTTTCTACTTCGATTTAAAACTCTAAACGTGGCAAAAGATACGCAATAGGTAAACTTTTTTTATGCAGAAATCGCTGGGAACTCAGTTTTAACGTTCGGTGTGCTCTTCGTAGACAAACAGAGAGGATCCGCCACCTCGCTTCCGAATCTTATTTTCCGCATAATGATCAGCGACGCCAAGATTCACCTGCTTTACATATTCATGCACAACTGCAAGTAAAGACACACTGAATCGTCCTTGTCTGCCTCACGGTCGAGACAAATATTTCCTCCTTTCCTCCCTTCCTCTTTTCTATTTGGCTAAAAATTAAACAAGCATTAAACAAGCACCTAATAGCGTATGCATGTCTTTCTCTTCGAGCTCTTCTTAACCCCTTTAGTGCCATGACGCAATTCTATAATCATTCTGCTTACTATTCAGAAACTTGTGTGGGGGATTAGAATATTGAAGACTGTGGGTATTAATCTTCTGACCTCCATACACCCATCCAATAAAGTGGTATAATCGTACACAAATCTCAAGGTAAAAGTGTGTCCAGTATGATGTAAGATGAACAATAATCCCTCAACATAGTATATATCTCAAACAAATATTTCTCCCCATTCTCTTTTGAATTTCGCTAGAGGTTAAACAAGCTACTAAAAGTTCAAGAATATATATTTTTAATGGATGAGGAATGAATGGTTATGGTACAGAATAGTATTTCAAGAATCGGACTGTTGATAACCTGCCCCTTGCTGCCGACCACTTGTGTACGGATCCCATGCTGCACACAGAAGGGAAAAAAAAAAAAAAAAAACGGAAGAAACAACAACAACAACAACAACAAACAAACAAACAAAAATAGAGATAACTTTTCTTCTTCCTCTCTCCCCTATTCTGTCCAACTCTCTAACGCAAGAGTTAACTGGTACTCGCAATCTTTCATAGCTCTGTTTTGACTCTGAAACTCCCTGCCTGTGTCTGTATTTCCAACTTCCTATGACTTGACTTCATTCAAGAGGGAGGTTTGAAGACATTTGTCCCTAACCTTTGACTAATTCTATCGGCTCTATAAGGAAACTGGCGACTGAGTGGGCCTTTTTCTTTATATTTTTGTTACTTTTGGCCAGTCCTTCTCTCTTACATAGAATACAGTGGAACCATGCGTGCTTTGGGGTCCGAGGGGTCTCCAAGCGCACGGGTTCGAATACTGTCCACAGTCCGAGTTGGGCTTCCTCACTCGGGGCAACGGTTTCCTAGCGGGTGGGCTTTGAGATAGGAGGTACCCTAAAAAGTATCCCCTTTAGCCCATAAATTCCCGTGAAAAGCCCAAACGGTATAAATAAAAAAAAAAAAAAAAACGACGAAAATAGAGGATCTTAAGATTGAAAGTAATACGTAGGTACAATACAACCTTCCCCTCTCTCTCTCTCTCTCTCTCTCTCTCTCTCTCTCTCTCTCACTTTGACGGTACTGACGCAATAGATGGGAGCAAGAAGGGTGGACGAGGGGCGCATCTTCTTTTCGTGTTACCTAGAGTTTCCTCACAGTACATTACCCGTTGGCAAGTGGGAAAAAGTGTGGTCTATCTGGGCCGTGGGAGATCACTGAGATCTTAGTATACTAGAGTCGGTGTAAGTTAGACATTTGAGGCTGGTGCTTGGCTGTCCACTGGGAGATGAAGGGACGGTTGTGATAAAGAATGTTGGTGATGATAATGACAATGATGATAATAATGAAATAATGATGATAGTGAGATAATAATGATAGTGTGTTTTCAAGTTACAGCGGATACGAGTGTTAAAATGATGTTCAAAAGTTAAATTATGCTAATGAAAAATACAGATAACGAGAGAGAGAGAGAGAGAGAGAGAGAGAGAGAGAGAGAGAGAGAGAGAGAGAGAGAGAGAGAGAGAGAGTGGAAAAATGACTCCTATCCACGATGACAATGCCAATGAACAATAAAGAACACTGGAAAGATGAATACAAATTTACTTACGAAATAAAAAAATAAATAAATCAGATGCAGAACAAACATGCGGTCAAATGAAGGTGGTTAATATGACTCGACTTGCCTTTAGCTCGTGGACTCAAACAATACGAAAAAAGGCGGTAATAAAAATAAACCAAAAACAGACGATCATGCAAATTACGACATGTTATTTGATGAGAGGGAGGGAGATATTGCCGCGAGGTCTCACACGGCCAGCTTCATCCTCGGTACTGGCGGTCAGATGAGCGTTCAATTGGACCGCCGGCGCGTGACACGAGTTATGCTGCGGTCGTGATGGAGAGGAGAGAGGGAGAGGGAGAGGGAGAGGGAGGAAGGTGACGGGGTGAAGAAGACGCCAGCACCAAGGTCATGTAATATATTTGTACTGTTCTGGTACAACTGTTCTCGCCCCCCTCTTCTCTCTCTCTCTCTCTCTCTCTCTCTCTCTCTCTCTCTCTCTCTCTCTCTCGTTCACTCTCAATAAGATTAATCTTATAATAGGTAATTATAATTGTTACATTGAGAGAGAGAGAGAGAGAGAGAGAGAGAGAGAGAGAGAGAGAGAGAGAGAGAGAGAGAGAGAGAGAGAGAGACAGTAGGTATACATCAAAGTGTACCAAGTTTCTGTAAGGAACATAAATTCTGAGTAACCAAATTGTTTGGTCTCAAGTCAGACCTCTCTCTCTCTCTCTCTCTCTCTCTCTCCGACCTTGGCAAGGCAGTGGAAAGGAGAGGGAAGGAATGGAGTGGGTGGGAAAAGAGACGCGGAGGGTGGGCGGTAAGTGGAAGCGGAGGGGGCGGAGGGAAGGGAGGAAGGAAGGAAGGAAGAGGAGCAGGTATATAAGGCGCGATGATGGCCTTTCAAACCACACAACTGCTTCTGCACTCCTCCAGCCTCCTCCTCCTCTCTTCTCCAGCTTGCCAGACGCCTCAGTTTGAGTTCACTATATTCGACTTGCTTGGCTACCTCTCTGTTTAGGTCTCTCCCTTGTGTCTCTCTCTTTTCTTCCTCTCCGAAACGCAAGCATGAAGTTAGCGCGGTGTCTTGTGCTTGTCGGTAAGATATATTTTATTCTTTAGTAGTTCTCTGTCTGGTGTGACACTGTACCTCAGTTCCGTCCTCCGTTTATCTGTTAAATGTTCAGTGGAGCTGGTACAAACTTGAAACTAAAATTCACACTTCAGCAAATGCTCATAAAAGTTGATCTAGTTTTTGTACTGTTTAGAATAATTGGACATTTTCATAACTAGCACATGTCTTCCAGTATGTTTATAAAAGAACATAATATTCTCAGTTCTCTTTTCCATATCAATCAGCTTCAAGGACTGCAGGATCCATCTCTCTTCCCAACAGGTGTTTTAGGCCTATGTGTGGCTGATCCGCAGACTTACCTTCCTCCTGTTAACGGATTCAACGGGAATAGCAACGGAGCTCCCATTCGAACCACCAATGGCAATGGGAATGGAGGAAATGGTTTCGCCACAAATGGTAATGGTAATGGCGTGAATGGCGCAAACGGTGGCAGTCTGAATGGCAATGGATACACCAATGGCAACGGAGCTAATGGTAATGGCGCCACCGTAAATGGCAATGTTAATGGCGTGAACGGCAACGGCAACGGATATTCTTATAGCAATGGCAATGGTCTCAATGGCAACGCTAACGGTAATGGTCTTAACGGCAATGGCAATGGAGTAACAAGCAATGGCAATGGCGTAAATGGTAATGGCAATGGATATTCTTATGGGAACGGTGGCAATGGCAATGGAGTAAATGGCAATGGGAATGGTGTTACTAGCAATGGATATTCCAATGGCAACGGAAACGGCCTTACTGCTAACGGAAATGGCGCCGTCAACGGCAATGGCAATGGGTATTCCTACGGTAACGGCAATGGCGTTAATGGCAACGGTGCCAGCAGCAATGGCGTTAATGGCAACGGTGCCAGCAGCAATGGTGTTAATGGCAACGGTGCCAGCAGCAATGGCAACGGATACTCCTACACCAATGGCAACGGCGTCAACGGCAACGGAGTTAATGGTAACGGTGCCAGCAGCAATGGTGTTAATGGTAATGGCGTCAGCAGCAACGGTCTTAACGGCAACGGCGCTAGCGGCAATGGCAACGGATATTCCTACACCAATGGCAACGGCGTCAACGGCAACGGCGTCAACGGCAACGGCGTCAACGGCAACGGCGTCAACGGCAACGGTGTCAACGGTAACGGCGCCAATGGTAACGGTGTTACTAGCAATGGCATTAATGGCAACGGCGTAAACGGCAACGGTTACTCTTACACAAACGGCAACAGTAATGGTATTAACGGCAATGGGAATGGTGCTCGTGTCAATGGCAATGGTGTTAATGGGAATGGATACACCAATGGCTTTACGAACGGCAACGGTAATGGAAATGCAGCCAACGGCAATGGCTTCATCAACGGAGACATAACTCGCGCCAACGGGAATGGTCTGGTGGAAGGCTTCAACGGTGACCCCATCGAGGCCCTGAGCGAGGCGATCGGCGGCGGCGGAGTGCCTGGCGTGGACTACCCGATCCTGGCCGAGGTGCCCGACACTGGCTTCACCTGCGACAACCTCATCCCTGGCTACTACGCCGACACTGCCCCCGAGGCCGGCTGTCAGGTGAGTCTCCCTTATCCTCTCCTCTTCTGTCTGTCTGTCTGTCTCTCTCTCTCTCTCTCTCTCTCTCTCTCTCTCTCTCTGCTTTCACTCCAAAAGGTTGTTTTCATGACACATGTTGCCTTAATTTCCTGTCCTTTGCTGCAGCCACAGTATATTTTACCCATTATCTTGGCCGTGTCTTCCCTTCTCTTAACACATCATTGCCTATATTAATTTTCCCCAGCGGAATAATTACTTTTGTCACATATTTAAGAATAATACTGATACACTTCTTACTAAGTTCTCTCTCTCTCTCTCTCTCTCTCTCTCTCTGTCTGTCTGTCTGTCTGTCTGTCTGTCTGTCTGTCTGTCTGTCTGTCTGTCTGTCTGTCTGTCTGTCTGTCTGTCTGTCTGTCTGTCTGTCTGTCTGTCTCTCTCTCTCTCTCTCTCTCTCTCTCTCTCTCTCTCTCTGTCTGTCTGTCTGTCTGTCTGTCTGTCTGTCTGTCTGTCTGTCTGTCTGTCTGTCTCTCTCTCTCTCTCTCTCTCTCTCTCTCTCTCTCTCTCTCTCTCTCTTATTCAGTCTACATTTTTAAAACTCTACTAATACCTCGCTCTCCTCCTCCCTCTCCTCCACCACGCACAGGTGTTCCACATTTGCCAAGACGAAGGGAGACTGGACTCCTTCCTGTGTCCCAACGGCACCGTGTTCAACCAGCAGTACTTCGTGTGTGACTGGTGGTACAACTTCGACTGCTCCACAGCCCCGGACTTCTACGACCTCAACGCCAACATCGGAGTCACCAATGGTGCTGTCAACGGTGACGGCCTTATCAACGGCAACGGGAATGGTAATGGTATTGGACGCGCTAATGGTAATGGTCTGACCAATGGCAATGGTTATAGTAACGGCATCAGCGGCAATGGAAATGGCGTCAATGGTAATGGAATTGGCATCAGTGGCAATGGCAATGGCAATGGCAATGGTTATTCTTATAGCAACGGAAACGGCATCAATGGCAATGGAAATGGTGCCGTTGCCAATGGAAATGTCAATGGCAATGGATACACTAATGGCAACGGAAATGGTGCCCCTGTTACTGGAAATGGCAACGGGTACACTAATGGCAACGGAAATGGTGCCCCTGTTACTGGAAATGGCAACGGGTACACTAATGGCAACGGAAATGGTGTCCCTGTTACTGGAAATGGCAACGGGTACACTAATGGCAACGGAAATGGTGCCCCTGTTACTGGAAATGGCAACGGGTACACTAATGGCAACGGAAATGGTGCCCCTGTTACTGGAAATGGCAACGGGTACACTAATGGCAACGGCAATGGTGCCCCTGTTACTGGAAATGGCAACGGGTACACTAATGGCAACGGAAATGGTGCCCCTGTTACTGGAAATGGCAACGGGTACACTAATGGCAACGGCAATGGTGCCACTGTTAATGGAAACGGGGCTGTAAATGGTGTCACAAATGGAGCCAATGGAAATGGCGCTAGAGCCAATGGAAATGGAATTAACGGAAATGGAGGCAATGTTAATGGCAATGGATATTCATACCCCAACAGGAATGGTCTCAACGGAAACGGTAATGGTAATGGCAACAAAATTACAGGTCTTTACCAGACTCCTGTTGTCTAAGTGATTTATCCTTTCTCTCTCTCTCTCTCTCTCTCTCTCTCTCTCTCTCTCTCTCTCTCTCTCTCTCTCTCTCTCTCTCTCTCTCTCTCTCTCTTTCTCTCTGCTTTCACTAGACAATTCGTGCAAACCTGTGCCTTGGTGCTCATGTTTTCAGAATTATTAGTAGCTACGACTCGAGTATTTAGTTCGCAAGGTGCCATAAATACAAACATGTATACCCACTCATTTACCGATTACTATACTCGAACATTTAAATGTATCCTTATATTAGAACAATAAAACACCTGTGCCTAATGATACTGATTTTCATAGACCCTAAAGAAATTCCTTCACATTTTTGTGCTATTCAACCAGATCAAGCAAATAGCCTGTCTGATCAAGAACAATATACAGCTACTCAGTGCACTGGTACTAATGTCAGCCAAACGTAATACCTTGTAAGCCCGGGGAATTGTCTGTCTCTGGATTCGTAATATTGCATTTGCAGATACTGTCCAGAATGATTATGGCATTTTTACGAGCTGTCACACATGTTATCACAGAACTAACACATCACGAGTCAACAGATTATTTTCTTGAGACTCCACCTTCAGCATTACCTAGCTGACTTCTTAATGTAGTGATGATTTATTCGACTCTGTATTCAACAAGTCAATAATGATCCTTATAAAGAAAAAATGCTATCAAAAAACTTAGCTAGAAAAAAAAACGTGTCAACCAATTCACTGACCGTCTCACATTCAGCATGGCACACAGCACCAGATATTCTGCATTGCAGGCCAGTGTGCGCTGCCACAACAAATGACTATATAAACATGATAGGAAGGCTGTCTCTCGACCAATGGACAACCAGAACAAAAAATACAAACTGGTACCTTTGAAACGGCCTACAACTGCATTCCCATTACCAAACAAAATTTCAGGGGTGTCTTCATCATTCACAACCCATTTTCTCCCAGTTAGATCTCAGGGGCAACAGAAGAAAATTCTCAAATTACGTAATTAGGCAACCTACTGAAGAAGACTAATCTATTTATTTCCTCTATTTTATGTATTGGGAAACTGCACTTGATTGATGTATTTATAAACTCTTAATGAAATAGGAAAGGAATATAAATACAACCTTGATAAACCAGTTATTAGTTTATTTGATGGGTAATGTTGGTGAACTACATACACGCTTGGCATGTATATAAAAACAAATATTCAGTAGATAGATACACTACAAGAATACACTACAAATTTTATGACAAAGCACAAGATCATGCAAGTACAGTCACATTAAATGTTGTTGGCTTGCATAAGGTTTCATGTGTACAAATATGTTGTCATAAAGAGCAATCAGGTATTATATTTATGCAAGATCATACATTAACTCCACATAATTAGGCTGATATACTGAGTTTAATGTTGTTCACTTTACTGAACAATAAACACACTTGAAGGAAATTATAGATATCAAACATTCCTGCTTAAAGAAAAGTCCCTTAACATTGTGACAACAATTCCTATTGCGACTGTACAGTACATACATGCAATGCAAATATATTGTATTGAAATCAATGCACCAATATATATCTTACATAAATTTACACACTGGACAAATAAACAAAAACAAAAAAAGTTCATGCATAAGAACAAGATATTGTACAAACTGCACACAAAATGTACAAACATAAGAAAAAGATATTGAAAAGATAGAAGAACAATGGTAAGCTTTTCATTAAACAAAGGCACACAATACACAAACAAGAGCAGGGACATACATAGTCTTAGAGTAAGCAAATAACACACGCAATAGCGAACACATATACATAGCCACAGATTATGCACATAACAAACACAAGAGTAAGCACATGCATAGCCACAGATTAAGCACATAGCAAATACATAGCCACAGATTAAGCACATAGCAAATACATAGCCACAGATTAAGCACATAACAAATACATAGCCACAGATTAAGCACATAGCAAATACATAGCCACAGATTAAGCACATAATACAGACAAGAGCAAGCACATGCACAGGTACATATTAAGCACATTAAGCAAAAGGAAAGAGTAAACATCCCTAACAACCAAATATATAGTAAATGCACAATAAAAGACAATCAATATGAAGAAACACCTAGCCAGCCATCCATCTATCTATCTCACCATCACTATAAATCAGCTGCAAGACCAATGCTTGTGATTCTATAACTGAAACTATTAATGCTAATACTTTGAAATAACCTGCATTTAGTCAATGAAGCACAACAGAATGCAGTCAGATAAGAAAAGCAAAAGGTAATACAATGCACAAGGAAAAAAACAAAATATGAAATACATATAGATGCAAACACAAGTGCTGGAATACATACCATTATTACCTGTATACTCCTAATTAGTGAAGATATGTCTGAAAGTAAAAAAAAAGTGTTAGATGTATTGCATATCAGGTGAATAATAGATCACTTACATCTCTTACATACAGTACAAAAAGTATCAAGAATTCAATGTTTTCCTCCTTGCAGCAACATATATTACATAATATAATATTCATACGTGCATAACCTTTTGTAATTTCCTGTTTTTTTAATGCACTGGTGTCAGAATCAAAGGGACAAACACGTTTCATTGTAATATTCCTGTTTGTAAACTTTGTATGGTAATATATTCTCATCCTTACAAATATATCAATTGCCTCATCTTCAACTCCATCACAAACATGTCTGTTGAACGTCTGTTTGACTTGATTAATTCTATTATTTCATTCTTCAGTCCATCTCTACAGATGAGATCACTAATATTGTTTAAAAACTGACTCCCAACAACTAATTAGGTTTATAAATGCCCTTTTTGGTGTGCACAAAAATGAAGCCTGTCTTCCTCCTTTGGAATTCAAAAATAGTGATGATGCACTGTCATTTGGTGAGTCATGCATTATCTCAGACTTATATTCATTACAATCATGAAATTTCAATATTTTGTGGCACATATATCCATTGATGTATGATATAGCATATTCCTTAACCTTATGTTGAACAAAACATTTACAGCTATCTGGAGAGTCATTACAAGGATGGAATGACTCCAAATATTCCTTAATGGTTGAAGGATGTGTAGTGGTAGAAGTATCACTGTCATGATTAATATCTTCCTCGTGTATAGAGGTATCTGCTGTACAAACATTTGGAAATTATATATATATATATATATATATATATATATATATATATATATATATATATATATATATATATATATATATATATATATATATATATATATATATATACTATTACCCATCCATGCCAATTTGTTAATATTTGCATAGTTGCTTAAAGACAGGTAGATAAATAGATAGATAAGCAGGTAATTAGATAGGTTGATAGATAGGTAAAATAGACAGATAGATAGATTGACAGGTAGACAGAAAGATAAGGAAACAAATTTGTAGATAGATAGAAAGATAGATATGAATGAGAAAACGTATATATTCCTTTGCTTATTATGAATTCACCCTGGTATATTGCCTAAAACAAACATATATCAAGAATAAAGGCGATACAAACAGAGAATGAGATAATTATCATAGTTTATCTTTCAAATACCTGGTTTTTCTTTTTCCGCCGGAACTGCAAACACTCCCTCAAAATTACTTGATATTTACTGCTATGACAAAATTAATAACCACAGCGATAACGAAAAGAAATATCTCGCAATAACTAATAAATCGATATGTGAAATTTGTATAAGTATAATATCTCATTAATAATAGAGGTAATAATAGACAGTTATCATAAGCATTTACACTATAGATACGTACTGCCATCACAGACATCCTACTGCTACGGGTCAACCTGTAACGGGATGGCAGTAGTGATTGTGGTGGCAGTGTTGGTGGTAGTGGAGTGTTCAGTCGTGCCACGCACCCAGACACATTAAAAAAAAGAAAAAGATTCTCAAAGATTCTGTTCGAGATCTTGGCATTCTGGTCGACTCAACACTGAAATTCCACCTTCACATCCGTGAGGTTTGCTGTAAAGCTAATGGTGGTGCCAGCAACATTCTTAGAGGCACCTTATGCAGATCACCTTCTTTCATGTGTCAGATTTTTATCACACATGTTCGGCCAATTATTGACTTTGGTAGTGCTTTTTGGAATATTGGCTTCCTAGGTGATGTACGCATGCTGGAATCTGTTCAGAGGAGGTGGACTAAAAAGGTTGAAGGTTTTGGTGACCTACCATACTCAGAAAGATTATCTAGACTGAAATTGTTTTCCATTAAGGGTAGATTGCTGAGAGCTGATTTGATTTAAGTGTGGAAGATTTTGAGTCGTTTGAGTCCTCAACTAAATGGTCTATTTTCTAGAGCCACTTTGAGTAGAACACGGCGCCTCAGTTTTGAAGATCTTAGTGCCTCATCATTCCACTGACGTTAGAAGTCGTTTCTTCTTATTACGGGTCATCAATATCTGGAATTCTCTACCTGAAATAGTTGTGTCAGCTCTATCTCTCCAGTCCTTCAAACATTTGCCTGAACAATTCCTGGGTCATCGTCTTTATGAGTATTGTTAGCTAAGTCTTTATGTGAGTTATGTTTTGCATCTAAACGTAGCCAACCGTCCCGCAGTCCTCCAGCGGTACACTAGTAATTTTGGTTGGAAGATGTAGAAGTGACTGATGAGGGATCAAGACCTTCATCTTGGTAAGATATCTTGGTAAGAAAACACGACCATATGTACTAAAAACACACTCTTAGATACCCAAAATACTCGTAAACACACTCAAACATCCCCAGATACATCCAAAACATACCTATAAATACACACACACACACACACACACACACACACACACACACACACACACACACTTACATACATACACAGTCACACAAGTGAAGTGTTACCATCTTCCCGGCAATTTTATAGCAGCACTAAGTGGAAAGACAAGACTGAGAGAGAGGTGAGATAGAGAATAAAGGCAACGTGGCGCCAGCTGTTCTACTGATTGACCTTATCAGCTGTTCCACTGACCGACCCCTCTCCCGGGCAGTCTGCCAATACTTTTTCGTATAATATTTCTTTACAATAATATTACACTTCCATGGTATGTTTTTTTATAGTTTCTACAAACATTTTGCTGCCTTTGACCTGTGTTCCGCGCTTTTGTTCCTTATATATGTTGTGCGTAATTGGTGTTCTATGGCCTATAAGTAAGAGCTTTTTCATCTTCCCATTTACGGATTTTTTTTTTAATTATTTCAAGCTATAACTGAGCCTTTCTGGTAGCTTTCTGATCTTTCAAGTGTGAAATCAACCTATTAAATGCAATATGTAGACCTTGAAGTGGTACTTAGTCCTATTAAACGCAGATTCTATTTTATTTTTTCATTCTATTTGTTTACGTTTCTGGTTTGCAATCTAGCTCGTTCTAGAATACCTTGAAAGATAGCTCAGACTCTGTAAAATGTATTAAAATACTAGCTAAGTGAAAAATAGCTAGACTTTAGGTACATGAGTTTTTAATGTATTTAGATTTTAATGCTTTTGTTTTACATAGATGTGTTTTCTTTCGTTCACTTCTGGTTCTAGATAAGTGTCGAATGCCTGAGGAAAGAGTTTATACTGTCTAATATATATATATATTTTTTTTAAAGAAGTCTCAAGTCGAAAGGGGTGGACGTTTTAGTAGTTTAAGATTGAAAATGTTTTTTTTTTTTATACTTTTAGCATACTCAATTTACTCATTTCTTTAAAATTAGTTAGGCAGGAGATGTTTTTATGTTGTGGATATTAGTTTAAGTATTTATGAAGTCATAAAATATCAAACATTCGGCGGTGGCTACATTTTTTCTATAGGTCTTTATTTATTTTTTTTTTTATCATTTACGTAATTTAGACGAGTCACCGCTGTTCCCGCTCACCCTGATGACGTCAGCCTCTTTCAGCCCCCCCCTGTTCGTTAATATTTTACTTATAGTGATTTATACATGATTTCGTTTGCTTCTAAGTCCAGGTGCGTAGATGGTAGCAGCGAAAGGAAGACGAAATAAGAAATAAAAGAGGATGAGGAGCAAGGAAAGAGAAAGGGAAAAGTAAGAGGGGGGAGTAGCCAAGTCACAATACTTAAATTTCCCTCCTCTTCCTCAATATTTTGTCTGATATCTAGTGTTTTGGTGTGTTTCTGTGCTTCTAAGCTCAGGCATTTAAATGGCATCAATAATGGTGGAAGAAAAGGAAAACAAAAGAATAGGACGAAAAAAGAAATTGGAAGAGGAGCACCCAAACCGCAACATTTAGCTAAGTCTTCCTTGTAATCTTGGCGTTCTCTCTATTCCATTTTTTTCTTGGGTATATTATATTTTGGAATGCTTTAAGTGTGTTTGGTAATGTTGCAGGGTGTTTTGGATATTATAAGTATGCTTTGGGTGCATTTTGTGTATTTTCAGTGTGTTATATGTTTGAAATACATTTTACGTATCTTCAGTGAGGTGTGGAGATGTTTGAGTATTTGGGTGTGTTTTGAATGTGTTTAGGGACATTTTTAGAGATCATATGGTGCTTTGGAATAATTTGGAGTGTTTTAAGTGGTTCGGGTGTGTGCGAAGGATCTTTTGAATGTATTTGTATATGTGTAGGGATGGTTTTATTGTATATTAGGTGCTACTAGTGAGTTTTGTGTGTTTGGGGGCATTTTGAGATGTTGCATGGTGTTTTGAGTTTATTTGAGGATATTACTGAGTGTTTTAAGTGGTTTGGGTGTGTGTGGGGTGTCATGGGTGTGATTTTGGTGTGTGTGTGTGTTTCATTTTCCTCCTTCTTGCCCTTCTCCGGTACCCACAAGACTTTCCCCACTGTAGTAATTATGTTTCACTATCACACACTATTCTTATTACAGTGGAGGATGAAAATCGTGCCTCCTTCACCATCGTCGCCAAGATCAAGAAAGATGGTCTGTTTTTAGGGAGCCACTGGACGCACCTCGCAGCTGAGTGACTGGCGACAGCTGGCACTCCACCTTGGACGTAAACAAAGGTGAGTGGGTCAACATTTCATTGTATTATTTATTTTGGCCTCATGAAATGAATACAGTATGCCACCGATCGTAGTGCAGTGTTCAAGGAAAGTTATGGATCTCAATTAAAAGTCCATACAAGGGTGCAAATAGACGTCATTGTAGCGAGATAGCCTGAATGATGCAGCTATTTTGGTGAGTTATGTGTGATTTTCACGGACCCACGTTATTTTTAAGCCCTTGAGTATCATGACGCGTTTCCATATTCATTCTGCTTACTATCTGGTGATTTTATACAGCTTCAGAAACTCATGTGGGGTGTTAAAATAGTGAAGACTGTTGCCATTAATCTTCCTACTTCATAGACCCTTCCTAATGTCAATAAAATGGTCTAATTGTACACATATCTTAAGGTAGAAATGTATTTTTGTATTGAAAGGGTTAAAATCAGCTTTTCAAGTTTTGAGTGGCGGCATCAATAGTCCAATGGAGTCTGGGTCAAGGCAGTACGAGTGGAATGCATACACTCCCGGTCTCAGTGGTGAGCCACACGCCTGACGGGCAACCTGGAGCACAGGACACTCAGTAGCTTACCGCCTCACACTTACAGGTTCTCAATTTACCCTTGGTGAGGAGAACTTAGCGGACTGGCATCTATGTGGGGCTTATTGTGTAATTGTTTTTGTTCCCCTTGTTCAGATTTCGCCTCTTACATTAAAAATTCTAAACCTAACAAACCAAACAAAACACCTCAAAGATCATGCCATTATGCCTTACTGGTGAGATGAAGAGACTCTCAGGGCTATGGAAAAACAAATGAAAACTACTGTGGGAAGGCACTTTTCCAGAGCAAGACATAGGCCCATGTAACACCTACTCACTCAATAGTACAGATATACAAAAGGTTAATGCCCACAAGGATCTTGGTGTACTGGTTGAAACTTCTTTACACTTCCACATGCACATAAAAACCACAGTTAACAAGGCTGCAGGTCTGGCACCAAATTTACTAAAAGCAACTATTTGTAGATCACAGAATTTCATGCTAAAGCTGTTTATTACACATGTAAGACCACTACTAGAATACTGTTCATGCCTATGGAACACATGTTATCTTGGAGACCTAAAGATGCTAGAAAGTGTTCAGATGTCGTGGACTCGACACATAGATGGAATGACTGGACTGTCCTACAAAGAGCGTTTGTTAGCTCTTGACCTCTACTCTGCACGTGGACGCCTTACTGGTGGTGACATAATAAAGTACTGGAAGATCTTCCATTCTGAGTGTTCTATCTCTCCCTAGGATTTATTCATCACAACACCACACACACATACTCGTGGACACCGTTTTAAAATAGCTCACCAGTACAGTTCAGTGGATCTTAGATCTCGATTTTTCTCATTCCGGTGTGTCCGTTTATGGAATTCTTTGCCTGACCATGTTGTTGCTCTGAACTTGCTGCCATCCTTCAAATCAGCCCTTCACAGTCATTTAGTCGACATTCTGTATGACTTTGTGAAGTAATATGCATATACACATGTGCTGCTGTTTGCTGCACAATAATATATCCTGCATTTCTGAACAGTTTCAATGGGTACACATTCCAGTCCACTCACAGTTTGTTACAATCATCCAGTAATCTACATTTAAAGTTGACTGGCGTCCCTATTTTCCTAGCTACCTTTTTCTTACTCTTCGTTGTATTTTTCTGGTTTGGGAGCTAAGGGTGGCTAACCAGGTGAGTAACCAGGTGGCTAACTATGAAGTACGCTGTGCCTTCAATTTAATGGAACATAAAACCTCAATGGACAGATATCCAGCAATGGTCATTCTGTCTGATGCTGGGCTGATTTGCCTGATGTGACACTGGCTTTAGAAATGTCAAAACCCTAAAATAACAATAAGTGTGTAAAATCGTAGTAAAATAAATTAGAAAATTATATTATGTTTACTACTACGTATATCATACAATCATTAAAGAAAAATAAATTGTTCTGAGCTTGAAGGGAGGCAGGTATAGAGGCTGATGTAATATGTGTTAACATGGTGCAATCTCCATGTTAACACTGGTCTCGTCAGCCACACCTCAGTCTGCGCTTGTCTCTTGAGGAATATATATATATATATATATATATATATATATATATATATATATATATATATATATATATATATATATATATATATATATACACACACAGTGTCTGTTGCTGCTTTGATTCTGGTGTTGGTTTTGTGCCAATTTGCCCCTCAAACAAAAAACAAATAATAATAAAAAAAAAATGTAAATGTGGGAATCTAACCATTGTTTCAGTTGTTTAACTTACTATATTACTTATGTACAGTACTTGGTTAGGTTACAAAAAAATTTTTTTTGTATGTCAGGATCTATTATACATAAGTATTTTCAAGCGATGGAACACCCTTTTCCCTTTTAATCCATTAAATTGGCATCTGAGTGTGCAGACATGAAATAAAGCCTGTAAGAGGTATGTGTTCCTATTATAGTGTATTATACTAATCGTCTTTCATACTCAGTCCTGCAATTTCACATCGCACAATAATGTTAGGGTACTGACTCATTATGGAATGCCAGATTTTACAATGTGTCTTTAATTCTTTTTTTTTTTTTTTTCTTTTCTTTTTTTTTTTTTTTTGCAGAACCCAAACATTCCTTTAGAAAAATTATCAGAGGACAAGACCTCAGACTTATATTTGACTCCCAGCCACAGAAGGAAGCAGTGAACATGGTGAGCACCTTTCATGACCTATTAGCTGCCACTCCTGTGATTGATATTTACATACCATCCATGCTGTACTGTGGAGAACTTAAGAAATAGTAAAATCTCACACTTAACTTGTTTGGATTTTGTAAATGCATGTTTTACATGTATTAAGAGTGGCAGAATTCATTAACTTTACTTCAGTGTATGAGACTCTGTAGAGCTATGATTCTTAAACTTAGTTGCTTTGTGGTGCACTAGAGTTACACCTTTGACTTTGCCCATCTATCAAGACTATGGTCAGTGTAGTGCAGGCCTACTAAAGGGTATAAATTTAAGAACACATACTTGTCTATGAAAATTAGGCCACATGCTTTGGTGACAGTCATGGCCGACAAGTGTGTTATGGTGCATGGTTTGCAAATAACTGGTATAAAGACTAGATGTGAAAGAATGCGTACGGAAGCTATAAAAGATTAGATGAATTTATAGATGGGGGATGATAGATGGAATGAAGTAGCTTTGCTCATACAGGGACTGCAATGTGTAGGCCTGACAGCCTCTTGCAGCTTCCCTAACTTTCTTATGTTCTTATGCCATTGTGTTAGTCATGTATGTGTGAACACCCTGTTCTAGCTAACATTTGTCTTCTTTCCTTCCATAGTTCAGCTTCAACATGTTTGGGGAGGCGCTGCAGCCTCGACCCTTCAACACTCACTACCGCTGCTACTCAGTGTCCATGTTCCCGGGAGACAAGCAGACTGTGGAGCACGGTGGCAAAAGTACGGTTATAACGCTTTGATTTATTTTGTAGAACATTGTAGTTATATTGATTTTCAGTCCATTAACTTTTGAGAAGATTAAGGTTACATTGAAGTCCAGTTTCCTTGTATTTGAAAAGTTTAGTCTCATAACCAGCTTTGCAAATTTCACTGTGTATCTCTCTCTCTCTCTCTCTCTCTCTCTCTCTCTCTCTCTTCCCTTTCAATGATCAGGTACATCAATTATCTGCTACCAGCCATGTAATTGTTTTTATTCCCAAGGGACAAATTTAGCCCTGATTGAGAATCAGTTCTAGAAGTGAACATCTACAGTATGTCAAAATTGCCTCATACTTAGTTTTTTTATTGACTTTATAATGTGTGTGTGTGTGCGTGTTTAAGATTACTTAGATATCTAATTAATCAAAAGAGTTAACAGTTAAAAAGAAATGGGTAATGCATAGATATTTGGCATTCTAAAGCTTCCTATAGACACACTACACATATTGCAAATATCTTAAATGCAGAGAAATGTTTGTTTATGATTTTTTCACATTTGCAGTTATCATGCCACCGTCAGCACTGGATCTCCTGACGAGGCTCAACATTGTGTATCCCATGCTCTTCAAATTGACCAACCAGCGTGCCAACAGACACACTCACTGTGGTGTGTTAGAATTTGTGGCTGATGAAGGGAAGGTGTACATTCCTTACTGGGTGAGTACCTCAGGAAGGCTCTTGGCCGTGTTGGTGTTGTAGCAGCATTGGTTCTCCTTACCTGTAGTGTGTTGTTTACAGAATTGTGGATGGTGGTTAACAGAATTTGTGTTACCCATTATGGAAAAATTATGTTGATGCAAAAGAGACAGATTGATGAAAATTCCTTTACTTCTTGAGGCGAGGGATGTGGCTGTAAATTGCTTCTTGTCTTATGGCATTATTTTGGCCTTTTTTATGGAGGTTGCTCTGTTTCCATTATGAATTTCACAGCTCTGACCAAGTTAATTGCTTTGAACTAAAAAGTGGCTTCTTTACCCATTCTTCTTTGATTTTTAATAATCCTGAAGTGTTTGGATCATGTGGCATTTCTGTGATGTGATGAAATTAAATAACATTCTGTGGCAAACTTACATTTAGAACACTGGCCAGTACTTATGTGAAAAACACCTATTCCTTCCTGTGCTCCTCATGGGTGACCTGTGCTCTACTATATTTTCATGTCATTCATCAAATTTGTTGCTTGTGTGGCCTTCCTTCCATTGGCTCATGTTAGAGCGAGTTTGTGAGGGATTAAAAGCACTGGCCATGGAAAGTATAGCTTGAAATTAGACACAAAAAAAGGAAAAAAATAACTTCCCACTACTACAATACTGGTGGAGATGCTGAGTGAGAGTGTAGTAGTTGTATAAACACCTACAAGCCACAGTGACCAAAAATGATTGTGCAGACTTCAAAATGAAGTTGGGAAAAGACAAGCTGAAAAAGAGCCTGTCACCTGCCCTTAGTCTTGCAGCTGGAAAGATGCATGAGCCACCCTTTGAAGGTTAATGATGCCTTTCTCTTTTTATCTTTTTCAATGAACAATATATGATTGAGTATATTGGTAATCCTGGATGCTGGTAACCTTGGTGTGATATAAAAGCTGGTGTATAAATTGTTGGTTTCCACTTTGTTACACAGATGTCTTGTCCCAATCAGCTTTTGAGAATCTGGTCACTAGTGTGATCACAACTTGAATTTTTATTGTCTGAGATTGCTATGCTCAGACAGCATTTCAAAAAAATTGAAATGCTGTCTGAGGATAACAATCTTGTGAGATGCTTTGCTGCTGCACCGTTCAACCTCCTTACACCCATTGCCCTGAGGGAGTTCATTGGAGGAGATAGAAAAAAAATCATGGTTTGCTTTTCCTTTGCATTGTGGTCGGCCTTTTGATGTTGGGTTTCCAGTGCTGTGCTTGTGATCTCAGTGTTGCTGTGATGGTTTGGCAATCTTGTGTGGAGGATATAGGGATGTTCTTTACATGTATCTATAATGTTGTTTCTGTTGGGCTAGTTCTAGGTCATAATCATGTGCACCTGCTATTAATAGAGTGATGGTGGTGATAAACAATTCTTAATGATAGATTAATTATACTTCAATGCCCAAAATAGTTATCTGTTGCCAATTTGTCTTGTAAATACTGTTTGTAGTTTCATAAAGTCAACAGATAGATGCAGGAAATTTGATCATTACAAAACTTCCTTCTATTCTTTAAGTTATTTCTTTGAAAGTAGGGTACACTACTGATTAAAGCATTTTTCAGATGATGAGGAACTTGCTATTGGATGAAGGGGAACTTGTTCACATTGAATCTCGGTCACTTCCTGTTGCCACCTTCTCAAAATTTGAGCCCCAGAGTGTTGAGTTCCTTGACATCACAAACCCTAAGGCAGTACTGGAAAATGCCTTGCGGAACTTTGCCTGCCTGACACAGGATGACGTCATTGCATTGAATTACAATGATCGTATCTATGAGATGAGAGTGTTGGAGGTGAAGCCGGGGAATGCAGTCAGCATCATTGAGTGTGACATGAATGTAGAGTTTGCCCCAGCAGTGGGGTATCAAGAGCCTGAGAAGATGGACACCTCATCCCAACATGCGGAGGATGAAAAGGAAGACATGATTCCTGAAAATGTTGGCTTCTACTCCTTCCAGGGCTCAGGAAACAGATTGGATGGGAAGAAAAAGAATCTGGAACTGCCTCAAGAGGAGCTTCTCAAGAGACTGCCAAGACAGAAGGGCATTCCAGATTATGATTATGAAGTGGGTTACATCAAGTTCTGGAGGCGGGTACCCAAGACTAACGGAACAGAAAACAAACCAGAGGAGCAGGAAGAATTTGAGTCCTTCAAAGGCAAAGGCACCTCCCTCCGGCAAGCAAAGACCAGAAAATGATGAATGTTGCTCTGACTATTGTAGGATTTTGCAAATAGGATTCTTTTTCTACAGATGAATAGATGACTCAGATTATTATTCTAACTTAGCCTTGTAACCAAAAAAATAAATAATTAAAGGAAGCACTGTGCATGTTTCAACAATTGCCAATAGCTGTGACCTTCACCAAAGTGACAGAAAGTAGGTACGTAATATGATTAGAATTTAAAGTTGATGAAACCTCAATAAATTGTGATGCATTAACATTTTCTATTAACATATTTTAGTATCTTGCAAATTAATTATTGTACTTTAAGTTGCATGGCACTTATGTAATTAAATGTTGTTACAGTATTTAATTTCCTGTGCATGCAAACAGTCTTGTGGTCAACAGCTGCTTTATGCTTTAATGAGACAATCCAATGTGGACAGTATTTGTTCCAGATGATACTGAAAATGACACTAAAGCTTTCTTATGAAAGGCACTTTTCATAAATATAAATAATTATGAATATTGCCACAAGTCAAATTTCTGAGTACTTTGTGAACACCTCATAAGAATAGTATTGTGCAGTAGATGAACTGAGCAGCTAGTTTGACATTTTGCTCATGTGTACTGAAAAGTACCAATCATTGCACATAATCGTCAAGATTGATTAGAAAGTGGAGTATCAGATTCTTGGCTAGTAACACCTGGTCTCATTGTGGAAATAAAAACACAGAGGAGATTCCCAGGTATGTATTACTTAGCACCAGCTGAAAGGTAATATCATTCTAAATAAGCAAATACATTGTAAACAAGTAATGATGAACATGTGCATATTTACAGTATATTAAGCTTCTATAATAGTTGTAATGGAAACAGTACAACTACAGATATTAATACCTGTTAGTCTGTTAAACTGCAAAAATAACTTTATACAAGTAAAATGCAAATGGAATTCATTAATTGAAAAAATAGATTCAGCACAAATTTCTCATGATAATGCCATTTGTCTCAGCACTTGTGAAATGGTGTGACACACTTTTCAGTGAGAAATGGTGATGCTTGACATCTCTTATTCCACATCCACTTTGTAAAACAGACCATTGAGCTTAAAGTGATGTCTCTCATCTTGGCACTAGATAATACTGATGCTGAAATTTGACAGAAAGCAAAATCATCATAATTATAAAGTGCTCTTTACATACTTGTATGTGCAGGCCTTCACTCAATGGCAGCTTTCAAAACTGCTTCTGATTTTCTTGTTTTTATCTAAAAAACATTACCTGGCCAAGATTTTTTATTTTATTTTATTTTTTTGTCATTCTCTTTATCATGTGTATACAGATCAATCTCCTTGATCTCATCACCAAGCTAGTCCACTTAGTAGTAACTCCCATAATCTCCTTTAGTTCAGTGCCGAGGCCTCTGGTCTGTTGTTCACGTCCTGCCAACCATCATCCATTTTAACTTGTGGCTGTTGGTGCCATACTCCCCCATGGTTTGTTTTTAATTACTATCCAGCATCACAGCCCTCACCTAAGTTATATGTATGACAAATTCCCATTTGAATTTCTTAAACATTAATAAAGGCAACAGTTCCCTGAATCTCTGTACACTTCTAAGTCTTACTACTGCACTATCTTCCTGCACAAAAAATAATCTCCATAATAACAAATTTGTTTAATGTGTTCAAAGGAACTTCCCAATTTAGCCAATCACTTGTTTACCCTTCCTATCTCTCCTACATAGTGGACAGTCAGACAATCCAGTGTTGTACAAGCTAGCTCTAATCCTATGGTGCCTCTTGCTGGTGTGGGTGGCTGGCACTCGCATAATCAGCACTTCTATTTCTATTAGATGACCATTTTTCAAGGCATTGCTAAGTGGATAAGATGCACTGCAGCTCTGCATTTTGTTTTGATACAAAAATATAATCTTCACTCAACAGGTCTACAGCTTGTATGAGAAGTGCAGAGTTCAAGTCTAATACTGAAAGATGTCTCATCAAGAATGGATATGTTATTTGTAATCAAAATTTTCATAAATTCACCTTAAAACTTGAAATCAATACACAGAATTTGATGATTCATCACCTTGTAATCTGAAAGTAAATTTTACAACAGCAAGTACTATATTTCAAATATGTCTATCAGCATTTTAGCATTAATACATGCACATGAACAGTTCATTGGTGATGCAACATACTCATAATAAACATATCCATACATACAGTAACTCAGGTTTGCAGTGGACCATGAGTTTCATCAGATGGAAGGTTTAAGGATGGAGGAATGGTGACAATGGTGGATACATCTATAAACAGTAACCACCAGACAACAGAACATGGGAATACTTTTATATCACAGCGATTCAGACAGACAGTGTCATCTTATTATAAGTATGTATTTTCTGCTAACTTTGCCTTGAGCATAATCAGTCACATTTATGTATATACTATTTGGAGGGGAAATACAAGCCACAAAGCAGTGTGGAGGGAACAATCTGCTGTAACTCAGTGATTGGGTCTACAACACATTAAGCTTAGTAACAATAACAACCCTGATGGCTTGATCAAGCCCTGAGCAAACACTGAGTCCTGTTTTATCAGGACTCCAGGAGAAACTTGTGATGGGCTGAGTGGCAAGTGTGGCATTTTGTAGAGGCACAACCTTCCCTGCCACACCCTCTGTAGAGCCGTCACTGAGCTTCTTAACCCGTGACTCGGGATAAGAGTACTTCCATAGCATCACAGAACCATTGCCTCCAGTGGTGGCAAAAACTTCCCTGTTTTGTGGTAAGTGTCTTCCACACCACACAGTTGACTTATGGCCTTGGTCAGATAGGCGTGCAAAACCCTTCTCTGGGTGGAATGTCCGCAAATCAAAGACATGGAACTTGGATTCGAGTGTTGTGGCAAGGAGCTTATTCATTTCAACATCTTTGCGGTCAAACTCAATGGAACAGACACCGTTCTGAAGGTTTGTCTCCCAGCGGATGGCCATGGTGCGCAGGTCGAACATCTTGAGGTCTCCATTATCAAAGCCGGCACACAGTGTTCGCTCCTCGGCACTGTGAGCATCCCCAAAAGCCACACTCCAGCAATCACGTCCCTGCTCTCCTTCTTGTGGCTCGATTGTGATGACAGGTCGGTCTTTCTGCCTGGGGTCCCACACCTTGACCAGTCCGTCCCGACTCCCGGTAGCAATCTCTGGGGCACCTGTGGACAAATGTGGTCTGTGCAAATATACTCCTACTGGTGCTGTTAATTTGCAGTTTATATTCTAGTATCTAGTTGACAAGTTTTGATTTCTATTTCTGTAGTGTTTCCATCAGAGAATACAGAATATGTGGATAAGAGGACTATCCATGTTTCAATTCTTCTTGATTCATGTTAATGTTTCTATTTATTCATTTTGATGTGTATGTATCACAAAATATTCACTTTTCTCAGACTGGGTGCAAGTGAAAGCACCTCAATGTGATCTAAATGAAGAGTTGGGAATTAAGAGGAAACAACATGTGGAATGGCATGATGTGCCAGCTGTGTGGGACCAAGCTTGAGAAAGTAGGAATGGATCAATAGGTTTAAAGGAATTCAATAAAAAAAGGGCAAAAGGATATGGCAAATGAGTCAAATGCAATCATATAGAGGAAAGAGAAGAGAGCATAAGATTAGCATTTGAAGGTATGGATATGTTTATGTTAAAAAGAAAAATACAATCAATGCACCATAATACCCTTGCCAATGTTGAGTCCTCCTACTCCAGCAATAGTGTTTACAATCTGACTGTGTGCCTGGACAGAGTATATTGGCAATGATGGATTCTGCAGGTCCGTGATTTCCATCTTGCCATCAAAGTCTCCCGCACAAAGATGTCGCTCCTCCAGGGTGGACGCACCAAATGTTCCTGTGGTGAAGTGGGGCAATCATTATTTTCAGATATGGAGAGGTATACATAATCTCATAAATTAAATATCAGAAAGTATTATGGGCATGTCAAATAGTGATGGAATATAAACTTCTTTCTATATAATATTAATTCATGAGAAAAATATTAACCTCTTCAGTACTGGTACACATCTTTACCTTAAGATTTGTGTATGATTTAGACCATTTTATTGACATTAGCAAAGGTCTATGGAAGTCAGAAGATTAATGACTACAGTCTTCACTATTTTAATCCCCACATAAGTTTCTGAAGTTGTATGAAATCACCAGATAGTAAGCAAAGTAAACCTAAAAATGCATCCTAGTACTGAAGAGGTTAAGCAGAGTGTGAGTGGGTGTCCTTACCACACTTGAGAGCCTTGGACCGCTCCACATCATGTACCAGCTCCAGTTTGCCATCATTCAGCTCGTACACCTGCCCAGATAACAAGTCTCATAACTGCTTCCTAAGATAACTGTTGAGCTAGATCACTAGTAAAAAAGTCCCATAATATTGATTGTCTACTGTTTCCGAGCAAACTCTCAGGTTAGGTTGGTTGTCGGGTTTATCTTGGTGGGAGGAGATTACGAAAGCAACCTAATTTACAGACACTACTCGTTCATTTATCTGTAAAATATGACACTTTTTTAAAATTGTGATGTACACGGCGAAGGGATAAGCAATGAAATTAATGAAGTGAATGATTCTACACCTAACCTAACATAACCTAGCTCTCAGATGAAAAAAAATAATAGTATTTCAGTATCACTTCGTATCGTAATATTGGGGAGAAAGTTCTATTATAAGTGACCACAAGGCATTTAATCTCACCTGCAGCGCCCCAGTCCCTCGTGGGTGACTTCCCAGGGCCACCACCTTAGCGGACCTCGGCACCCATTTCACGTCGAAGGCACTGTAGTTTAGGCTCTTCTCCGCGTACACTAATATCTGAGGCTTTTCCATGCCAAGAGACCAAAGGTGATCACACAACCTTGCTCAGAGTGTGTTGGTGTTGAGACGTGCAGCACCACAATGTGAGCACCACGGGCCCGCAGCTCACAAGTGTCAACACAGCATTACTATAAGTGACAGTACCGCAGCGCACAGCCTCAGACACCTCCGGGATTCTATAAACTTCCATGACTTTCCTTCTTGTGATATTGAACGCTAGTGAACTTCTTAACCCCTTCAGTACTGGGACACATTTTTACCTTGAGATTTGTGTACGATTAGACCATTTTTTGACATTAGAAAGGATCTATGGAGGTCAGAAGTTTAATGGCCAGTCCTCACTATTTTAATCCCCCATATGAGTTCCTGAAGCTGTATAAAATCACCAAATAGTCACCAGGATGAATATGAAACGCGTCATGGGTTTAAGTCTTCAAATGCCGTGTATATTTAACCAGGCTACTCTGTGATTGAGAAATGTAGTAACACGTATCTATTAATTCAATAGTGTTACGTATTCCTACCACATTCCGAACCTTTGTGGCAACTTGGATCATATTCTCTATGTAACCATGGAAACAGGAGGACGCCGACGTTCAAGCAGGCTGATTGATTGATGGACATCTTCCTGTCCCACTCCAACATGCTTTCATTGCACGTCTGCACAGAGTCTTTAGTAGCCCCTTGAGTTGCCTCCATTTATACATTTCTTGTTACTGTTTAGATAATTATTTCTATCGTAAACCAAAAAGTACTCCATATATGTCAAACGGTTCTTTCTTCAGTCCACCTTTTCCTTACCTCTCTCTTTTTCAGCTTTAAGAATAACTAACGCTGAGGTATGGGATAATTTCTTATTTATTATAGTCTATGTTGAAATAAGACAGAAAATGGATAGATATATTTTTTCCTATAGTTTCCCGTGAAAACTATTTTTAAGGAAAAACGTTCTGGTTTCTCTTGTCTCCTTTAAAAACAAACCATTCTTCCTTTGTCCTATTTGAGAGAGAGAGAGAGAGAGAGAGAGAGAGAGAGAGAGAGAGAGAGAGAGAGAGTAATAACGCGTAGTTCCTGTTGGCGGGCTCCGATTTGAGGCGACATCTAGCGACTGCTTCCTTTACTTACTCAAGGCCGTATGGATGATTAGCATAATAAATCTTACGCAAGACAAGAATGGGCCACTCGTTACTGTAAATGTAGAAGGTTACCAGGGAGTGAGGCACATAATACTTGTTTTACATAGCGGCGTTAGGACTCAACGAGGTAAAGCCTTACCCCTCATTAGTACTGCTGAGCCGGGTGAGCCCCCGAGATTAAATTATCTGATTGCTAATGAGAGAGAGAGAGAGAGAGAGAGAGAGAGAGAGAGAGAGAGAGAGAGAGAGAGAGAGAGAGAAGTATAAATAAGCATAGTGAATAGAATGCTAAAAAGTACTATCAGATTATTTTGATAGTAAAAAAAATGGCAGTGTCTGACTCTACAGACATGGCGTCAGGAGGCTGCCTTCAATAGTGTTGTCATGGATTAAAACCCACAATAAAAAAATAATGACCATTCTGCTGTCCAGCCCAGCCCTCAGGAGTGGGCGGCACAAACGCCTCCTGCAGGTGGCGACAGGGGCGGGGGTCGGTGATGTACGGCACATTATATGCCACAAACCTGCCTCCACAATACTTCTTTCACCGTGCAAGGAATATATGAATAAAACTCAATGGTGATTTTAAGACATCTAATTGAAGATAGAATTGCACAAATATTTGTAAAGAAAGATGAATACACACATACATCTTATATACACACACGTAAAGCTCTGTTACATATACACGTGGCAATAAATATTGTTATACATGGAATGATGCTGTGAGAACTTGGACCGGGAGGGATAAGACAGGCGTCCCGTGGCGCTGCCTGTGTCCCTCGTGTGTGTGTGTGTGTGTGTGTGTGTGTGTGTGTGTGTGTGAAGCTGTTATGGCACTGCAGAAATGGTGAAGTTTCATGGAGCAACAGACCAGTCTCCTGATCTTGATGAAGCAGAAAATGAGGACAGAGGTGAAGATGACAACAACAATGACCTCTGAAGGTCCCATGTACTTAATCACTACAGACTCGCCGCCAGCCACGCAGGGCTGGACGCTGGCGACTAATGAGATCACTAATAAACTCTGTGGCCTCCGCCGGGGCGGGCTGAGGAGGGCGGCCTCGCCACATCGCCATTCTGCCGCTATCTAATATTAAGACTCAAGAATATAGTGTCCTTAAAGCTAGGCTTTGGTATTATGGACTCAGTGTGTTGTGAGGCAGTGCCTCCCGCAGGTCGGAGGGCGACGCCCACCGCCGGGACCGGCGCACCCCGCTGGACTAGCTGTTTCGAGGGAATCCTCGCCGTCTTAGATTACGGGGGAGGTGATGGGCGAGGCGTAGATGTGGTCGGTGGGCGAAGCCGGGGCGAGGGAGGTGCTTGTGCTGCCTGCACGATCCAGCGAGACATGGGCATGGCGCCGTTCCGCCCGCGAACAGTTTTCTACCTTGGGCGTGAGGGTGTGGGCGCCAGTGGCGAGGGCGGTGAGGTTATAGCGCGGAGACGGGCGGCCATTGAGGGGAGGCAGGCGGGCGGCGCCCAGACTGGTGGGGCCACTGATGACTGGCGGGTGGCGGCCGCCGCCCCTCTCCAGGGACTTGTGGCGGCGGGGCGAGGGCGTCACCATCTCGTAGTGGTGCTGGTCGGGGTCACCAGACACCAGGCGGGGGGAGCCCAGGAGGCGGGCGGCACGCGGGGCAGTCACCACGCACCCGTCGGGGCCCACGCTCCCTCCCTCACCTGCCTCATCTCCGCCCACGTAGCCCACGTTCTCGAAGCTGGCAGCAGGGGCAGGGCGCGGGCTGTGGTCAAGGCGTGGGGTGAGGGTGGCGTAGCCTGGGCTGGCGTAGTTGACGCTGCTGTAGTCGGCGTAGTCGTAGGTGGTGTCGTGGGGCGGCAGCAGATCAAGACGCACGGGCTTCTGCTCCACGGGCTGGCAGTGGTCCACGGTGTAGTGGTTGCCTTCCAGCGGCTTGATACCCGCCCACAACGCTCTGGAGCCTCGCCCGTCCATCTGGGGCACGGGCAGGGGCGTGATGGCGGGCGCAGGATAGAGCACCGCCTCACAACGCTCCAGGCCAAGAGCCTTCTCCTTCTTGGCCAGCGCCACGTCACTCAGCGGCTTCAGCTTCCCCCTGCAACAACAACAGAGACAGCGTCAGACACATGTGCATACCATGGCAGAAATAAAAACCAACCCTCACCTGAGCCACACATCCGGCGCGCCGCAGCTGTGTGCCACTGGTTGGGCTAATGGAAAATAAATGTTAGGCTGTGGGGAGTAATAGAGTCTCGTATGATAAGTATCTTTAAGAGCTGCACTTCATTCTTGCCGGATGGACCGCAAGCAAAAATGATAATCGAAATTCTCTGAGTCAATAAGGCATTTGTTAATAGTCTCTGAATCAACGAGGGTTGTGATGGCCGTCACATAACTCCTAAGCCATTGCTTCTGGTAATATCATGTATCATTTTAGCTATTCAGTTATCAGTGATGTTTTCTTCATAATCAATCAATTTGCATCAATTACATTTACAGATGCGCGCGAAACATATAGGGGAACTCAAACTGCGTATCACGTCGTGTCAGTGACTAGTTTTGATGCTAATAACTGCAGGATTCATGATGTAGGTAAACAGATTAATGTTTTTACGATAAGATACTTGATCATTATTTGCTAGACTGATATTTGATTGAATTTGGCCTTAAGAAAAACATCAAGGGTAGGTGCATGAACATTGTTTGCAAAGAATCGAACGCATAGCATCTGTGTGAGCTGCGCCGTCTGCGTGTGATCATGTGCCGCTGTCTGTCGGTGGTGGTGGCGTTTGATCTCGTTGTGGATTGAAGAGTTACGTAGACAGTTGTAGTGTTATGGCCAGTCCCGCACTGGACAAACATCTGTGACTAGTGTCGTGAAGCTGTGAACGGTGAGCGGTGTGCCAGGACTAACCACGAACCATGTGCCTCGACCAGCTCAAGTGAGTGTGACAACACGGCTGTAGCCTGCACGCCTTCCCCGCCAGGCGATTCTTACCAAAATATCCCCTTTCCTTCACCGTTTTCTTTCATACTCTGATTTATTTAAGATTTCTTCTCTGAGTGTTATTTATAGTAAGCTCATTATTATATTAGTGGATCTGCTTCAACCAAGCCGCTGAGGAGGATCGGGCGGATCAGCTGCTCTGGATCGCGGCTCACAAAACTCCAATAAATCAGGGAGCATGTGCCATGTGGGCGGCGCGCCGTGATCCGGATCTCCGACAGATCCTCATAAATACTAAGAAGAGGCTTTTAGTAAGCTGCAATATTTCAAGTCTTCGTGGCTTAAAATGTCACGTGCACATTTTACGAGTATTGAGGTACCATTCCTTCAATGTAATGATTGGATTGCAAAACTTTGCTAAGTATCGTTTGAATATTGAAAGTTTCACACGAAGGCCGACTTTTAGAAACACAATCTAGCTAAACATAAATCTGTAGCCATTAAGAAGGTAAAGTGGCGAATATAAAGTGTACACTTGTTGATGCTTACAACATCCAGACAGCAGGTGGTGGGCGGGGCCTGGGTGCGCTGTACGGGCCACGGCACATACACATCACTGAATGCTGTAGCGAGTGACGATTTTGTCCCGCCACTAAATCCTCCCTTAAATGCTTTAATTGCTCATGAATCATCCTGCGTTTGTACATCGGTCGTCAGAAGTGCTTGTCGTGGCGTCTTAAAAGCCTAATGTTGGGGCTGCAACACACGCGATACTCCGGCTGTTAATATTATGCAGAGAATCCTGTTCTGGTCAAGATATCTGATGTGTTGAACGCGAGGAAAGTTAAATGTTTAATATATGATTGATGATGGTTGTTGTTGGTATGTTAGTGGGATAATGTGTCGACGCTTTACAGAACTGCTTAATGTTCTTTTATACAATACACACGCAGCGCTATCAGTGTAGGCGTCGCGTGTAGCCTTTTTTCTTATTATTTAGAGTCATATTAGTCGTATCTTACATAAGGCTGCTGTGTTTGTGGAGTTTATCCTTTTGAAATTAATGCGCTGTAAAGCCAGTAAAGACTCATAGTGAACCTCCTACTCTCTCTCTATCTCTCTCTCTTTCGCCGGTATCTACACCCGTGACCAGCCCGTTCAAATTGTACCGGTCCACAGTCCAGCAGGTGTACCGTAAATCGCACCTATACTTAATTAGAATTTCGAGGCAGGTACACTTCAGGCACCTGTATATATAAATGCGGAAACTGGTCTGATAGAATCTTATCAGTGAATATACGAGCCAAGTGTGAATAAATAATGAAAAGAATAGCTTACGAAAATAAAGTAAATAATAATAGACCTGATAGAGCTTCTTACTCATCGTGAAGAGAACGTGGAAACAGTGAATATAACGTAAAAAAACTGCAGGATAAATGAATAATAACCAATGAAAACGATAAATTAAAGGTAACAAGTCCTGCTGATAAAACTCACTAATGGATCGCGGAGTAAGTTGGCCAGCGTCGCAATCTGTCACGAACATTCCTTGTGCCTCACCATTACTTACCTCATTATACCTGTGCGGAGCGGCGGTGGTTAATTAAGGAGCAGGTCTTATCTCTTACCCACCACGTTCCTCCTGCCCTCCCTAACCCCCACCCACTCCACCTCACCTCACCACCTCCTCACCTCTACCCTCCAGACCCTCGCTCTTCCTTCCTTCTCCGTTTTCTCTCTCCATCTTTCCCATTCGCGTTTTCTCTCTCCCAGCTCCCAACTCACTCATTGCTCTCACCACGTCTATTTTCAAAGATTGTTTCACCTATCAGTAATGCAAAATTAGTGTTAATCTCTCACTAGAACAGTAGAAACATCTTCAAAAACCGGTGTGCCTTCCAGTAAAGTGTTCTAAAATGTAGTGAGGTGATGCGCATTAGTGTCGAAGAATATGGCCCTCACTGCCGCCTTGTCCTTCCTTCCCTCCGCATCCTTCTCCCCGTCTAACCCCGCCCCGCCTCACCCCGCTTCGCCTCGCCCCACCTTGCCGGGTTCGTGGAGGCCCAACACCACCACTTATCAGTTTCGAGACTAATGAAGCGTCGTCGTCAGGGTGGTGTTCAGATCGCTATCTTGGGGACACGCTAGAGGCAGTCCGTCAATCGCCCACTGATGGAGAAAGGAATGCCCCCCCATTCATCTCTCTCTCTCTCTTACTACCAATGTCCCTTCCCCTTCCCTTCTTTCCCCTTCCCTCCCTAAAATCGAAGAGGAAGAGAGAAAAAAGAGTACGAAAGGTGATGTTTGGATGTTTACTGTCATTCTTCTCTTCTTATTTTGGATTCTATAATTGCGCGTGTGTATGTCTCTCTCTCTCTCTCTCTCTCTCTCTCTCTCTCTCTCTCTCTCTCTCTCTGCGTTAATGAGGTGGAGTGTCGGGTTATGGGGAGTGGAAGACGAGGGAGGTAATCTGACGTGTGTTGTTTTCCTTTTTTCGTCCCTACTGGATGTGTTTAGAAGGGAAAAAAAAAGGCGAACTGTTGCATAGGTATGATGAATTGAAGGGGTGAAGGCAACCTGAGTGTCCGTGGCTAAATTGAGGACGCTGTTAAGATGATAATAGTAATAGTAATAGTAATAGAAAGATAGGAAACGACGATATGGAAGACAGACAAAGAGAGAGAGAGAGAGAGAGAGAGAGAGAGAGAGAGAGAGAGAGAGAGAGAGAGAGAGAGAGAATATCAAAAGTAATAATAAGGTAGGAAACGAAAATATGGATGAGAGAGAGAGAGAGAGAGAGAGAGAGAGAGAGAGAGAGAGAGAGAGAGAGAGAGAGCATTCCCTATATGCAACATTGGTTATATGAATACGAACACTGATAAAAATGAGAGCAAAAACACAGAGAGAGAGAGAGAGAGAGAGAGAGAGAGAGAGAGAGAGAGAGAGAGAGAGAGAGAAAACACGCTAAATCGCCTGTTAAATTATTATTGTATTAAGATAAAACGTTCCCAGCCGACACTTTGGGAGGCAGATAATGCGGCGCGGGCGATTACGATACACGCAAATGGCGCACGCAATTAAGATCCGTAAAATGGGCGTGATTCCTGGGCCGCCTGGAGAGGGAGGGTTCGAAGCTGTAAGTGGCGCAGTCCCGTTTTCTTTGCACTATCACGTGATGTATGCAGCGCCAATGACAACATTAGAATTATGTCGAGGGAGGGACTTTGTTAATGGTGACTTATTGAATTAATGGAACTATCAATCATACCTTTCTACGAGCAGGAGGGAGGGAGGTGCAGAAAGAAGAGGAGGAGGAGGAGGAGGAGGAGAAGGAGAAGGAGTGAGGGAGGAACCAGATTGTGGTGATACGAGGGTGACGTCTCCACCACCGCCCTCACCATTACCCATTCCTTCTCCTCCTCCTCCTCTTCCTCCTTACTAACACTTTCAGTAATAATAATAATAATAATAATAATAATAATAATAATAATAATAATAATGATAATAATAATGTCACTGTGTATGGAGGATCTATTTCAACCTTTCCAGTACCATGACGCGTTTTTATTTTCATTCTGCTTATTATTTGGTGATTTTATACAGCCTCAGAAACTTATGTGGGATTAAAATAGTAAAGACTGTGGCCATTACTCTTCTGACCTCCATAGATCCTTCCTAATATCAATAAAATGCGTCCCAGTACTGAAGGGGTTAAGTTTCGTTCTCTTCACTAGCGACTCGTATTCACCACAACACCCTCACAATATAAATAACAATGGCAATAGTAACAATAAATAAATAATCTCCTCATATCCACTATAACACCCTCACAGTTGCAATGATAATAACACCACCGCATGGACACTTACTCTCTGTATTTGAGGAAGGCAATGGCCAGGATGATGCCGAGAAGCGTAGCAGCAACACAGGATGAGATGATGACGAGGAACCAGGTGTCGTCAATCAAGGGACCTGCAAAATGGGGCGGGTGTTAGTGGGGCT
>NC_059278.1:2972143-2982143 GCF_017591435.1 Portunus trituberculatus | reverse complement strand
TTTTGCTTTATTGACGACCTTGGTTCTTGCTGTATGATGTTTATTACTCTCTCTCTCTCTCTCTCTCTCTCTCTCTCAGTCACCACCCACACCAGTATCACTATCATTATCATCATCATCATCACCTCCACGCCCACCACCATCACTACCACTATCACACCACCCAGGGCACTCCACTAACTACCACCCACCACTATCACCACCACCACCACCACCACCACCACCGACATCCCTTCCAGCCAAATGCTCAGGATGACTCTCTCTCTCTCTCTCTCTCTCTCTCTCTCTCAAATTAACCCTATCTTTCCTTTAATCCTGTTCATATCCTTCTGTGTGTTTGAGAGAGAGAGAGAGAGAGAGAGAGAGAGAGAGAGAGAGAGAGAGAGAGAGAGAGAGAGAGAGATAATAGCTCTAACCACAAAGGCGTAAACAAAATGACAGGAGAGAGAAAATAAACAAAAAGAAAACAAAGGGTAGAAGATAAATAAGAGAACAGGAGAGAGAGATAAGGAGGAGGAAGAGAAGGAGGAGGAGGAGGAAGAGGAGGAGGAGGAGGAGGAGGAAGAAAAGGAGGAGTCTCAAGAAACGGAAGACATAAAATAGAAGAATAAGAAAATAAAAGAGATACAAAATAGGTTAGGGAGTCATCGATAGAAGGATTTATGGCTCCTTTGCATCCTCGTGTCTGGCGCCGCCCACCACCACCACCACCACCACCACCTTATACACCATCCTCACACTTTCCTATTTATTTCTTCACTAGCAACCCCATCCCTCACCTGTCCCACCTGCATCACCACTGACACTTCCTTTTCCTCCCTTCTCCCTTCCCCCATCCTCCCTTTTAGCAATTCAGGACACTCCCCTTTTGTCCTTCGAAGTCTAAAGATTTCTCTCCCTATGATGATTTCTTTCTATATGCTCAATTTAATTTTTATTAGTATTTTTTTTATTTTTCTTCCTTTTATTAGCAAACTCAGACTTTCTTTGCCATTATCCTCTATTTTTTTTCGGTTCCATTTCTCCATAAGTCTAGATTCAGTTTTTTCTTCTTTTAATTTCCTTTTTTTTTCAGTCCTTTTTCCTCATTTTCCATCTCTCGTTTTTATCTCAATTCTGGACGCTGCCATATCGTGCTGCCTCTCTAACTGTATGCTTGTTGCCTCTTCTCTAGCCTCCAATGAGCTTAGGTGTCTTTTATTTCATCGTTCAGTCTCTAATTCCTAATCTTGTTCTAGTTTTCTAGTCTGAAGTCTCTATTCTTGCCTCTTCAACACTAATGCGGCAACCTTTCTTGTACTTTCTTTAGCAAATCTAGTCATCTTTTTGAAATTCTTGAATCCTTGCTGTTCCGTGTCTCAATCATTCCTTCCTGTGTTGAGTCCTTTCACTAACTCCTGCCTTAACCTTTGATACCCTTCATAACTATCCTTGTTGATCCTTCCTTATCCTTATTTTGTTCTTAAACCCTTGCTGTTCCTTGTCTCCTCAATCATTCCTTCCTTTATCGACTCCTTTCACTAACCCATGCCCTAGAAACCTTCGATATTCCTTCATAACTAACCTTAACTGTGGCCCTTTGTTGTCCCTTCCTAATCCTTTTCTTCTTGTCCCATAGTAATATTTCGTTTTTGTTCTTCCAATATCTTCTCTAGTCACTCCTTTAGTACATATGGTCATTCCTTTTTCCCTCCCTAACCTAATGAGTCTAGGTTGTTTTTTCCTAATCCTTATCTTTTCCCTTCCTGATATTTCCTTTTTGTTCTTCCACTATCTTCTCTATTCTCTAATTTACTACATTAAGTTATTCTCTTTTTCCCTCTCTAACCTCATGAGTCTTGATTGTCTTTCCACATCTCTCATTTATTGCCCGTCGTCTGTGCCATTCTATCTTTTCACTATTCTCTACTGTTGTTATTTTTACTAAGTCTAGACATTCTTCTACTTATTTCCTCCCTAACATCGTGAATCTAAATATTTCTTCTCCAATCCCTCACTGCCCCTTGTCTCATGCAGCCCGCTACAACTTCCCCAACCCTCCCTTAGTCTAGACATCCCTTTTTTCCTCACTCTTCTCATCTCCGAACCCTAATAGCCCCTGCCCCGTCCCTCCTTTGCTAAGTCCCTTGTTCCCCTTCTTAAGTGAACCACAAGGCGAGTCGACACCTTAGAACGTAACCAAGCCGGAGTTCTCACTTGTCAGTAGTGTCTATCTCGCGTTACCTGTATCTCCCTGCCTCCCTGTCCCTCCTCCAGTCCTCCTCCTCTACCACCTCCTTCTCCTCGCATTACTGCCGCCCCGTGAGGGAGGAAAGCACCCTAATGGGAAGGCTTTGCAACCCTCACTGCAGCATCACAGGTAATTGCAACACACGTCCGCCATTGCCTCCTAATGCCACGTTTGCAGCCACGTCGCCCACACAAGAAAATACAAGACGACTCCCTCCCTCGCCCTCCCAAAGAAGCCTCGACAAGCACGAATTTTCGACCTAATCTGTGGAAAATGTGTTTTTATTTTTTCCTTTTCTCAGGCGTTTAGTGTACACCTGATGTTGCTTTTAAGGTGTGTGTGTGTGTGTGTGTGTGTGTGTGTGTGTGTGTGTGTGTTGCGTGTGAATGTACATTAAGCCTTACTAGGATTACGTGGAGGCGTGTGCGCGTGTGTGTTTTTGTGGCGCTCACGTGCTGTGGAGGCGGTGGGCAGACCAGGTGTGTGCGAGGTAGCGACAAGCTGGCGGTAACTAATTAACCTCAGGCGGAAGCGGCCTATCCACTCCCTGCCCTTCCCTCCTGCTCCTCATTTTTTTTTTAACCCTCGAGGGAGCTGACCACAATGGCATCGGAAACACAACGCACTGAGAAAAGAAGAAAAAAAAAAGAAAAGAAAAGAAAAAAATAGGCCGGACACAGAGGCTGTAACTGGTCATTTCCTCTCCAATTCTCCGTCTATTGTCCCGCAGGCTGAAAACTGGCGAGATGATTGACTAACTGGCTGAAAATCCTCCTTCACAGCCTCTAAATTCCATCAGCGCTGTGTTTATTACGCTAAAGATGGAATGCGCTTGCCGTGAATCGGGTTTCGGGGGGCGAGTGTTTCGTTACCGCGGGTTTAACTTAACGTGAAATTTGACTTAGCCGTCGATGGATTCCGGCGAAGTGGCGGCAAGAGCGTGTTTTGACGTGTTTGGTACCGGGTGGACGCTCGCTGGGGCTTGGCATTGAGTCAGGGATGTTGTTTGGCCTCGAGTTCAATCCCCGCTGGCGTGTATGCGAGAATGCACGAGTTTACACGCTTCTTTACCTCGCCTGAAGAGAATCGCCGCTACGTCTTAATAGAGGAATGGATAAAAGGAAGCCATTTACTTTGGATTTTCCGGTGCGCCGCCTGAGTCTGAAACGGTTCATTAAGTGTAAAGTGTCTTCATAACCAGCGGCTTTGACTGCAAGATTCTTTAACTTTCTTTCAATCTTACTTCGCTGGTAATTCTTAAGAGGTGTTTGGAAGGTAATGGCAGTCTGGAAATGGCGAAGTAACTGTAGATGTCACATTCTCCACATTTCATTATTACCAACTTCCGGCATTCATGGAACAAGTGAAGGATAATGACACTGGAATGAACAACGAAAGAAAGACAACATTATTTATATATATATATGGAATTATTGAATGGCTTCACTGATAAAAAAAAAAAAAGAAATAAGTGGATAACAATTAACTCTCCCTCACGCAGTCTAAAAATGTCCATTAATCCATTCAGGGCCATTAAAAGGGTCCATTTTCCCCAATTATACCATTTTCGGGAGCTTTTAAGGTTAGTCAGCCTCTCACGCCCTGCCTCCTTGCCTCCCTCGCCCTGCCTCACCCCGCCGCCCGCACTCCAGCTGTCCCGCACCTCAGGCTGACGGTTGGCATTTCACACATTGATTCTGTGCCTTCTGGGAGACTCAAGCGATTCCCCAAGTGTTCCAATCTTAAGCCTGAAATTGATCCCCATTAATGACTCGCAGAATGATCATTACTACTAAGGAATTTAAAGCCCATCAGTACCATGACGCGTTTCCATATTCATTCTGTACAGCTTCAGAAACTCATGTGGGGGATTAAAATAGTGAAGTCTCAGGCCATTAATCTTCTGACCTCCATAGACTCTTCCTAATGTCAATAAAATGGTCTAATCGTACACATATCTCAAGGCAATAGTGTGTCCCAGTATTGAAGAGGTTAAGCGCTCATTACAGATAGGTCAAACGCTATAAAAACTACGAAAACCCGCTTAATTGCCGCTCCTTTAGACGTGAAACAGAAAAAAAGGGGTTCCAATTAGATGAGATAATTTCGTTCTGGGTTTGATGCTCCTCGCGGAAACAGTTCAAAGTCGCAGGAAAGATTGGGAAAGAGTCAGGCAGAGGGATCGACTAATGGGGAATGTTATGGTTTAGTTTGGCGTTCAGTGACTTGTTCCTAACGCCGTGACGTGGTGGGAATTCCGACTAGTCTTAAACACACCGCCCCCAGTTCGAGTCTCGGAGACAAGGACTTCTCACGGCCAGCCAGTGTGTGATGTGTTCCTCATTTCGTCATTTGGTTTCCGTGGGATTATGTTTAACTTCTTTGGTACTGGGACGCATTTTTACCACGAGTTTGGGTATCCATAAGACGATTTTATTGACGTTATGAAGGGTCTATGGAGGTCAGAAGACTAATGGGCAGAGTTCTCACTGTTTTAATCCCTCTTAAGTTTCTGAAGCTGTATGAAATCGCCAAATAGTAACCAGAATGAGTATGAAAACACGTTATGGTACTGAAGGGGTTAAAAGGACCTCTGACTCACTGACTGTTCTTGGTTAGCGGTGCGTAGGTGCGTATAGAGGACGTGCACTCACACGGCCAGTTCATACGCTCACATAAAGACACATTAATCCCGTCATTACTGGGACACATTTTTACTTTCGGATTTGTTTACGGTTAGACCACTTTATTGATATTAGGAAGGGTCTATGAAGATCAGAAGATTAATGTCCAGTGTTCACTATTTTAGTCCCTGACATAAGTTTCTGAAGCTGTATAAAATCATCAAATAGTAACTAGAATTATGGAAACGCGTCATGGTACTCGTAGGGTTAAAGCAGATTCTGAGACGCAATTGTACTCTTATTTAACTTCATAATCCGTTGCTTGACTAGAAAAATCAATCCTGAGCCTTAAGAGACCACGATTAACAGCACATCCTATAAAACACATAGTATATTATCTGAAAAGCACATTCTGAGACGCAACACCACTCAACACTCCTACCTAACACCACTCAACTCCCTTACCTAACCTCACACTCCCACACAGTCAATCCTAACCCTTTAGAATCCAGAAGTAACATCACATCTTACAAAGCTTTACATAATTAACCTTATCAGTCCTGGAACGCATTTTTATCATGAATTAGTGGTATGATAAGACAACTTTGTTTACATTAGGAAGGCTATATGGAGGTCAGAAGATTAATGGCCACAGTCTTCCCTATTTCAATCCCCATATGAGTTTCTGAAGCTGTATAAAATCAAATAGTAAAGAGAATGGATATGAAAACGTGTCCTGCTACTGAAGGGCTAAAACACACACACACACACACACACACACACACACACACACACACACACACACACACACACATTGAGAGACGATAAAACTAACACTATCCTAACCTGACAATCCTACCAGTCCCCCTCAAGACACCAGGATCCTAACAGTGCTTCATCTTGCAGAGGATATCCTTATGACCTACGCAGGAATCCTAGGCTGCTGATATCCCACCGCGTAGCGAGAAGAGCCCTTAACCATTACTAGGGTCGAGCATACCCTGTCCTCCCCCTCCCCATCATCTGCATATCAATACATACCACATCCCCTCCCCTCACCCTTCCCCCTTCCTCTTCCCTCAAACCCCGACAGCCTCTCCTAGCGACTAACTTGTTGGGGAGTGAGGGCCGAGCTGACGAGTGAGGGTGAAGTGGTGGGGGCGTGGTTGGGGGGAGTGGTTGGGGGACAGTTGGGGAGTGGTTAGGGTTTAGTGGGGTTATGTATGGGTGAAGAGGATGATGTATAGTGTGTGATGCTGTTGATTGGGTGAATATGAGGAAGAGGAGGAAGATAAGTGGGTGTTTGGGTTTGTGAGGATTCTAAGTGGATGGGGTCTCTTCACAAGGAGGAGGTAGAAGAAGAGGAGGAGGTGGTGGAGGAAGAGAAGCAAGAGAGAGTGAAAAGCAACTTGTGCCTTATCTAAGTATTTTCAGATAGATAGATAGATAGATAGATAGATAGATAGAGAGAGAGAGAGAGAGAGAGAGAGAGAGAGAGAGAGAGAGAGAGAGAGAGAGAGAGAGAGAGAATGAGAATAAGTCAGAAATGAAATACTACCGAATTGGAGTGGAATTGAAGTCACATTTTGTCTTTCACGAGTCATAAGGATCGACGGGAAAAAAAAAAACGAGGAGGGAAGAAAAAGGTCAAAATCGATGTGCCTTATTTGACCACACACACACACACACACACACACACACACACACACACACACACACACATTTTAACGAGGAAAGTAATTGGCGTCAGTGTATTTGTAATAAGAAAAAAACTTCTATTCAGTCTTCAGGGATTAAGAGAGAGAGAGAGAGAGAGAGAGAGAGAGAGAGAGAGAGAGAGAGAGAGAGAGAGAGAGAGAGAGAGAGAGAGAGCAAGTAGAGTGTGCATAATTGTTTTATTCCATTTCGTTTCATCCATGGAACTTGCAATCTGTTCAATCTGTTTCACCAAATGACGAGAGACGCGATTCCACCTCACTGTTATCACTGCTCTGCACCACACACACACACACACACACACACATATACACACACACACACACACACACACACACACATACCAATGACTCACTTCACACTCTCCTTCACTCCACCTAAGTCATGAATATATTGTGAGTTACTTTAAGCACTTTTAAGGTCACGGTGGCAAAGGTTGACACACCCACCCTCAACAATCCTCTCTCTCTCTCTCTCTCTCTCTCTCTCTCTCTCTCTCTCTCTCTCATAAGCAGCATAAGTCAACTCTTTTGTTTTTGTTCATTGTTGTCTTTGCCTTCGTCGTGATTTATAACTCTTGTTTCACTTCTCTAATTATAAAAAATAGCACTGACGTGGCGGCCATTGTCTCGAGATGAAGTATTTCTTAATCGCTTCACGTTGACATCTTACCGCTCACGCTGGACCAATTAGTCCAGGACTGCATTGTGCTCACCTGCCCTAATATATATATATATATATATATATATATATATATATATATATATATATATATATATATATATATATACTAGAAGCTAGAAGGAGCGCGTGTCGGGATGAGAGTCGCCAGAATTGGTAATGAAGGGAGGCGGGCGCCATATTTGCAGGAGGGACACTCCAGGGAGTTATCAATGGACTAAGGTGCCGGGAGACAGAATGCAAGATGGCGACCCTTTGTTTACATACGGTGGCGACACTCATCATCGCCGTGGGAGGCGCAACAATAATGGACGTGCGTGTTGGCCTCCACATGGGCTGGACAGCTCCCTCCTCCGCCACGTATATAAATACGCATTAACACTCCCCGGCCGTCGCGATACTTGTCATCCTCCACGCGGTGCGCGAGGCCGCCGCCGCCAGGACAGAAGGAGCCTTGGCGAGGACCCGTTTTGGAGGCGCCCCGCCATGCCTCGCCACGCACCCCATCCCTCACCTCCCCCCACCCCCACGCCGCCCTCCAGCACCACCTCGCTTGTTTATAGGCGCTCACACTATTTCAAAATAAAAATTGTTTATAGAAAAGAGTGTTCACTTGTGCCACTCCCTTCCAGCAAATCTAAGAAAAGTCGTGGCGAATTTATGTAAAACGCCGGGCTGTCCCGCCACTCCGCCTGCTGATGGATGTCCTCACGCCGCGGCCACGAATGGAGAATGGAGTGAACCGTATCTTTGGGCACGGCCGAGGCGCGCCGCCCATCACACACTCTCTGGTTTGGATTTTCCCTTCCTCGGCATGATTTTTTTGACTCTTGACAAAAGGTGGGCGAAGATCTTTTTCCCTTTACCACCTTTCTGTTTTGGAAGAGCACGATGGATGGCTAGTGTTGTTTGTATTTGTGAGTGTTATGTTTTGAGGGCAGCGCTGGGCGGGGATCACGAGGGGCTCTGAACTGGCTGGGCGGGTTTCCTTCATTTGTTTTGAAGCGTTCGAACGATACATGCAAGAGCCGATACCTGCATGTGGTATCAGCGTATTCTTCACCGCTTTATCGAGGTATGCTGATTGCAGGTACTGGAAAAGGTATAGTTGAAGAGATAGTTCTCACGCCATCCTCACTCTGCCTCCTGCTCCACCTCGCCACCTCCTCCTTGTTCCTCCTCCTCCCCTATGCATGAGGGGAAGATGGAGCATGGCCTCAGTTTATAATTCAGGGACTACAAGGGAGACAGAGGGGAGGTTTTAAGGGGGTGAGGGTGTAAGGGGAGGAGTGCGTAGGAGGTTTTGGTCACTATCTTGTTGGTCTCCTAAATATGGCACTGCTTGCGTCGTCTGTGTCTTCATCTTTGTCTGTGTTGTTTGTTTTGAACACACGTCATTGGTGAGTGTTTTGGCGCCACCACGCTCACTGAGGCACACAGATGAAGCACTTTCTGTTTGTTTTGTGTCACTTGCAGCATTTGTATTTTTGTCGCTGTTTTGCATTTTCTTGGCATGTAAATTTGCCTTGTCACTCATTTATCTTTCTGTCCACAGGTTTTTAGTTATGGATGGTGACTATTTGTGAGGTGAAACTCACACACACACACACACACACACACACACACACACACACATATACAAACGAACGGAAACACCTTTCATAGCTCTTCGGTTCACTGAATGTCTGGCAAATAATCACACTTTTGTAACTGAACTGGGACCAAGGAAGGCAGGAAGGCAGGTGTTACAGTCTAGATGGCCTAACACACACACACACACACACACACGAAACACTCACCTTTCTGCGCCAGTTCGACATATCCTACGCCGTTTCCATCAGCCCATTGGCAAAGGCTGCACGATTTTTGGTCCTCGGCCAGGCCTGAGCCTTGGTCGGGGCGCACATCCACCCCTTCAGCCGCCAGTCTAGCCACAAAGTTCTCCATGAAGGGCGGGATGGGCGGCGGGGGGATCTTGAGAATCATGTCGGGCGGAGGTCCCAGCTCGTACAGAGAGTCACACTCCATCCTTCCTCCACACGAGCTATTCACTGACTGCTCCCACAAAAACAACTCCGGGACCACTGAAGACATTATTCCTATGGCCGAGTGCTGATTGGCTCCGATGGAATCCCGCCCGTCTTCACACCCCCGCCCTCCACTGCATGCCTTCCGATGCACTATCTTGATGCCCGACGAGCGCTGCTTCTTGAAAACTCCTCGCTAATTTATCCACAGCAGCAGGAGGCGGTGTAGATGCACGGGAGCCTCAGGAGGATGCGTGGTAGCGGCGTGTATTTAGGTTGAAAGATCGCACTGGGGTTGTGTCGGGCTGCGGAACCTTTATGGAGGCTGCGGAGGTTGGGTGGGCGGCCGCCAGATGGGGCAGTATTCGACCAGCAGCGGACAGTGGCGGGTGTGTGTCGTTCTGCCGCTCCTGAAATGGATGGAAAGGAAAAAAAACACATTAATTTAGTCTTGCCAATCTTCCCGTTGGGCTTGTAAGGTGTTGCGTGGAGGCGCGAGGACCATTAAAGAGGAAGGCGTAGCGTGGTAGTTGTGCTATTAGTGTCTTTAAGGACGCTCAAGGCAAATTAACCTCCATTTTGAGAATCATTAATAATCTTCCTCTTTAATTATCCTTCCTACAGTTATTTTCCCCCAGACAACTTTTTTCCCTAACTTCTTTCCTCCTGTTTAGAATTTTTTCCCTACTTCCATCCCTTTTTTTCTTCCCTCTCTACCCTTT
>NC_059278.1:2962143-2964643 GCF_017591435.1 Portunus trituberculatus | reverse complement strand
GTTGTTGTAGTGGGGGTAGTAGCAGTCGTAGTAGTAGAAGTAGTAGTAGTAAAGGAGGAGAAAGAGGAAGAGTAAGAGCAGGACAAGGAGAAAACTTATTGTTATTATTGTTGTTGCTGTTGTTGTTGATGCTGCTGTTCCTAACTCTACCATTGCCGTCCCAGATACTTTGTCTTCAGTCCGGCACTTATCCAAACACTGTCATCAGCCACCTAAACCATTAAACTTGCCCCGAAACTTACATGGCGGAGAGATGAGAGACAAGCAGCTGGAGCAACAACGGAGAGAGAGAGAGAGAGAGAGAGAGAGAGAGAGAGAGAGAGAGAGAGAGAGAGAGAGAGAGAGAGAGAGAGAGTATAAGTAGGTGAGGCGAGTGTGGGAGTGTGGGTCCGTGAGAGGCAATGTTTAGAAGTGAGAAACGTGGAGGAGGGAAGACGGGAGGGAAAGAGAGAGGAAGGGAAGGAGGGAGAGCAGAGGGGGGTCTTAAAAGTGCAAGCTACCAGTATAGCCTCCACGTGCTTGACATGTAGCGTGGGAGGGAACTGGGCAGATGAGCCTTCACATTCCCTCCCTCCCATTCCCTCCCTCCCTACCCTCCCATACACACCAGGATCCTTATCAGGGGGCATACCACGCAGTAAACAGCTCTAGGTATTGGGGTAAGAGGTGTCATTTTCAGCTGTGCGTGGGTGTGAGGGGCGGGAGGATCAGGGGGAGGCGAGGAATCCCAGCCAGATATTGAGTTGTCCGTCTCACCTTTACCTGTTCGTGTCACCACCTAGAGTGTCCAGGTGGTGGTGGTGGTGGTGGTGGTGGTGGTGGTGGTGGTGGTAGTGATGGAAGGGAGAAGGAAAGGTTGTGGAGTGTTATTGTTATTGTGAAAGTAGAGAGAGAGAGAGAGAGAGAGAGAGAGAGAGAGAGAGAGAGAGAGAGAGAGAGAGAGAGAGAACAGACAGACAGACAGAAAGACAGAAAATAACAGAAAAAAAGACAAAAACACACACAAAAAAAACATAAGTAAATAAGGGAAGCTACAAGAAGCCAACTGACCTACACGTGGCAGTCCCTTAAGTGAAACATGCTTAACCTATTTCCACTTATCCTAATCCATCAATTTGTCTAAACTTCTTATAAAACTTCTTAATGCTCCACCACTACAAGAGCTTGATTATTAAGCTCTGTCCTATTCATCTACCACTTCATTTGAGAATCAGGGAGTTGGGCAGACACACAACAGACACACTTATGAGAACCAGGTTAGACAGACAGACAAACAGACACACTTATGAGAACCAGGTTAGACAGACAGACAAACAGACATACATTTGAGAACCAGGGCGTTAGACATACAGACAGACATACATTTGAGAACCAAGTAGTTAAACAGATAGAAAAATTGACATATATTTGAGAACCAGGTTAGACAGACAGACGAACAGACATACTTTTGACAAACAGGAATTACACAGACAGACAAACACTCACACACACACACACACACACACACACACACACACAAACTAAAAGGACAAGAACAAAAAATACGAATATAAAGATGAAATAAAGATAAAAAAAAGAACAGACGGATATAAAGGTCAGGGGGAAAAAAAAAACTATACAAAAGATAGAAAGAAAGAATAGACAGACGCAAAGCTGGGAGGAGAATGACAGACAGAGAGGCAGGAAAAGATGGACAGCCAGAAAGACGGAGTAGTGTATCGAACAATGTAAATTTTAACCCTTCCTTGATCTGCCCCTCACCTGACCCCTTTCCTTCTCACCTGACCGTCCGCCCTCCAGCCTCGGATTATGACCAGGCCAACGATACGTGAAAATACTGCCACCTGTTACTACTACTGCTACTGCTACTACTGCTACTACTGCTACTGCTACTACTACTACTACTACTATTACAACTACATCATTCTTCTTTTTTTACTTTTTTTCTTCTTTTTTCTTATTCTTTGGTTGTTGTTGTTGCTGTTGTTGTTGTTGTTGTTGTTGTTGTTGTTGTTGTTGTTGTTGTTACTACTACTGTTGCTTCTATTCATCTCGTTCTTGTTCTTTTTCATCTGTTACTACTACTACTACTACTACTACTACTACTACTACTACTACTACTACTACTACTACTACTACTACTACTACTACTACTACCACTATTACCTCCACCACCAACCCCCCATCACCAATACTACAATTTCAACCACTGTACCAGCAACACCATCACCGTTACCAGAGAGAGAGAGAGAGAGAGAGAGAGAGAGAGAGTCGAGGGGATCAGTCCTTCCAACAAACAAACGGAAGGGGCACCAGTACAGAACCCAGCATCCATCACACTCCCATCCCTTCATCCCTTCCATCACTCGCCTCCCTTACCATACGAGAGTGCTAACATACACAACGCTAATTAGAAACACTCATTGCTATTCAGGCTGTAGATTAATCGTCCAATAAATAAGCCTTCTTTTAGAGACAGAGAGAAAGAGAGAGAGGAAGA
>NC_059278.1:2937143-2959643 GCF_017591435.1 Portunus trituberculatus | reverse complement strand
AGTAAAAAAACTCGCAAAAAATATAATGATCGTAAGTTGCGAGGAGGAAGACGAAAGAAGTGAAGAGAAACATTCTTTATCCGACTGCCATCATCAAGCGACATCATGTTTTTTGTTCACTCTGAGGCACAATTTGTCTGGTCTTTTATTATTATTATTATCTCCGTGATTTACGTCCCTACAAGAGGTCATTTTTCCCTCCTCCTCCTCCTCCTCCTCCTCTTCAATCTCCCTTCCATTCTCTCTCTCTTTCTCTCCCGTCTCCCACTAGGCCGTCTCCGTTGTGTTCCTTTCCATGTCCTCTCTTTTGTTTCTCTCTCTGTGTTCTTGTGTTTTCTTAATCAGTGACCTCTGTTTCCTTCTCCTTACTAAGTTTGACCTCCACTGCCTTCTCTATTCGTTTGTTTACTTAAATTTTGACGCAAGAGGCACATGGATATGGGTGAAAGACTTAAAATAAATGTAAAAAGAATGAATATAAACCAACAGATAATAAATAGATAAATAAGTAAATGAATAGATAAGTAAATAAATAAATAAAACAGGATCCTTGAAAATGTCAGTCGTAAAAGAAGATTGTCCAGAAAAATCCTCCAAAATCACAGGAGAATTATGACAAGTGGTTAATGTATCGGAGAAGATTTTGGCACATCACTTCTTTGCTAGTTTGTCTTCATATCGACTGACTCGTTCATACAGCGATCCAAGCGATGCGTTCGTGATTAAACGCTTCAAACATTTTAGTCCTCCCGCTTTAAATTTTTGCACAGTCATAGGGTTACTAGTATAATGGAAAGGTGATCACACACACACACACACACACACACACACACACACACACACACACACACACACACACACACACACACACACACACACACACGTCCTAAGCCCCCCTCTAGTAGGCACACAAACAACAAACCAGAGAGCCGTCATCTTAACCTGTTCCTCGCTCGCCGACAGACGGTAGAAAGAAGGTCCCGGGAGGCTTGAAAATTTAAGGCTATTTGACCACAAGACGCCGCCCGCCCTTAGTCCTGCTCGCCTTTGTTTTCACGGGGATGAGCGAACGGGCGAGCTTTCACACTCCTCTAATCCCCAATGTTCCCTTCTGTTATGGTGAATGGGGATACGGGGAGGGATTACCAGAGAGAGAGAGAGAGAGAGAGAGAGAGAGAGAGAGAGAGAGAGATGTGGGCGTTTAACTTTCTCAAACTGACTAATGAGCAAATGTGTATTTTTCTTCGTTTCATTTAATCTGTGTTTTTTTCCTATTAATTTTAAGGTATGAGAGAGAGAGAGAGAGAGAGAGAGAGAGAGAGAGAACGAGAACGAGAGAGCGAGAACAAGGGAACGAGAGGAGAAAAAAAAAATCACCACTCATCCACACATCCACACACGCACAGACAAACAGACACACGGAAAACAGAGGAAGATTAGAAAGGGATTGTGTTGGCTGGCGCATCCTCCAGGGGGCGCTGCGGGGGTCGTGTGTGGGGATAACAAGCGATGTGTGGTGTAGCGGGGCGGCGAAACAAGGGCTGGATTTGTGCTCACCTGCCGATTACCTGGCGATTACATGGCGGGTAATTAAGGAGCGTCTTGTCTCCTTCCTGACGCTAAGCTCTGAATGTGGATGAATGCAGGTGTCGTGGGGATCTGAAGGGGGAGTGTGTGGATGTGTGATGCTGGTATTCTCAAACACTTCTGCGCTTCACGTCCACTATTTCAAAAGCCTTTATTTGAATTTACGCGAGTTTTTTAAGGTGTTTTTACGGTTCTAGAGGCAGAATGACAAGATTTCTTCATTATTAACTGGGAAACACTCTTATAAACCTTGCTAATCACCGTGGTAAGACCTTCACTATTTCAAAAGTCTTTATTTAAATTTACACGAGTTTTTAAAGGTGTTTTTACGGTTCTAGAGGCAGATTGACATAATTTCTACATTATTAACTGGGAAACACTCTTGAAAACCTTGCCAACCATCTCTGTGGCCTAGGAAAATAGTCGTGAGAGAGTAAAGCGTTTTTTAATACGGGCCGGCCAGTATTTTTAAACCCTTTGCTCGGTCACCATCACTGCTTTCCAAAAACTTTAGTTAAAGATATTCATGTTTTTAAGGGTATATTTTTATGATTCCGGTGATGGATTGGCAAGATTTCTAGGATAGCATAAAAACCCGGCTAGTTGTCTCTGAATACCGGTGTGTGTTAAGTGGTTTGGTTTGGTGATGTTTGCTGCCTTTTGTGTCCAAGTGTGTGATTCAGTGTTGGTTCCTTCATCTCACTGCTTTGGTTTCTTTGTCCCGGTTTGAAATTAATGCGAGAAAAAGTTGGATTTATTTATCGCCTTGTGTGTTTGGTTTCGTTGTCTTGTTGTTTTTGGTGTGATTGTGTTGGGGTTTTTGTTCTTGTTCTTGATCTTGTTCTTGGTGTATCAGTGTGTGTGTGTGTGTGTGTGTGTGTGTGTGTGTGTGTGTGTGTGTGTGTGTGTGTGTGTGTGTGTGTGTGTTTTGGAGTGATTTAAGCGGACTGGTTTATTGGAACACACACACACACACACACACACACCCGGTAGCTCAGTGGTTAGAGCGCTGGCTTCACAAACCAGAGGACCGGGATTCGATTCCTCGGCCAAGTGGAGATATTTGGGTGTGTCTCCTTTCACGTGTAGCCCCTGTTCACCTAGCAGTGAGTAGGTACGGGATGTAAATCGAGGAGTTATGACCTTGTTGTCCCGGTGTGTGGTGTGTGCCTGGTCTCAGGCCTATCCGAAGATCGGAAATAATGAGCTCTGAGCTTGTTCCGTAGGGTAACGTCTGGCTGTCTCGTCAGAGACTGCAGCAGATCAAACAGTGAAACACACACACACGTCCATGGCCTTATCTCCCTATCGTCCTATCACCACATCTTTACTGCCAATAACACGCTTCTCTCTCCGTCCTGGTGAGCCGCTCAACACCTGGGTCAGATCAGGCCTCCTCCTTCTCCTCCTCCTCCTCCTCCTCCTGTCCCGTTCGTTTCAATTCCTCATCCTCCTCTTCTATCATAATTTCTTTCCCCTCTTCTTAATTTTTTTCTCTATGTACCTCTACCTCTTATTCCTCCTCCTCCTCCTCCTCTTCCTTCCTCTTCCTCTTCCTCCTCTCCCTGTTCCGTTCGTCTCTATTCCTCCTTATCCTCCTCTTCTATCATAATTTCTTTCCTCTCTTCTTACTTTTTCCTCTCTTTATTTACCTCTATCTCTTATTCCTCCTCCTCCTCCTCCTCCTCCTTTCCTCTTCAGTCACAGTTTATTTCTCCTCTTCTTCATTCTTCCATCTTCATATTTTTTCTACTCTTCACCTCCACCTTCTCCTTCCCTCACCTTCCTTCTCCACCTCCGACAATATATTAATGGATGTGCATACAATTTTGACGCAAGGATGGAGATGAACGATGCTAACTCTTCTATTTAAATTATCAGTATATTCCTCTCTTCCCTTCCTCTCTTCCTCTCTTCCTCCATGGCCAACTCCCTCCCTCTCATCCTTCTTCCCTTCCTCCCTCCCTCCTTCTACGGTTTAGGGTAGCCAATAATGTTATCAGAAATCGGAGGTAAAATGAGACTCCCTTTTATATGACTGAGGTAGGAGACATGGAGGGAAGGGAGAAGGAGGGAAGAGGGAGAAGGGGAGTGAGGGAAGGGAGGTAACGGGTGAAAATTTGGCCGACACACACACACAAAAAAAAAAAAAAAAAAAAGAGAGGTTTTATATGGGATTTTAGCATAATATTCCCAGCGATCTACATCAATATAGCGGAAATAATCTGAAAATCGGTACCACATCGCGTTTTTTTTCTCTCTCTCGCTGAGTTTAATAGACACACATTTTTCTTCCCTTTTTAGATTCCATAGAGCGAGTATTAAATTCTTCATCTAGTATACGAGAGAGGAAGGGAGGGAGAGAGGGAGAGGGGGGTGGAAGAGAGCTGGAGGGAGGGAGAAAAGGAGGAAAGGATGCTTGTGTCAGCTGTTTCCTTCCTCCACAATTGTAGGAAAGGGAGGAAAAAGCGATATAGGTAGATGGGAGAACAGAGAGATGGCTGCGACGATAGAGAAATAGGAGCTTTTCAGAGAGATACAGCGAGAGATACACAGCGGCTGAGTGGTGAGAGATAGAGATTCCGGGAGAGATTGCCTGATCCAGAGAGAGAGAGAGAGAGAGAGAGAGAGAGAGAGAGAGAGAGAGAGAGAGAGAGAGAGAGATGCCTAAGGGGTCTAATACATCCTCGTCTTACATCCTGTCTCTTTACACACACACACACACACACACACACACACACACACACACACACACACAGACAACTCCGTCCTTATAATATTTGCAATCTCCACACTGTTTCCTTCACATTATGAGCACAATACGTACATTAAACCTTCCTTCTTTCACATTACAAATTCCTTTACCTTAAACAATAACGCGCAATAAAACCCAACATAACAAGAATTTACATACATTACCATCAAAAACCTAGTCAATCTTTGTAAATACCTTAAATAGATCCCTTTTTTTACACCATTTTTACTCTCTCCACCTCGCCACCCACTTCTGCCTTGCCCTGCCGGATGCTCCCTTGCTGTATCACCCCTGCAATCACGCTCTCCTGCTTCCTGTGTCTATCGAAGGCTGAATCTATCGCTGGGCTGAAATATGAGACTGAGAACGGAGGGTCTGGCGCGCGGGGAAGTGACACTGAGGTCGTGGGTGATGAAAAGCGTCAGTGTGGTGGAGGCTAATGGAAGTGGAGTGATGGAGGAGGGTCTAGGTGGTGGTGGTGGTGGTGGTGGTGGTGGTAGTGAAGGGGTAAGGGGTAAGGGGGTGAGGAGGTTAAGAGGACAGCCTAAGGGTATTGCCTACTACTACTACTACCGCCACCTCATCGACGCATCACTTCCTACATTCCTTCACCGCACTTCACACTATCATCTCCACCTCCCTATCCCTTTGCTTCACCCTCCTCCTCCTCCTCCTCCTTCTCCTCCTTCTCCTCCTCCTCCTCTTAGTCAGGTCCGCGGCTTCGCTCACCATCTGTGTCTGGGTGACAAAACCTTCTCTAATCCGCCTCTTGTTTTACCTGGCCGCCGCTATCGCCTGCCCCATCTGCACCTCCTCCTTCTCCTCGTCTTCCTACTCCTCTTCCTATACCTTCTTCCTTCCCTTTCTCCAGCTGCGCCCTCCACCTCTTCTTCCTCCCACTCCCGCCTTCCGCTTCTCCATATGTGCCTTCTCTCTCGCTTTATCCCTCCATTCAGACACCCATCTGCTCCTCCGCTTGTGCTACGAAGGGAGATGGAAGGAGTCGAGAGGGAAGGCTTGACTAACACTCGATTTGGTAGGAAAGGAGGGATGAAGAGAGAGGAAGAGGAGGATGAAGAGGGAAGGAGAGAGGGAGGAGGGAGGAAGGGTGCTAAGGAACAGTGACGAGGGGTTCTATCTGAGCTCCTGATATGGATGAGTTTAGGTGAATTTAGGGACACGAGTTGGTTGTCTAGGTAAGGGAGAGGAGGCTGAGGATGGGGGGAAAGGGAGGAGTGGGGAGTGGGAAGGAGAATGGAGTTAGGAAAGGGGGGAGATAATTTATTCCTCTCCTCCATCCTCAGTAGCAGCAAGTTACGTATTTTTTTTCTCTAGTGTGTGTGTGTGTGTGTGTGTGTGTGTGTGTGTGTGTGTGTGTGTGTGTGTGTGTGTGTGCGTCGCTTCCGGACATTCCAAGGCACTACCGTCTAGTTTTATGAGGTGGTGTGTGCGGTGGGTATTGCGGTCGAGGTGTTGAGGTGTTGAGGTGTTGAGGGATGGAGGTGTTGAGGTGGTTGTAGTGGTGGTGGTGGTGGTACGGATGTGGAGGAGGATTGGGTGTGCCCGGGCTGTGGTTTGTTGAGTGTGGTGTGCTGGGGAAGGCAATGGAGGGAAGGGCGCCCGGGGGTAAGGCCACAAGGACTTCTAACACAATGTCCTTCTTCAGTTCTCCAGGCTCCAAAGTTGCCGTCCCGCCGCTGACATCATCATTAGCCTGCCCCGTGCCGCCCTCAGTCTCGCCATATTTCGCTTTATAGATAAATAGATAGATAGATAGATGGATGGATAGATAGATAGATTGGGTCAGCCTTGCCACACTTCGCTTCATAGATATAGATAGATAGATAGATAGATAGATAGGTGGATTCAGTCAGCCTTGCCATACTTTGCTCCATAGATAGATAGATAGATAGATAGATAGATAGACAGATTTCATTCACTTTATTGACTGCTAACCTCCACAAATACATACTTTAATGCATTTCCCTCAGCATGTCTCCCTGTATCCTTCTCCTTCTTTCCTGTGTCACGTATCATAAGATTCGTTCTTCATCTCATCCCTTAGTACTTTTCCTCAGCATATCTCACATATCTATTCTCTTTTCACGTCTTTTTCTTTCCTATTCTTTTCCTTTCCGTCTTTCCTACTTTCCCATCTCTCATTCACCAACACTTTCCCTCTACATGTCTTCCTTCTCACCAGTATACAGTGAATTCCCATCCTTTTTCTTTTCTCCTTTCCTACTTTCCCATCTCTCATTCACCAACACTTTCCCTCTACATGTCTTCCTTCTCACCAGAACATCATAAAAAACAAATGAATGATGAATAGGAGCCAGTCACACGTAGCCACTTACAGTCCATACAAAATAATTTACTGGGAAAACAACAATACCATATTTTTTACTGCATTTTCCTTTTTTTGCCTTGTCCTTCAGTGCACAATGGTATTATCTTCACCTACCGTCATTATCTTTCTTGCTGTGTTTTCGTATCTCTCTTCCCTTCGTCAGTTGAATGCTTCCACTGCCCTCTCTTTTACCTTGGTCTTGAGTGCATAGTAGCGTCACCTTCACCTACCTTCATTTTCTACGTCTACACCATGTCATCTCTCTCTCTCTCTCTCTCTCTCTCTCTCTCTCTCTCTCTCTCTCTCTCTCTCTTTTTCCTTCGTCAGTTGAATGCATCCACTACTGCCCTCTCTTTTCCCTTGGTCTAGAGTGCACGGCCTTACCACCTTCTTCAGTTAAATGTATCACTGCCTTCTCTTTCCCCTTGTCCTCGAGTGTAGAGTGGCCGCACCCTTACTTATCTTCACTTCTCCTTCTACACCTTGCTAGCTGTCTCTCTCTCCCCGCCAGGTTGAATTACAGTGTTGCTCAGAATCAATGTTGGATTTCACCTTGTCGAGGAAAACTTCTGCTCCTCCTTCAGTTGTCAGGTAAAAAGCACCGACATGATCTCGCGGCCCTGGAGCCTCTGGGGAGATTGTTGGGGGCATTGGTGGGGAGTGGGGTGGATGCTGCTCGCCCCACCTCACTCCTCTCCTCTCCCCTCTCATCCAGTCCCCTTCCCTTTCTCTCCTTCCATGATGATTTCTCCTCTTTTCATTCCATCAGTCTCATCTCATTCGTTTCCCGCGCCCTCTCTCTTTTTCCTCCCTTTCTCATAACTTTTTGCGTGTATTTCTCCCGTTTTTTGTTCCCCTTTATTATCCGTGCTGCATACTTTCGCTCTCTCTCTCTCTCTCTCTCTCTCTCTCTCTCTCTCTCTCTCTCTCTCTCTCTCTCTCTCTCGTTTACAAAGGGGTATGTATATAACGTTAATGCATATTCGTTATCGTGTGTGTGTGTGTGTGTGTGTGTGTGTGTGTGTGTGTGTGTGTGTATAGTTTTTGCAGGTGTGCTGTGTGTGGTCGTGGCAAACTACAACATCGTTATCAAAACCATCACCAACATCACCACCACCACCACCACCACCACCACCACTACTGCAATAAACACATCTTTTGCCCACACAGGAATTCTACCCCTCTACTCCTTCCTCATCCTCCACCCCTACATCACTCCTCCACCCCTCCAGCCGTCTTCCACCCGCCAGACAGACGGCAGCTGGGTCCAACACGCCCGTGGCCACTAATGGTCCGGGCGGCTGTTAGGAGGGCGGCCCGAGGTGTGGCTGGTAATTGAGTCATTTACGTTAGACCGATGACTCAGGGGAACCGCTGCGCCTGGGAGCGGGTTTAGTCCATTAGTCCTTGTGGAAGATGCCGCCGCCTCCTCCTCCTTGTCCTCCTCCTCCTCCTCCTCCTCCTCCTCCTCCTCCTCCTCCTCCTCCTTCTACTTCTTCACCGCCGCTGTCGCCGTCTCTTATTCCGTCGCCGCCTCATCCTGTCCTTCTCCATCTCGTCCCTGCCTTTGAAGTTCGTCTGTGGTTCTGAGGTTCTTCTCTGAGCGTGATATGACTTACAGATGTGACGAGCCTTAGGATATCCACCACGGGACGTAATGCAATTTGGCTCCCTCTCAAGGCTTCGGCAGGGCGGGAGTCACCTGCTGGAGGCCAAGGTTGCAGGGATGAAGTGTCTATTGTATGTTGCACCAGCGCGGAAGGTCTGGGTTGTCAGCCGCGCCCTTAACCCCTGCAGTACTGGGACACATTTTTTATCTTGAGATTTGTGTACGATTAGACCGTTTTATTGACATTAGGAAAGGTCTGTGGAGGTCAGAAGATTAATGGACACAGGTTTCACTATTTTAATACCCCACATGAGTTTCTGAAGCTGTATAAAGTCAGCAGGTAAGAAGCAAAATTAATATGGAAATGCGTCGTGGTACTGGAGGGGTTAATGCAGCTCGGGATAAACACAGGTGCGTACTACGTTCACCGAGGTACAGCACGGGGTCTGGTGATGCAGGCGGCTTGGCATGGAGACTGTCGCGAGCATGATGTCTAGATGCCCTCGCAGTCTTAACGATATACGCGACTTTACGGCCACTATCGACCTAGGCAAGAGCTGGCAGAAGGCCCACTGGTGAGGCTCCGAGGCTCTCCAAGGCTCATGAATTGTCAGGACCCCCACTGTTCTCTTAATGCGACACTCTGGTCATGTGTCTTCCCGCCGCTCACCCCTCACCCCAGACACCCGGGGAGATAAGGTAATTGTTTATTGAGTAGTGCGTTTATTAATACTTCACCAGCACTTCTCCTTGGCATGATACCCAGGCGGAGGAGAGGCGACTGGGGAATGAGTGAGGAGGAAGAGAGAGAGAGAGAGAGAGAGAGAGAGAGAGAGAGAGAGAGAGAGAGAGAGAGAGAGAGAGAGAGAGAGAGAGAGGCGAGTGGTGAGTTGGAGAAGAGTAGGTGACAGTGAACATTTTCGAGGTGGAGTGTTGGAGTGTGGTGGAAGAGAACATGGCTTTTTAACCCCTTCAGTACTGGGACGCATTTTTACTACGAGTTTTTGGGTGTGATTAGACGATTTCATTTATATTAGGGAAAGTTTCATGGTGGTCAGAAGATTAATGGCCAGAGTCTTCATTGCTTTCATTCTCACATAAGTTTCTGAAGCTGTATGAATTCACGAAATAGTAAGCAGAATGAATATGAAAACGTGTCATGGTAGCGAAAGAGTTAAAGAAATTAGAGGGAATGAGAGAGAGATTAAGTTTGCAGGTCATGTAAGAAGGAAGGGGAGGGGAAGGAATGCGTGGGAGAGAAGGATGTAAGAGGAAACTCAAAAGCGTAGGCGTGGGAGAGTGGCGCGAAGAGGAAAAGGAAAAATTTACGTAAAATGAGGGATGAGTAAAGAGGAAGAGGCGTGCGTGGAGACGAGTGATCGGGACACGATAACAAAAATGAGAGAAAGAGAGAGAGAGGGAGGTCAAGGGCGCCGTGTCGTGTCGTGTCGTGTCGGGGGTGCGCGAGGACGAGCTTGGGGTGGGCTGGGGGAGGGTGTGGCGTGAGGCATAGAAAGGTAAAGGAGAGTAAGTGAGGATAGAGAAACAGAGAATAGTAACCTCTCATCCCACCACCCCACTAGTGCCCACAACAACCTCCCCAGGACAGCATGGAATAGATATAGATAGATATTGATTGACCACAACCCAGTGTTACAGTTAAAGGAGAACATGGAAGGTATGGTCCATCAGAATATTTTCTTTTAGAACTTGTAAATGGCTTAAAACTAAATAAAACTTGAAACACATAAAACGTCCATTTATACAAACAAACACCTGAAACGCCTAAAGCAAATCAAGCTATTTCACACACCCTGCTTGGAGGCGCCGCTGAGATCCCATCGACAAGCCTAAATTCAACATTGATTCTGCGCAACACTATAATTCAAGGCGGCGCGAGAAACGTGATAGACGGCGAGCGGGCGGCGGGGGTAGGAATAGAGGGAGGGTGGGTAGGGTGGCTGTCCTGAGGGAGGAGGAGGAGGAGGAGGAGGTAGAGTAAGTAGTGGAGGTAGTGGAGGAGGCTATTCTGAATCTCCTCCGGCCTGAACCTCCTTTTTTGTGGGGTGAGGTAATGTCATAATTCAGCGGCCGGCGGACTGCTACACCCACTCCGCCGCGATCACTGTAATCTGGCGGGCCGAATATCGATACAGCTACAGAAACACCGCGGCGGGAGGCTGAGTGACGGGAAGATACAGATAGCCGGGAGATAACCACCTGCACCACAGCCACAGCCTCCTCTCTTACTCCCATTCCTGCAGCTCCTCCCCTCTTTCAAGACCTCCATCGGCCTCCTCCTCTTCTCTTTCCTTTTCTTCCTCTTCATCAGCCGGGCAAACACCAACGTTTACAAATAAGGGAATTGGTTCCAGTATGTTCAGAAACGCTATGGAAATATTCACCTTCAGGACTGCCTGGTGCGTGAAGGTTGTGGGCGTGGCTGGGGGAGGGACGGGCAGGAGCGGGGAGAAGAAGGGCGGGAGGTGTGAGGAGAAGGCGGGGAAGGAGGTGGGAGTTTCAAGGCTGTTCATGGAGTCTCTCATAGTCACTCAGATATTTATTTACTCCCAACATCTTCATGCATTTCCCTTTGTTCTACCGCCTTCTCCTCCTCCTCCTCCTCCTCTTCTTTCTCCTCCTCTTCCTCTTCTTTCTCTTCCTCTTCCTCTTCTTCCTCCTCCTCTTGTGAGTTGACGAGAAGGGAATGTATATTGTAGTTCGTGGGAATTTAATGGTGTGAGTGAGAGGAGGAGAGGGGAGATAATGGTGTGTGTGTGTGTGTGTGTGTGTGTGTGTGTGTGTGTGTGTGGCGGCGGGTGCGGGAGGATAATGAGGGTGTCAGGGGGTAGGGGGATGGCGCCGGGGTGGCCCTGAAGGAGGATAATGCATGGAGGAGGGTCTTGTGGCCTTCCTGCGGGTGGCCCTTCCTCCCTCACCTTCTCCCTCATTCTTCCCCCGTCACTCTCCCTCTCTCTCTCTCTCCTCTCTCTCCCCTCACTGTCTCACATCCTTATAAAACATACAATGAGTTATTATTTTTTTTTATCATGACCTTGTTCTCTGTTTTTCTCCTTCCTTTATTTGTTTTCCTTTTGTGTTGTGAGTTTGTTTTGTTCCTTCGTTCCTACGTTCCTTCACTTCTTCATTTTCTCTCCATTTTTTCCCTCTTCACTTTGCTTCCTCTTTCCTGTAATAACTATGTTTTTTTTGCTGGTCTCTTCTTTTTTTAATATTTTCTTCCTTGCTTCCTTCTTCGCTCACCTGTCTCACGTTGTCTTCCCTCCTTCCTTCCCTTGTTCGTGGTCTATTCTTTACTTTATATTTATATCCACACACTCCCCACTGCACGCACACACACACACACACACACACACACACACACACACACACACACACACACACACACACACACAATATTTTCTCCCATTCTCCCTCCACTTGAAAATCAACTTCATTTTATCTCTCCTCCTCCTCCTCCTCCTCCTCCTCCTCCTCCTCCTCCTCCTCCTCCTCCTCCTCCTCCTTCTCCTGCAGGTACTGATGGACAGATAATAAAGGCGATGGACTGATCATTCTCCGCTCATTATTGGCACACACTTTTTTGGAAACCTGTTAATGGTGCTTTGATGTCCACCACCACCACCACCACCACCACCACCACCACCACCACTACAGAGTTACACCAGCACTTATATTTTACTTAATATCAAAGACTCGCTACGTAAGCTTAATTAAACAGACAAGGTGCTTCTGCTACGCTTTGCTATTCTTCTTCTTTTCTCTTTCTCTCTTTTTTTTTTTTACTTCTCTCCTTCCTCTCTTCTCTCCTTCCCTCTAATGGACTCCTGATGAACCCCTGATGATGTGCACTTACTTTATTAGATCAAACACACACACACACACACACACACACACACACACACACACACACACACACACACACACACACACACACACACACACACACACACACGTACACAAACATTTCTTTTATCTTACCTTTATCAGACGGAAGATAACAGCCACCTGAAGAAAATGGAAGAAAAAAAAAGAGTTAGGTTAATTCTGTAACACACACACACACGCACACACACACACACACACACACACACACACACACACACACACACACACACACAGACAGAGAAGGCCTTTGTGCTTCATATTCCTAGAAGTTATTATAGTTGTTTGTGTTGAGATTAGACTTTCAGCTGTGGTATTATTGTTGTTGTTGTTGTGTTTGTTTTTGTTGTTGTTGTTGTTGTTGTTGTTGTTGTTGTTGTTGTTGTCATTGTTATTATTGTTGTAGTAATAGCAGCAGTAGCAGGAACACCAACACAACACCGGAGAGAGGGACGGTATGGTCGGGGACGACACACAGTTGAACACAAACAGACCGCCACACAGCACAGTCTTGGCGAGGCAGGCCACGCACCAGACCCTCCTTGTCTCGTGCCTCGCCCTCACTCAATAAAAACCCGCACCGAACATAACACGGGTAACAAGTTGTCAGCTTCATGCAAATTAATACCACCATTCTCCTCTCGTAAAGACGGTGGCAACCAAGAAGCGGATCAAGAAGAGTGCATTACGTGAGATAAGAGAAACCAGACGGAGACAACACTCACAATACATACACACAGACACTCAGACACACACAGTTAGGCAGCGGGAGACACAAACATACTGACAATTCCCAGGGCGCCCCACGTCCCTCCCCTGAGGTCTGAGTGGCGCCTCGTAAGGTGGCGGCGGACACTCGTTAAGACGGAGTGTAATTATGCTAAATTGGCTCACAGTGGAGAGAGAGAGAGAGAGAGAGAGAGAGAGAGAGAGAGAGAGAGAGAGAGAGAGAGAGAATCATTAACCGCTTGAGTACCATGACACGTTTCCATATTCACTCTGCTTACTATTTGGTGAATTTATACAGCTTCAAAAACTTATGTGGGGGATTAAAATAGTGAAGACTGTAGCCATTAACATTCTGACCCCCATAGACCCTTCCTATGTCAAGAAAATGGTCTAATCTTACACAAATCTCAAGGTAAAAATGTGTCCCAGTATTGAAGAGGTCAACGAGGTGTATTTTTTTTTCTTTTCTGTTCGTGTACCTAAGGTTTTGATATTAATATAATCACACTTCCTTCACGATGTACCTAATAAAGAGAGCGAGTGGGTGAATCAACAGCGGCCGCCAAACAGACTTGTCACCCTCGCGGCGCACCCAGAGCCCGCCGAGGCAAATTGTTGATAAACACACAAATTGGTCAGTCTATTTGTCCGCCAAACAGGACTCCCCCGATCCACGGAAAGGTCAATATTGGGCCTTGGATCTTCCTACCCTACCTTCACCACCCCTCCTCCTCCTCCTCCTCCTCTTACTCCTCCTCCTCTTTCTCCATCTCATTTCTCCTCCTCTTTTCCTCTTCTCCCATCTCCTTTTTTCTATTTTAACCTCTCTGCCTCATCATCCGTGTGTGTGTGTGTGTGTGTGTGTGTGTGTGTGTGTGTGTGTGTGTGTGTGCAAAGATTTATGTTAATATGTAAATCAGTCAAACTAAGCTATTTGTTACGCCAACTTGGTCTTGTCCGGCGATACACAAGTGGCACTGAAATAAATAAAAAACAAAAAACAAAACCAAAACAAATGACAGACGAATAAATAAACACCGACCGTCGCTAATAATGATAATAATGATGCTAATAATAATAATAATTCAAAGCACAATCTGGGGACTGGCGCCTCGGAAACCATTATACCTGCGAGGGGAACACAAACAGGGGGCAGACAAGTGCTTGATTTACCACACCTGTCCTGTCGCTAATTAACAGGTGACGGGGAGCACAACCAGGTTAGAGAGGGAGAGAGGGAGGAGGAAGAGTAGGAGGAGGAGAAGGAGGAGGAGGAAGGAGGATCATTACTAGCGACAAGAGTGTGGGAAGGTCTTACAGGAGAAGAAGGAGGAGGAGGAGGAGGGCTATAGGAGGAGGCCTTGCTTCATTAAAACCTTCCGTAATGCTCTTTGTAAAGCCAGAGGTGGTGTCGGCGGGGGGCGGGGATTGGGGAGGAGGGAGATCCAATCATAAACAACACAACCCGATTCCCGAAGACCAATTATTCATCTCCTTTTCTCCTCCTCCGTGTAAGATGTAACTGCGAATGCCAACTACTTCTCCTCCTTCTCCTCTTCCTCCTCCTCCTCCTCCTCCTCCTCCTCCTCCTCCTCCTCCTCCTCCTCCTCCTCCTTCTCTTCCTCCTCCTCCTCCTCCTCCTCCTCCTCCTCTGTATCCTTTAGCTTTTCTCTGTGGAAAATATTTAAGTACAAATTCCTACTACCTGTATGTGTCCTCCTCCTCCTCCTCCTCCTCCTCCTCCTCCTCCTTCTCCTCCTCCTCCTGAAAATGGCGCCGCCTCGCGTGTGTGCGGGGCGGAATAAGAACAAACAAGCGTCCAGGAGCGAGCGGGTTTGAGCTGGACAAAAGACGTGTTTAGGCGAGAGAAGGTGAGCTTGTGTTTGCACTCTGTCAGGGAGGAGGAGAAGGGGGGATGGGTAGGAGGAGAAGGAGAGGAGGAGTAGGAGGAGGAGGAACACAGGCACACGTATCCAAGAGGTTCCCCAGGGTGATGGTTAAGCCGCTGCAGTTTTCATCTTTGGGTGCTTCTTTATGGGGTTAGGTTAGGTTAGGTTAGGTATTAAGTTCGGTTAGGTTAAGTTAGGTTATTGAATTAGATCTCCTTTTTTATCACTTTTAAGGGACCGGCACCTCAGTGGGCCTTTTTTTGATCACAATTTTTGTTGCACCTCATATAAAAAAAAAAGCTAAAGTTAGGTTAGGTTAAAATACGTTAAGTTAGATATGGTCAGATTTAGTTAAGTTGAAAATACGTTAGTTTAGGTTGAATGACTTTAGGCAACGTTAAATTGGGTTAGGTTAGGATAGAGTATGTTACTTAGGGAAGAGTTATATGAAGTGGGTCAAGTGGCAATAGCTAGCGAGATGAGGCGATGCAACCAGGCAAGTGTCCGTGTGTTTCCTGCCCTTCCTTCACCTCCATGTAGGGCTCAGCTACCAATGCAGTGAGCTCCCGGCGCCGGCTGCCCATTCACCTCAACTGGCCATAAACTATTTACTACCAGCGCACGGAGGTGGCGATGGTGGTAGTAGTGGTAGTATAGTTAGCAGTAGGTACTAGTACATACAAGGAGCCACAGGAAACTCACCTCCACCACAAGGCAACATAGAGACAAAAATACGCGTGTCTTGATATTTTACCGGGATAATCTCCAATTGGTCAGTGATACGTGGCGTTTGGACCAATGGAAGCCGGGGAACAGGGAGCAGCCAGCGAGCACAATAGCCAATGAGTATTAAGGAAGGTGTAAATACAAGGCCCTCAGGTTATGGGTCCTTTCGTGTCCAGCTGACCAATAAATGACTTGATAATGGTCTGTGTTTGGCAGGACTGGATTCTTCATTATTCTCTTCCTGAATTATTGATGAGAGGCGACAAAGGAAGCACGGGGAGGAGGAGGAGGAGGAGGAGGAGGAGGAAGGAGGGAGGGAGGGAGGGAGGAAGAGAGGGAGAGGAAGAGGTCTAAAAGGGAGGGGAGAGGCGAGGGAGAGGCTTACTAGGAGGGGAGGAGGTCTATTCGTACTCCTCCTCTCCCCTACCCAGACCATTCCCCTCCATTTCCTCCTCCAGCAGCCTCATTCTCACCCAGTTTCGTCGCTTTGGCAAACTTTCACTTGGTCTATTCACTCGCTAATAGAGTTCGATTTTGTGTTCCTCTTTGTACTGATAGGTGTCCCTCCCCCTTCCTCCCTCTTGTCTCACACCTGTCTCTCTGTAAGTAATGAACCGAATGAATGCAGTGAAAGAGACTGGTTATTTTATTACATTTAGTTTGATTTCTTTTTATTAAATTACTGTCTGCTTGACGAATACAACACCAGAATGTGATCTACAAGCGTTTATTTTTATGTAAGAGAGGAGGATTGGGAATATATAAAGAAAAAAAGGCCCACACAGTTGCCAATCTCCTTACAGAGCCGATAATTAGCCAGAGAGAGAGAGAGAGAGAGAGAGAGAGAGAACAACTTATTTAGAAGCTTCAGTATACATCTTATCTTTAACAACAACAGCAAAAGGTAACAGGAAAATACAACTTTTTTATATTTTTCTCACTAGTTAAAAAAGATTCCCTTATTCTGTACTTCATAACATATTTTTTTTTTTCCGCACATAAAGACTTAAATTAATGGAAAAATCTTTAGTCACATCCTTGAGAAAATTTCCACCAGGACTCGAACGTTTCTCGTCTCCCAGTGAGTTAAAAGGGAAAAAAATCGCAATAGCTGGTCATTTGGAAGATTTAACGCACATTTTACCTAATTCCGGCTTTAAATTTATAGGAAATCTTCAACCGAATTACTGAGAACGCTTGAGATCTTTTTCTTCACCGCTCATAAGTTAAAGGAAGGAAAAAAATGATAGATAAAAAGAAAGATAAATAGTTAGATAGATAGGTAGATAGATAGATAGATAGATAGATAGATAGATGGATGGATGGATAGGTAGAGAGATGGGTAGATAGGTGAGTGGATAGACAGATAGATAGATAGATAGATATTTGGATAGATAGATAGATAAATAGATAAATAGTTGGATAGATAGATAAATAGATAGATAGATAGATAGAGAGAGAGAGAGAGAGAGAGAGAGAGAGAGAGAGAGAGAGAGAGAGAGAGAGAGAGAGAGAGAGAGAGAGAGCAAAAGAAGAAAAAAAATACAAACCTACTCATTTGGAAGACTTAATCCCCAAGATAACTCAATCTAACCCTGAAATTTTGAGTTAACGTTCACTTAAAACTTTTTGACTAAATTACTGACAAGACTCGAGGACTTTGCTTCTTCTTCACTCAAAACAGTGGAAATATAAAGCGGTGATAAGAGAATAGATTACCACCATTAGAAGCAGTTCTCGTGTATTCCTTGCCTTATCTAAACCTTCACTCATTAGATAATACGAAGCAGAGTATAGGACAGCAGGAGAGAAGGACAGCAGGCGGGCAGGACAGTAGGCAGTACAGCAGGCGGGCAGACAAGTAGGCAAACAGGCAAAAACCTCCTTCCTTTATTACGCATTTACGAATTGATTATCCTTGGTAGTTAAATATAATTGGATCGACGAATCTCCTTCCCCGGTTCTCATAATGGCGTCTTTGATTAGGTGGAGATAAGCTTAGCCGTGCCCTCAAACACCGCCATTACCAGCTCATTTTTGTGCCCGAATAAGAAGGAATTGGGTGATTAGCTTTCTTTCTTACTGTGGCCTCTCTCTCCCCCTTCCTGCCTCCCGCCGCCCTTGTACTGGTGTCATGAGGGAGCCTTAACGGGGATCACCAAGCCTGCTGATCCTTCGTATAGGGCAGTGAAACCTTTATGCGGAGACAAAAGAGCATCAGAATCCCTTTCCTCTCCCTCTCCTCCCTCTCCTCCCTCCTCCTCCCCCTCCTTCCTCCTACCTCCCTAGTGTTAGATTATCCCTCCCTTTACTCCTTCCTCCCCACAGAGAGAGAGAGAGAGAGAGAGAGAGAGAGAGAGAGAGAGAGAGAGAGAGAGAGAGAGAGAGAGAGAGAGAGAGAGAGAGAGAGAGAGAGAGACCAACCATCCTAACACATACATAGATAAAGACAAAAATCATAACGTGGTCACATCCAAACAATAACAACAACAACAACAATAACAACTCCAGCACATCCCTGACTGTCTCTGCCACTTAAAAGCAAATGACACGAATAAAACGAAGATACAGCAAAACACAGCACGGCGGATCAAGTTTAGGCGTGTGGAGTGGAGGAGTATAGTGGAGTGGAGTGGAGTGGGTGGAGGATTAAATCAAGTCTTATTGTTGGGAGTTTGGTCGTCGAGGGATTAAAGCTCAGTGTGGTAATGATTGTGAAGCGGTAAAGGATGAGGTTCAAGGAGGGTGTATTAGCAAGCTCTCTTAAAAGGTTCGGACGCTCCTCTACTCGTGAATCTGGGAGCGATCGCGGTGACTTTTAAGACGCAGTAAATTTCAGGGCAAGTTGCAGAATAGGTGTCACGCAGATGGTGGTTGTCTGTGGGCCCCGTGATTGCTCCCTCGATTAGTTTTGATGTGTGTGTGTGTGTGTGTGTGTGTGTGTGTGTGTGTGTGTGTGTGTGTGTGTGTGTGTGTGTGTGTTTTTGTGTCTTTTTGGGATTTAAAAATTTCTTTCAATGTTTTTAATCTCTTTTTTTCTTTCTACTTTTTTTTTTTTTTCAAGCGTGTTTTTACTGAAGAGCGAAATCCTCGTTCTGTTTTTATCCTGTTTTTCGTGGAATGCGATCGCTTTGAACTGCATTTCTCTTCATTTTTTTTTCCCAAAGTTTTATGAGAAAGTAAAAAAAAAATAGTTTCTTTTCTCTCCTAACCTTTTTAATGGCGCGCTATAAACTTTTAACTGCATTTTTCCTTTTCTTTTATTTATCAGTGAGTGGAAATTCTACCAGTATTTATTCAATCTTTAATTCAACACGGTAATTTTTGAGAACCTCCTTGTATAATACGTATTTTTTCCTTTTTTTGTATCTTTTTAATGGCGCTCTATAAACTTTCAACTGTATTCTTTCCTTCCCTTTTATTTGTCAGTGAGAGAAATTTTTACTAGTATTTATTCAATCTTTAATTCAACACAACAATTTTAAAGAAACTCCAGGTAGAGTAAGCATTTTTTTCCTCTTATATTATATACTACTAATTCTCCCGTTGCTTACTCTCCTTTTATTTATCAGTGGGTGAAATTATTATTAGAATTTATTCATTCTTTAATTCAACACGACAATTTTTAAAGAAACCTCCAGGTAGAGTAAGCATTTTTTCCTCCTATGTTCTATACTACGCTACTAATTCTCCAGTTGTTTACATTTACGAGATAGTGAAATTCTCTTTTTATCCGCGTTTTTGACAGGGCACAATCATTTTTACCTCATGTGCACGTCTATATTTATGTTCCCAGGTGATATACACTCGAGAATCCTGCCTAGCTTTGTGTCAGCTTTACGTGCGAGCTATGCATATGAGACAGCAAGGTGTGTGCGTAAAAAAACGAAAGAGTTCACCTTGATTATACCTGTGCGTGTGTTAGGATCACTCACCTGCGTGTGTACCTGACGTGATGTGCGTGCGTGTATGTGCGTGTATGTTTATGCATGTGTTGTTTTATGTGTGTTCATGTGTGTATGACAAGGGGAGTGACTGGTGCCCTAAGAGGAGGAGGAGGTGAAGAAGAGAGGGAGGGTTTAAGAGATGGAGGAAAAAATATATATGTGTGTATCCTGAGTTGATTAGGAATGTAACTTGTGAAATAATGCCGTGGATATAATTGCTTGTAATTGTCGGCTTTTGAATTACACCTCCTCGTTATGTGGTCCGGGCCAATTATTGTTATAGTCTCCCCCCATCCTTCCCTCCAGTCCCCCTTCCCTCCTTACCTCCTTCCCTCCTTCCCTCCATTCCCTGCCCTCCCTCTATCCAATCTTACTTTACACCCTATCTCCTCCCTGTTGTCTATTCCCTTCCTCCTCCTCCTCCTTTTCCCTTTTTTTTTCTTCTTCTAATTCTCCTCCTCCTCCTCCTCCTCCTCTCCCTCCTTACCTATCATCCTTTCATTTCACCTAACTTATCACACCTCCTTCTCTTCTTCTTCCTCCTCCTCCTCCTCCTCCTCCTCCTCCTCCTCCTCCTCCTCCTCCTCCTCCCTTTGTTAACCCCTTCGCCTCGTGGTCGCAGGTTACAGAATAAAAGAAATGTGTTTATGTCTCTCTCGAGCTGTGAGATTCTGTGTGTGTGTGTGTGTGTGTGTGTGTGTGTGTGTGTGTGTGTGTGTGTGTGTGTCCATTGTATTTCTCGCCCTAATCTTGTACTTGTGGCGCGGCTGTTACTGTGTATGTTTCTGTAACGTTACGCTGTGTCATGTCAAGGAAGGAAAGATAATGAATGACTTGTGTGTGTTGTTGTTATCGTTATTATCTTTTTATTGCCTTGTGGTTTTTGGCTTAGTTTTATGTGTGTGTGTGTGTGTGTGTGTGTGTGTGTGTGTGTGTGTGTGTGTGTGTGTGTGTGTGTGTGTGTAATTCACTGTAATTCACTGTTTGATCTGCTGCAGTCTCTGACGAGACGTGTGTGTGTGTGTGTGTGTGTGTGTGTGTGTGTGTGTGTGTGTGTGTGTGTGTGTGTGTGTGTGTGTGTGTGTGTGTGTGTGTGTGTGTGTGTGTGTGTGTGTGTGTGTGTGTGTGTGTGTGTGTGTGTGTGTGTGTGTGTGTGTGTGTGTGTGTAACAACATCTGTGAACGTTTGTTGTTATGTTATACTCCTCACTTGATTAGCTTCCTCCTCCTCCTTCTCCTCCTCCTCCTTCTCCTCCTCCTCCTCCTTCTCCTTTTCCTCCTCCTCCTCCTCCTCCTCCTCCTCCTCCTCCTCCTCCTCCTCCTCCTCCTCCTCCTTCACACCTTTCATCATGCCCATTCATATCTGTCTTCCTCCTTCGTCTACTCAAGCACCCCACTTAAAAAAAAAAAGAATAAATGACACAAAATAAAACAAAATAAAGAAATAATAATAATAATCTTGAAAAAAAATGTAGGTATAAAAAAATGAAATAAAATACATACATTCATACAACGAAAGGAAGATTTGTATTAACTACTTCTATAAGGGAAAATATTTACGGTGTTGTATTTCAGAGAGAGAGAGAGAGAGAGAGAGAGAGAGAGAGAGAGAGAGAGAGAGAGAGAGAGAGAGAGAGAGAGAGAGAAGGTTAGGAAAGGTAATACTCGAGCAGTGAAGGGATGAACTTAAGAGAGGAGGGGAGGAGGAGGAGGAGGAGGAGGAGGAGGAGAGCTGGAGGGGCCGGTAGCGAGTGTCTCCTGAAATATGGCCACTTATTAGCTTCCTCTCTGGGGTGCTAAGAGACGGTGATGGGGCGAAGGGAGAAATGGGGAAGGGAGGGAAGGGGAAGGGGCGAAGCAGGGAAGGGAGGTAGGGGAAAGGGAAGAGAGAGAGAGAGAGAGAGAGAGAGAGAGAGAGAGAGAGAGAGAGAGAGAGAGAGAGAGAGAGTGGTGAAGGCTGGAAGATACTCATATTAGATCTGACTTCCGTAATCGCCCCCGGCTTCAAACACACACACACACACACACACACACACACACACACACACACACACATATAGACCTTCCAATCCACATACAAATAGATATAGAAATAGAGACAGATAGATAATGGATAAATAGATAGTTGATGGATAGATAGATAAATTGACAGATAAATAGATTGATAGATAGGTAGAAAGGAGCTACACATTACCTCAGCATAAACGCACTAGAGAAAACATCACATATATAAATACTTAACTCAACCTAACCTAATCTAACCTAACTTAACCTAACCTAACCTAACCTAACCAGACCTCAATCCATTTCATTACATTCAATAAGAAACAAACACACCACCACCACCACCATCACCGCCATCACCACCACCACCACCACCACCACCACCATCATTATCATTATCATCTGTGGTCAACATTATCTAAATTATATATATAAAAAGGGCGCCCTCTTTCCTTGCCTCTATGCCGCCGCCGCCGCCTTGCCACCGCCGCCGCCGCTGGCCAAGGCAGTAGTGAATCACAGGTGGCAATTAGACTGTCGCACCTGGCCAAGGGGTAACGCCACCACAGGGGCCGCCTAGGTGGTGTTAATTAATCTTCAGGTGACTTCTTACACTCACTCCATGTTCTTCCTCCTCTTCCTCCTCCTCCTCCTCCTCCTCCTCCTCCTCCTCCTCCTCCTCCTCCTCCTCCTCTTCCTCCTCCTTCTCTTCCTAGCACATGTCCTTTTTCTATCTGTCCTCCTTGTCCTGCTCTTCCTTTTATGTCTTGCGTTTCTCCTCCTCCTCCTCCTCCTCCTCCTCCTCCTCCTCCTCCTCCTCCTCCTCTTGATGTTGCTACACTTGTCCTCATCAGTGTGTGTGTGTGTGTGTGTGTGTGTGTGTGTGTGTGTGTGTGTGTGTGTGTGTGTGTGTGTGTGTGTGTATGTGTGTGTGTCATGGCAGTTGTGATATTAGTTTATGTGCGTGTCGCGTTGGTTTATTAGATAATTTATGTGTTT
>NC_059278.1:2927143-2932143 GCF_017591435.1 Portunus trituberculatus | reverse complement strand
TATGAGAGAGAGAGAGAGAGAGAGAGAGAGAGAGAGAGAGAGAGAGAGAGAGAGAGAGAGAGAGAGAGAGAGAGAGAGAGAGAGAGAGAGAGAGAGAGAGAGAGAGAGAGAGATCGCTGCCTTCTTAAACTAATTACCAGCTGTTAATCCTTCGCCTTAGGATTACAGCATCACTGACCGATTATAGACTTAGGAGTGAGCGTGTAATCCTGTACGGTATTAGGCAGGAGGAGGAGGAGGAGGAGGAGGAGGAGGAGGAGGAGGAGGAGGAGGAGGAGGAGGAGGAGGAGGAGGGAGAGAAGGAGGAAGAAGAAGAAGAGGAGGAGGAGGATTGTGTGCAGTGCTTGAGCTATTTATTTTTTCTCTCCTGGCTTTTTTACATTCTCTCTCTCTCTCTCTCTCTCTCTCTCTCTCTCTCTCTCTCTCTCTCTCTCTCTCTCTCTCGTGTCTGTTGTGCATTCCCTTTTCCTCTCCTTTCCTCCACCATCTCCTCTTCCGATCTCTCAATTTTTCGCTTCAGTTCCTCGTACACTACATACTAATCTACGGGACCCATCTTATTTCTCTCCCTTCTCGCCCCTTCCTCCCCTTCCCTCCCCTTCCCTCCGTCCTTCCTCTGTGTTATCCCGCCCTCTTTACTCCCACCACCTCGCCAGCCCCGCCTATATCACTAGATCACAACACGGGGTTAACAATTAGGAACCGTATCATAACCTTTGCCTCTCCACCACCACCACCACCACCACCACCACTACTACTACTACTACTACTACCACCACCATCACCACTACTACCACCATCACCATTGTACCACCTTCTTCTAAAATTCTGTCAGTGTTTTCTTTGGTTTTTCTTTTTCTTCTTTCTCTCTTTCTTAGTCTGATTTTCTTTCTTCGTGCACTACTAACTTTTTCTTCCTCCTTGTCTTCTTCCTTTTTTCTTCCGCATTTTCCTCTTACTTGTTTTCTTTTTTTCTTCTTCTTCCATCATCACTGTTTTGTACATTTTTTTCAGTTTTCTTCTTTGGTTATTTAATTTTTACTTCATTTTCTTCCTTCTCCATTTCTTTCATACACCAAAATCTAACTTACTTGCAATATTTCTTTTCTTCCCTTGCTTCCTTTTCCATCTCCTCTTGTTGCTCCTCCTACTCTTCTCTCTTCCTTTTCTTCCCTCTTACCACCAGCACCAACACCTCAACCTCAGCATTCCTTTTACCTCTCTTTTCTTCCTTTTCCTCCTTTTCCTCCCTCCTCTCCTGTGCCTCCTCCTCCTCATCCTCGTTCTCCGCCTTCTCCGCCTCCTTCAGCACGATCATTTGCTCCTCTACTCGTCAATCTCTCGCTCCGGCTCATTTTTGGTCGTAAGTCACTCGCCAGCCGACTTACCTTGCACCTCTGACCAATTAGCTCCCATTCCGCCCTCCCTGTGAGCCTCGCGTTTGCCAGATGACGAGCCGCAGTCACTCTGAGAGGCTCGCCGGCCGCCACCAACCCAGATCAGTTCAATGTGATTTCTGCCTCTCGTTTCTGTGATTCTTGGCATAGTTTTTGGGGGTTCCGTGTCTGTTTATCTGCGTTGATTCGTGTATTTATGGTTGTTGCAGTGTCTTTGTCTGTCTCTCTGTCTCTGTCTATCTATCTGTCTGTCTGTCTGTCTCTGTCTCTCTATATTTCTGATTTTTGTTTTCCTTTTTCGTTTTTTTTTTCTCTCTCTTGTTTTGATCTAGTGTGTAATGGTTAACAGTTTAAATTCGTGCTCAAGTTTCCAGCGGCTTTGTCTTTTCTCCTTCTTCCTTTCCTTCTCCTCCTCTCCTTCTCCTCCTCCTCCTCTCCCTCGTTCTTCTTTCCTCCTTCATGTAACAAGGTTTAGTGTGGGGATAATTCTAGTGTCTTCATGTCGAAAGGAAAAGGAGGAGGAGGAGGAAGAAAGAGAAGAAGCAGGAGGAGAAGGAGGAGGAGGAAAAAGACAAAGAGGAGATAGTTTATCAGGTTTAGAATGATCGTATAAATATTAATGAAAAAAAAAAGAATGTATCGAACAAAGGAGGAATGAAATTTGGACATGAAAAAATGATAATAGAGGACTTCATTCATCCATTTTTTCATTCATTCATTCATATTTCTCATACATACATAGATACATACACACACTTGACAGGCTTAACCCCTTCAGTAGCATGACACTTTTCTATATTCATTCTGGTTACTATTTGGTGATTTTATACAGCTTCAGAAACTTATGTGGGGGATTGAAATAGTGAAGACTGTGGCCATTAATCCTCTGACCTCCATAGAGCCTTCCTAATGCCAATGAAATAATCTAATCGTACAGAAATCTCAAGGTAAAAAATGTGTCCCAGAATTGTAGGGGTTGAAGACACTCAAGAATACAAATATACACAAGAGACAGAGAGAGGGACAGACAGAAGGAGAGAAAGACTGACAGGAAAAACCAACAGACAAAACAGACAGACAGGAGAAGAGACAGACAGACATAAACAGACAGATAGAAAGACGTAGAAATGACACACCCACACACCCACACACCCACCCATACATACATACATACAGACAGACAGACAGACATACCTGAAGGTCTTAATTGTCTAAGGTTTATTACCTGGAAGTGGCGGCAGCTCCTTGACACACACACACACACACACACACACACACACACACACACACACACACACACGCAATCGCTCCATCTCGTCCAGTATCAGAAACCAGCACGCGTTTAAAACCTCCCACAATGCCGCAGTGAGAGAGAGAGAGAGAGAGAGAGAGAGAGAGAGAGAGAGAGAGAGAGAGGAAAGGCATTATTAGAGTATACTGAATATTAATGAAAAAAGGAACGTGCGTAGGTTATTGTCTACGCATGAGAGAGAGAGAGAGAGAGAGAGAGAGAGAGAGAGAGAGAGAGAGAGAGAGAGAGAGAGAGAGAGAGAGAGAGAGAGAGAGAGAGAGAGACTATTCAGTATATCTTAATCTTACTGGAATAAAATAAAATAAACACATTGAGATTAAATAACTCCTTACAAAAACCGTATAATTTCCTTAAACAGACAAACATTTCAGGGAAACCATTACATATTTTTCCCTTACTTTTTACCTCATTTTCTTTTTCCCTGACCATTAAAATTGTTTTGACCCTTTAAACATTTCCTCCCCTTTCCCATTCTCCCTTCCCATTGTCTCTATTTATCTGTTTTTTCCCCTTCTCATTCACATTATCTCTTCTCCTCCCTCCATATCTCCTTTACCTCCCTCTCTCCATCTCTCCTCACCATATCTCTCTCTCCCTCCCTCTCCTCCCCAGTCTCTCTCTCTCTCTCCCTCTGCCCAACTGACTCCAGGAAAACAGAACCATTAAAACTGAACAGAAATTGCCGAACCGAACCGTCCAGGAAGCTTCGGAAGGAGGAGGAGGAGGAGGAGGAGGAGGAGGAGGAGAGGAGGAGGAGGAGGAGGAGGAGGAGGAGGAGGAGGAGGAGGAGGAACCATTGTCCTCCACCTTAGTTCCGGTGGAGGAATGTTTGTTTCAAGTGAATAGAGAATGGTTGTTGTTTGTATTGTAACGGTGGTACTGATGTTGGTGGTGGTGGTAGTGGTGGTGGTGGTGGTAGTAGTAGTAGTAGTAGTAGTAGTAGTAGTAGTAGTAGTAGTAGTAGTAGTGTGTGTGTGTGTGTGTGTGTGTGTGTGTGTGTGTGTGTGTGTGTGTGTGTGTGTAAACGTTTTATCAATGAAATAACACCAACGTAAATAACTTTCTCTATATACAAAATGAATAAAAAAGAACAAAAACGAGAAAAAAAAATTAGATAAGAAAAACACCTCTCAGAAAAAATAATAAAGCAGATAATAATAACAATAATGATGATAATAATAATAATAAAAATAATGAAAATAAAAAAAATCCTTACTGAGCCAAAAATTATCCAAGGCAAGATCTCCGCCATGTTTCCCCAGCGATCCCAATCAACTAGTTCGCTCCCGCTAATTAACCACCTGCTAATCACCTCACCTGTCTCCTAACGTGGCCGCGGGAAGGCGAGGTGAGCAGCAGCCCGCGCACCTGTCCCGTCATCTTCAACTAATTAATTCCTTCACCTGATATTTCTCTCTCTCTCTCTCTCTCTCTCTCTCTCTCTCTCTCTTGTTAAAAATTTGCTTTGTCGTTGTGTGTTTCTTTCCTCCTCTTTTTCTTCTTCCTCCTCTTCTTCCTCCTTCTTCTTCTTCCTTCCTCTTCAGTCTCTTCTTGTTCTTGTTCTTGTTCTCTTTTATTTCTTCTTTTCCTTCCTCCTCCTTCTCTTTTATTCTATTTTTTTCTCTTACTTTCGCCTCCTCCTCCTCCTCCTCCTCCTCCTCCTCCTCCTCCTCCTCCTCCTTCTCCTCCTCCTCCTCCCCTCTTCCTCCTCCTCCTCGTCTCCTCCTTCGTCCTCCTCCTCCTCGTCCTCCTCGTCCTGATCCTCCTCCTCCTCCTCCTCCTCGTCGTCGTCCTCCTCCTCCTCCTCCTCCTCCTCCTCCTCCTCCTCCTCCTCCTCCTCCTCCCTTCCCAATGCATGACCATGAATAAGGAATGAAGGGGAGAGAGGAAGGTGTGAATAATTCAGTTTGCCTTGCAGTTTCTTTATTAATTCACGTATTTTTTGTCTTCTTCACGATCGTGGACATGAATGATCCCTGTTTTAATTTTGCTGTTTTGAAGTTGGTGATATTAATTGATGATGATGATGATGATGATGGTAAGAAAATTCAGGGATGAGGTTACAGAAGAGAGAAAAAGAAATAAAAAGATACATAGATAGATAGATAAATAGATAGATAGATAGATAGACAGATAAATGGATAAATAGATAGATAAATAGATAGATAGATAGATTGGTTGGTAGAGAGAGAGAGAGAGAGAGAGAGAGAGAGAGAGAGAGAGAGAGAGAGAGAGAGAGAGAGAGAATGGCAAAGGTGACACAAGTAGCAATAATTCATGTAGATAAGCAA
>NC_059278.1:2919643-2922143 GCF_017591435.1 Portunus trituberculatus | reverse complement strand
AGTAGGAGGAGGAAGAAAAGGAAGAGGAGGAGGAGGAGGAGAAGAAGAAGAAGAAGGAGGAAAAAGAGGAGGAGATTGAGGAGGAAGAGAAGTGAGAGGAGAATTTATGATAAAATATTCAGTGACAACAATAAACAATAACAACAACTATAGCAGTAACAAAAATAATACAAGCACTCACTCTTTCCACACACCATGAAGGACTAGAACAGGCTACCTCAGTGCATTTTTAGACAATACAATAGACGCATTCTCTAAACAAATATACAATCATTTATCACACCTCAAGGCTCGAATTCTCAAACACTTCTCTGCATCACCACCATTTCTCAAATTTACACGTATTTTAAGGTCTTTTTACGGTTCTAGAGACAGAGTGACAAGATTTCTGTATTATTAACTGGAGAAACACTCTTGAAAACCTGGCTTATCATCTCTATGGCCTTGGAAAATAGTCATGGTGAAAGAGTAAAGCCATTTTGTCTATCTGCCCTGTGTACTATCTATCTATTTCCTACTCGATTTATTTTCTCATTGTCTGTCTCTGTTTACTTATCGGCCACCAGGTCTGTCTTCGTCTGTATGTATAAGTGTCTATCTGTACGTTTGTGAGTCTATCTGTCTTCATTTGATTCACTTTCCTCCCATCCACACTCCTATTCCTTTCTTCCAACCAGTAATATGCGTGTTATGCACCAAATGTGTTGCTCTGCGTATTATAAATCAGAACCAGAATCAGAATTAACTGGTTGCATTGATAGTGATGGAAGGTTAAAGAGGCGGGGCACGAGCTGAGGGACCCTGCAGTACTCCAAGACGTGGCCGGCGTAAAAAGAGGGAGAAAAAAAAGAAGCGAGCGAAGATAACAGAAAAAGGTTCTTGCCAGCTGTCAAAGCCGTAAAATTACCATCGCCATAAAAGGCCTGGATATCTTAATTGGAAAAATTGAAAGTCGTATCTAAAAAAAGAAGAAGAAAAAAAAAGGGTGAGGATTGGCCGGAAAAATGTGTGAGAGAGAGAGAGAGAGAGAGAGAGAGAGAGAGAGAGAGAGAGAGAGAGAGAGAGAGAGAGAGAGAGAGAGAGAGACTAAAAAAATGAAATGAAATGAAACTCTGAAACCTTGAAATATTTGAAATTCCAAATATAGACGGAAGACTTCAAAAGCTGCCCACACACACACACACACACACACACACACACACACACACACACACACACACACACACACACACATATCCATGTCCAGGCGGTTCCTTTCTATCGATGTCGTTCAGGGGGCAAGAGAAGGGTATGCCAAGTCGCTCACAAGGTCCAAAGTGCCACGGTAAGGAAAGGGAACGTGGGCCTTGAAGTGCAGCCCATCATGGAGACAGGTGTTCAAGGGAGCCCCATGACACCTTGAATTTACCTCTTCACGCATGTTACCCTCTCTCTCTCTCTCTCTCTCTCTCTCTCTCTCTCTCTCTCTCTCTCTGGCGTCAGTTTTCCTCCATTTATCAATTCTTGGCCACGTTTTATCTACTGTTCTTTATATAATTCATTTTTATCTTTTTTTTCTATTGGTTAGTGTATCTTTTTACATTGGTGTTGTCGGATTTGAAGTGGTGGTGGTGGTGGTGGTGGTGGTGGTGGTGATAAATGCTGCTGATGATAATGAGATAAATGAAAAAATACCACCACCACTACCACGACCACGACCACCACCACCACCACCACCACAACCACGACTACCACCACCTTCTCTTACCTCACCTCATCTCATCTTACCCTCTCCTCCTCCTCCTCCTCCTCCTCCTCCTCCTCCTCCTCCTTCTCCATCTTCTCCCGCCCATCCCCGCCCCCCAAACCTAACACCAGGAGCGACAGCCTTCCTCTTTGACACATAAATATATCTGACCATTAGATACGCCGGCCGGACTGTGAGCTTGAAAATACGGCTTGTGTATCGGCTGGCAAACAATAAAGACGAGTGATGCCTGAAGAAAAGAAGAAGAAGAAGAAGAAGAAAGAAGAAAGAAGAAGAAGAAGACGTTTATTTTTTTAAGGGACGAGAAGGAAGAAGAGGAGGAGGAGGAGGAGGAGGAGGAGGAGGAAGAGGAGTGGTTTAATATCTAGTTTAGTTAAGTGTTGATGGTTTTTTTGTTTATTTTTATTTGTTTTTGGTGTTGATTTTATATAAGGACTCTCTCTCTCTCTCTCTGTGTGTGTGTGTGTGTGTGTGTGTGTGTGTGTGTGTCAGGCATACAGGCTCCGAATTCAAGTCATTTCTTAACCTCTCTAACACAAAGTCGTAAAACCATACCCATTCTCCTTTACCTTTCCCCTTTCCCCTCTCCCCTCTCCCTCTCCCTCTCCCCTCCCTTACTCGCTCCACATAAGGGGATTATTGGGGGATGCCGCAGCTGAACGGGCTCCCTTATCCTTTCTTCTCCCCTCTCTCCCTTCTCCCCTCTCTCTCCCCTCTCTCTCTCTCTCTCTCTCTCCAATCAACATGGGGTGT